>NC_038046.1:16807499-17140745 GCF_002211085.1 Panicum hallii | reverse complement strand
TAGACAGTATAATAAACAAGATGGAATACATGAGATATAAAACAATTGAGTAGATCCGTTTGGCAGAAGTGGGTACCTCGGCCAGTAGGAACCTCAGGGAAGGATGAGACTGGAATCTGAGCAAAGGCAGCAGTCAGTGATTCTTGCAAAGATAGTGGCAGCTTCTTTTTGGATTGGATAGCTTCAAAGTAGGCATCACAGCTTGGGAATTCTGCATTTTCCTTGGACTGATCCATGTCTACAAGAAACTTAGTCAAACAGACATAATTTATCAACACATTATCACCAATTATTACAGATGCAGAACAAGAAGCATCAAGATAAGGTTTGCCAGCATACTCAAGTAGCGAATATAATTAACTCTGTTTGCAGGAACTATGTCTAGATTAGGCATCCCCTCAAAAGAACAGGGTGGCATTCCCATCATGGCATTACAACAAACACCCTACTGGCATGGTTTGAACTTGAAATCATCTATCGAAATCATTCCAAACCCCACAAGGCAAGGAATCAAGGAAAATTCCCATCCACTTTCGTACCCATGGAATCACATAAACCGACAGTAATTCAGACAACAAGATGGATTGTTAACTACAGCACACCAGAGCATGAAGTATGTATCACCTTGGGCTTGGATGCACGAACCTCCGCGAAGAAGTAGCGCTCTCAAGAAGCGCCGCCGGCTCCCGGACGAAAAGAACTGGGACGGAGGACGGACCGGCGTGTGTGTGGTTTTGGCGGATCCGCTACCCCTGTACCCTTGGCTCCAGATTCTTGGACGGTGATGGGAATTCGGAAACTGTGGGCGGCAGCTTTCTTTCTTGGCTGCAATCCAGGGGCAGGGGGCGCCCGGATGGGAGGGCAAGAGAGGAGAGGCGGCAGGAGTCGCGGGACGCGAGATGGCGAGAGATGACCGCACCACGTGTGCGGTGGGGTCCACGTGCGCAGGATTGGAATTAGGGATGGCAACGGGGAATTACCCGTCGGGGAACGCCTCCCCATCCCCGTCCCCGCAGGTAGAAAATTTCCCCGTCCCCATCCCCGTTAACATTCGCGGGGGCTAATTTCTGCCCATCCCCGTCCCCGCGCGTCGCCGTCTCGCCTGCTGCGGCGTTGCCACGGCGGCCCGGCCGCCCGCTGACCCTTGCGGCCTAGCTGCGGTGCTGCCCCCGCCGCCCGCGCGGGCGCACCTGGCCGCCTGGCGAGCGAGCGAGGAGGCGGAGGCGGCCTGCGCGCGTGGGAGAGAGCGAGAGATCGAGAGATGAGGAGGCGGCCGTGCGGGGGGTGGGGGCGGGCTGAGGGAGGAGGAGCAGGAATGGATGAGGTGGGTGTTACCAGCTCAGCGTAGGAAGTTTAGAGAGGAAGTTTAGGTGCTCCGGAGTGTCAAACAAAGATTCCCTTATCGCCATACGCCGGAGACGAGGGTGCTATCAAGAATCACCTTAGCCGCGCTGCGCTGCTTGATTTTGCAGCGGATGCTTCAAATAAAATAATATTTTTTATCTATTGATCGTTGCAGGTTGCTAGCCGTTACACACGTGAACTGTTAGTTACATGAACTGTTCCAAGTAAATTGCTAACCATTACACACATGAACTATTCCAGCAGCTTGCAACGTACAACTCAACACATCCAAACAAAAAGTCCGAAGCCAATCGAACAACCATCATCTTAAGGAAAAAAGCATCCCACCACCATCTCTAGAAAAGGAAAAGGTACAGCCTAAACAGTTCAATGGATGATCAAAACCATTCAATCCTTCAAACTCCTCTTCTCAACTTCTCTTCTCAAGAGCCATGAGACACAAGCAACCAATCCACCCAAGGATACTGGCCATCACAGTTCAATTTTTTCTCCTCCGTTCGGTCAGCAATTTCAATCTCAGTATTCCATATGAAGCCAACTATAGTTTCCCTTTGGAAGAGGAGCTGCAATTGAAGGTGCTCGATCTTCATCACGAGTTGAGTCCATAGCTTCTAGCCAAGGTGTTGTCGAATCAGGTTCAACTTCACCTATATCTCCTGCACCGTAAATCAATGGAGATATGAGCAATCAAGAGTGGAGTGATGCCAACGATGGTGAAGAAAAGAAGGCAGGTCGTATGAATTGGAGTGAGAAAGAGGATCTGAAACTAGTAAGTGCATGGTTCAGTAAAAGAGAATTCAAAAAGGGTGAAAATTTTTGAAATAATCTTGTAGCGGAATTTAACTGCGCCTTGGCATTGTGGGTTGTTGGGCTAAATTTTAGAATATTTATATTGTTTAATCGGATCTACAGGTAACTGGGGATGGGGTTGATGGACTGTTCCCAGCCCCGCAATCCCCGACGGGGATAAGATTCAGCCCATTTCATTCTCTATGGGGATCAAATTTTTACCATACCTTTTCTCTAAGGTTTCGTTCGGTTAATCCCTTTCAAAAAAGATTAAAAGAGATTAGAGAGGATTAAGAAAAATTTTAACTTGTTGAGGATTTAATCTCTCCTAACCTCCTATAATTCCTTTGAGTTCCCTTCCTCCTTCCTCCCGAACATGGCTGGAGGAATTCCCCGCGGGGAATCGAGGATCGGTTGGAAATGGGTGATCGGTCGTATTATTAAAAAAGGAATTGTTGAGGGGCACATGCTTCGGCTCGACATCTAAAACAACACTGACTGCACATAGCGTTATATATACGAGGCTATTCGCATCATATTTTTTAAAATAGAGGGGGTAATTAGAAAAAAAAGTAGGATGATACGAGAAAATATGTATTGGTTCATATCCGCTCCAATTGAATCCCTAGCCTCTAAATGACCTCAAATTAAAAGCAATTGTATAAAATTACAAATTTCCCGTTTGCCATCAGATCTTTGCGTCGAGTGGTGGATTTTTTCCGGAGTTTTTCCACGTAGATATTTCCCTAGTGATATTGCGCGCTGCCCAAGAGTCGGAAACGAAATTCAGCAAGAAGCAGGATGATCGTGCAACATAATGCCCAAGGGAAATAATTAAACCAGACATCTTTGAATCATGCGGAACAAACCAATTAAAATGGCGTTACAATCAGAATGAACTAGGTTAAATTATTGTGTATGAATGAACAAATGAAATGGAATGGGCTTTTCACAAATAAAAAAAGAAGTTGAATGGGATAAACCTACAATCTCACAACTTTTTACATCCTCATTTATTCGTCAATCGCATCGGTTAGCAGGGAGGTGCCGAGGTCAACAAGTCGTTGATGGCACTTCCACCGCACTGCTCGCCGACGTAGCTCGCGACGGCGGCCATCACCGCCGCGCGGAACTTGGGGTCGGCGACCGCCTTCTGCATGATGCTGGCCACCGGGACGACGTTCTGGCTCGACGCCGCAGCCGGCGCGCCGCCGGAGAAAGCCACGGCGCCGCTCGATGGATAGCGTCGCGGCGGCAGCACGGCCACGGGCCCTACGAGCAGCGGCGCGTCGCGCGCCCGAGCGGCCGTGGCAGTGCCCGTCGCGTCCGCTGGTGCAGACGAGGAGGAGGAGGAGGAGGAGGCGGCGGCGGCGGAAGCGAGAATGGCGGACGCCATCGCGGCGGCGTAGGGCGTGAGCGGGTGGTTGTGGGCGCCGTCGTAGGTGGTGACCAGCACGGACATGTCCGCCGCGCACCGCTGCACCTTCTTCCTGACGGGGCAGTCGGGCGCGCCGGTGCAGCGGTAGTAGGCGCGCGGGCACGGGTTGCCCTTGGCCACCTTCTGGCCGTACTTCCGCCACTGGCACCCGTCGTTCACCGTCGCCGCGCTGCTCCGCGCCCGGAAGGAGACGCGGTCCGCCGGCCTCTCCTGCTGCGGCGGCGCCGGCAGCATCAGCGCCTTCCGCTTGTTGGCCCCGCTGGTGCCGTGCTGATGGTCGTCGCTTGCCGCCCTCTGCCGCTTGGTGCCGGCGGAGACGACGGCGCGGACTGGTGGCTCGCCGCTGTCGCAGCGCAGCCCAAGGGCCAGACCGGCGGTGGGAGTCACCTCGTCGTCCCCGGCGTGCGCTCGCAGCTTTGCAGCGATGTCCCCTCCTGTGGCGCGGCAACTTGCGCCGATCGCGTTCGTCGGCCCAAGGCTAAGCGTGAGAAATGGCCCGGCCGGTTCGTCGACCAAGTTCATCTGGACGCATATGTATGATGTATTTTCGGTAAACTGAGAAATTATTGTGAAGATCTTCTTGGGGGGAAATTGAATAAACAAGCTGATTACCCTCACTAACATTTAAAAAAAAACGAAACAAAAAAGCAAATAGACTGCAGAAATGAGAAAAATGATGGCAGTCTGACCTTCTCTGCACCTCTCATCATCAGCTCCTTGAAAACAAGAGTCTTGAGCTCCATCAACAAGCACTCTTTTTCTATCTTCTCTTGTACGGTCTAGCACCTTTAATTTGCTCCTTTTCTGCACATGCAGCCTGCAGGCTCTCTTGTCTGTCTATATATAGGCCACCTGTGCCGTGCCGTGTGTGGCCCTATGTATTACCTGAAAATGTCAAAAAGCTGACCAAACTACTTCTACCCAGTGCTGCTGCTTCGTTATTAAAAAAAAAAGCGGTGCAAAAACACGGCAAGGCAACGACATTAAGCGGTTGATTAGTTCGTTAATCTCGGCGGTGGAGACGTGACTGCTTTGGTCATCGGACTCTGACGCCTTCTCCCTAGCTCATCCTGTCCGCCGCACGCTTCGTGCCTTTGTCCACGCGCACGCGCGTGCGTGTGCATGGTCTTGGTCAACTCGGTCCTGATCCGGCAGCAAGTTGGTAAGAAATTCTTCAAAAGGATTATCTGGGGTTGGGGTGCCAAGAAGAATTTTCCTGTGTCCCTTTCAAGAAAAGAAAAGATTTTTCCTGTGTCAAGACTCAAGAGTAACAATAGACTAATAGTTGTTGCCAATGCATGTAGCTGACCAAATCCGGGGTAGAATAATTGCCAGTTTCAGATAAAGTTTCTCAAAAAGGTGCTACACAGGACTAATTCATTTGAGGTTTGTTTAATTTGCTACCACATAATTAATTTTAGGCCAACTCGCCGATCTGCAGCCGGCGGCAGCACACGTCAGTGTATGTGTTCTAGCATGCACTGCTGGTCTTTGTTGGCGACCAACTGCAACAAGGCATCCTCGTTTCCCATTGAACTTGTAACAAGGCGCGTGCATTCTGGTAAAAGAATCACGTGAAAAATGCTTTTTATTATTAGCATGACTCGTAACATGTACTCTTTGTCACAAATAAATAAATGGCGTGATCTAACTTGGGCATGGTTTGCAAAACTAGTCTTTTGTTCTCAATTCCTCCAATACTTCTCTAATGTTTAATTGTTTACGCCTGGAGATAGCTCTAAAACTATACATGTCATCTAAGCAATGCATACTGCTAAAACTATTTCTCTAATGTGCTCTCTCTAAGGTTGATTTAATTACTGTTTATTAATGGTTGCAAAACTGGTCTTTGATTCTCAATTCGTCCAATACTTCTATAATGTTTACGCCTGGAGATAGCTCTAAAACTATTTCTCTAAATTGTTTCCAGTCCTCCAATACTTCTATAATTGTCTTCTATAATGTTTACGTCAAACTTTCTATGCATGTTCGCAGCTTTCGACGTGTATATATATGCTCACTCAGTACAGTCTCCCTTCATCAGTCAGTATAAAAGAACAAAACAGAAACAGTGCCGTCTACATCACTAAAAGGTATTAAGTAATGAAACAGCTTAATTGGAATCCATGACCGTACAAGATTTTCAGCCTCTGAATTTGAATTGTCCGGAGGTGATGAAAATTTCAGCATGGTCATCAATATTTTTTCAGGCGCAAGTAGTAAGCGCTGACGAACAGGAAGCCAGGATAACGTAGCAGCATGTCATGCTGCTGCCTTCGATTTGCACTAGCACTAGTATTTCCATCAAACTCGAATATGGTTTCAAAATGTACTAGCCGTCAGGTTGAGTTTCCGCTAGGCCGGTTCTTGGCAGGAAATTCTGACTTGTCTCTTGCCGTCATGATTAATCAGTATATTTCCCATTCTACGGGACCGGGTACAGGACATTTTACTGTGGAAGTCTATCTTTTCTGCGAGCTTTACTTGCCAATTGTTACTGAACGTTTTAGGGTGTTCTGTGTTGAAGGCTGGTGATTGAGTCTTCTGATTTCTGGTTCCAGAGGTACGGTTCTCAAGAATTCAAATCTTACCTTTTAAATGCATGAGACTAGAGGACTACATGAGGAACAGTTGCACTGATCAAACAATCTCTTGTTCCAATCTTAACTTGAGTTCACTATTACAAAGCCCTTGCAGATTCGAAATGTGAATATATGAATTGCTAGTTTGGAGTACAAGTTATGACGCTAGGGAAATGTTTACATGCTTCAGTATTATAGTGGGACGTTCGGTTTAAAACTAGGTCATCGGGTTCTGACAAATTAAAGTATCCGTTATTTTTGGAGTAAGGAGTTGTAGATATGTTCTCGGTTGTTTTTTTATGTATATTTTGTATAGACTAGACTCCTAATAGGGTAAGATCTCCCCATTATATAAATTTCAAGGCGGCTGATTGTGGGTTAATCTAATCGAATGTATCAAGTACTTTACCATTTTTACCTTTCCCCTTCACCCAAGTTTTCTAATACTTTTGTGGTTTCCCTCATTTCTATGGAATGAATAGATGTCCTCACTGGTCTACCGAGCATTGGGTACACTAGCATATATTTGTCTTGACGGGGTCCTATAGACAAGCGTTCCATGGATATACCGGTGATTGGCGCGGTGTTGTTCCTGCGGTATAGCACATCTGACGCGTGTTGCACAAGAGGTGCTTAGGGTGTGTTTATATGAAATCATGCCCTACACTGAACGCGTAACAGTGTGAGATCTATAGTGAGCATGATACGCAAGACACGTCGTCGAAGGAAATAAGGAATTGGAGCATTGCAGGGCAACACGGCTAGAGGAGCCATTAGGGCGCGCGACACTATGGTGTCGCTTTCACCATGGAGATGATGAATGAACAACAAATTAGGTTTGGAAAAAGAGTAGAGGAAAGGAGAAATGGAAAAGATAAATTTGATTGATTCGATTGTAGGGGTCGGTCGGCCTTGGCAGGAGCAGAGGTCTTGCCCGTTACAATTCATCTATGCGAAAAACACGTCAAAAACAGATCCAAAACTCAATCTACAACCCTATTTTGAACCACTTGTGATTTTCATAGGATGTTTCATGTAAACGGTGGAGATTTCCAGCCAATGTGACAGAGATTTCCACCAATTCCTGAAAATTTCTGCTAATTCCCAGAATTTCAGCCAATAGCATTTTCTGATCGCCATAACTCTCACTCGAACTCTGAATTGGGTGATGCATATGTCCATTTCGATTGTTTCGACGAGGGCTATCAAATGGTGAACTCGATTCTACAGTTTGGCTTCATCTTGCCTTAGGTCCAAGCTATTATTTGTCTTTTCTTGCTCGAACTCACTTTAACCTGGCACGGGCTAGCTAGGGATGGAAACGGATTGTGTAAGGTGTAGGTAGAGTAAATACCCGTCCACGATAATATCCGAAAGTTCAAGTTTTACCCATCCTAGCGAAGGCTATCAGGTAAAATTCCATATCCGTACCCATACCCGACGGGTTTGGGGTACCCATCGAGTCTATTCATAAGAGCACAAATAATAATCTAACAAATAATAATCTAATGATATAAATAAATTTAGTCCGAAGATACCACCCATACAAATCAATGCAAATCTTTATGGTATAAAGATCTAAACACTCCGTCTAACGTGATTTATTCTTATCTTTGGGATCTTCTTTGTAGTTGCATTCAAGAAAATTTTTGAGTCAAGTATTTCATATGAGAAGCAACAAGCAGTGATAAGGTACACCGCTAGCAAATAATTAAGCAAAAACTCACTTCTTATTTATAGTTCACACAATCTCACATACTAGATCTTTGTAGTTCATATAATCTATATTAGAAAGAGACTAAACATGATAATAATATAGGTTCTCTAGGTCACAATACTTGTATTTCGGGTACCCGCAGATAACAGTGGATGCCCCTACCCGACCCGCCTAGCTCATTTCAGGTACCCGACCTGATCGTGCCTGCGGGTGAGATTTCATACCCAGTGTTCACCTACACGGGCTACATGGCCGTGTACACGGCGTGTAAATGTTACTCGATAGGTAGACGTGCAATTTAGGCTACAAACGGTATATTACACGTTACATGGCATTAGACGGGTTACACGGTGTGTAGCATGGAAAAAAGTTCTAAATGAGCGAGTACAATGCCGTTTAGGGTGAGCAGCGTCCTATTTAGGAGAAAAGAACATATTGTTCAAATGTCATGTTTAAGGATTCAATTTTAATTCACACAAATTGGATGCAAAACTCTACAATAGCCTTTCTCACTTGAAATTATCTTTTAACTATTATTATTATTATTTTAAGCATTTATACATATTACTATACTTATGTTTGTCAATATAGTAAAAAATGTGTAATCTGTGTACGCCGTGTACACAGTTTACACACTACACAGACCTACACCGACCATTTACCGTTTACCGTTTAGGTGAATACTGTTCGTACCATACCCTCACCTACCGGGTACGAAATATGCACATACCTATACCCGCGGGTAGGATTGTCATCCCTACCGCATGCCAATTTTAGGTGTCAATAGGGTGGTACTGCACACTTTTATGTTAAAACACTTTTTGACGACCCCGCCAGGACGAAGAAGGTATTTCAGTTTTGATAGCTGCATTACTCTAAGAATTATCTGAAGCAGACATTCAACGAACTGCCTCTCTCCTATTTTTGGGTAATGATGGGTACATGAGGTTGTCTGATCTTTCCGCAAACATTTGAAATACATCAACCCAATGGGTGGTTTCGGACACCATTATACGCATAATTTCAGAGTTCTATTTCAAAATAAACGATAGGAAAGGTGTCAGATAGTGGATTTAAGGCCCAAAAAGGTATCTTCCTTCAGGAGGGATAACTGTCGATGTGTCGGCAACCCGACACAAGCGATCTGGCTTCCGATTAACAAAATTTGAGCCCGCAATCAAAGCACCACGTTATCTCTTGGTTATCAACTGTGCACTGCTCGGATGATGTTGCCATAAAGGCTAATTCTTGCCTGTGAATCGAAGAATACAAGTAAGAACAAGAAAGAACGTAACAAAAATTGCTGATGAATGATTAACCTCACGAAGTTGGAGTTTCACGAACCGATGACAACGAACTATTCAAGATAGATTTAATCCAAGCAAAAATCCAATCCTAACATGGGTGACGGCTACTGAATATAAAGGTTTAGGGACGGCCACAAAACCCCAGACAAGCCCCCAATGGACTCCAACACAATACACGGTTCAACGGTCCAAAAACTGGTGGTGCAGCACATGATAGATTCTAGACGTCCACTTGTTTTGATGATTTCTGTTGACTCACACAAGATAATAACGTGGAACTAGTGGTATTGGAAAGCTTATCTTTTTACATTTCTGTACGTATGTAGAACATAACAAATGAACACCGTATATGGCTTGGGCGATGATTTTAAGGCGGACTGAACAAGGACTCCGAGTTGGATTAAAAGTTGGTATGTTGTGGACCTCCACTTAGCATGCATCCATGGCTCTTTTCAATTACTTTTTAAGCTTATACATTGTTTCTAATCATAATAATTTTATTAGGTAGCAAATCATTCTTAAAATTACTGAGTGTACAGGAATAAGCTCACCGTATGTTTTTCGTGAATGGCCGTGTGTATACTTATCATGTCCACATCAGGTAATAAAAAAAAGGCATCACTAAGATAAAGGAAAGGCCACTCTTAATCAAGGTGATAAAATAGGGAATGATCTACAGTACATTATTTGTTCCTCAATCCGACTTGTGAAACTATGATTAAATTTTGTAACGCCTATTGATAAAGAGGATATTGTAGATCTAGTTCATGTAATCCTTGTAAAAAAAGGCCAACCGCTGGTCTGCTGTTGACCGGAATTTAATTCGTCTATCTGAAGCTGAATATGTTGAAAGCATTGAAATCACATCCAACACTTCCACACTTGGAAGGGAGGAGAAAAACCTCAAGTCATGCTCATGATCGATTGCATTCATATCAATCCAAAAAACTTCTGGTTTCAAAATGAAATAGTTTTATTTGTGCAACGAGCAAGCAGAGGAAGAGGCTGAATTCCTCGCCGGCATGCTTTTGCAGCTCGGCTAAGTGATGCAACCCTATTGCAAACAAGGGCTAGTCGCAATGGACCAACCCAGATTGTTGAAGCCCCTACAAGGGCTAGTAGGGGTGGAGTTCGATACAACACGCTGGGGTTTTGCAATCCTACATGACGCGGTGCCTTAGCTTAACCCTTGGGATTGAGCGCAATTTTTCTCAAGCTAAATCCTTTCATAGACAGAGCCGAGGACCAAAGAATGTAGTGGAAAGGCACCAGCGGTGAGGTCACGTTGTGGAGCTTGGTGGTGACTTGGCAGCTTAGATGCGCAGTGCTATATAATAGTTCACGGTTAGGCAAGCAGAGGTGGCTATGGGCTCATGTGGGTGTGGACGTGTGGTGAAGGTTATAAGCAGGATCACGTCCGGGTTCTGGCACTTCAACTACTGGACCATGCCGTAGGGGCATGGCAGGCAAAGGCGGTAAGATGCTCACATGGCATATACCAACTTTAGAATCTTGCGGAAAATAAAACCAACTCCAGTGTCCTATAGCGTATACCACACACAAGTTGGTATCATCTTGCAAAATTTCACATATAAACATTTCCACACTCCAACTGAAATGTTCTAAATATGCATATCAAATTACCTAATGATGAAAATAGACGGAAAAAATCTCGTTTCCGTCCAACCGTATTTCTTTATTTGTTCCATATTTACGGCTAAACGGAAACGGAATGGAAAGTTCTGAAAACAGAACGGGAAATGCGAACAGGGTGAATAGGAATGGGACGGGATACGGGAGAGGGTACACCGGAAGAAAAACGACCTTTCGCCGCGCATGTTAGTACCGGATATAATTTGATTCGGTACGAAAGCTGCCATGGAGCCATTATAGTACCGGGTTCAAATTTGAAAGCCTCCAGAGCCATTTTAGTACCGGACCAAGACACCGAACGGTACCGGATGGTATGTTGAACCGGTACTAAAATGGTACATCCATTTTGTACCGTCAATGACACCATCCGGTACTAAATGGATGTCTTGTCCCGGCACTAAATGGTCCTCTACGGGTTACTTCAAAAGGAAAGCATCTATCATCCAATCACATGTGATACGTAGGTGGGATGGTAAGGAAGCTACACGTGAGACTGAAGGTTGTGGGTTTGAATTCTCGCGGGCACGCACGCATTTACGCGGGAAAGATTTGCACGTGCAGGCCTCCCGATGGTTCATAATATTTTTTTATTTTTTATTTAGTACCGGACAGGCGGTATTGGTCAGCCCAACTAGTACTAAATGCGCCATATGTCCGGTACTAATACTAGTTTGTCTAGCGGTGGTATATCCCACCCGTATTTTCATGATACTGTTTTCGAGTGGGATGAACTCGTAATCTTTCCGTTTTTTGTTTATACGGGATAGACTAAATAACTTGTCCTACCAGCCCAACAGGACCGTTACATAACCCCCCTCACGGACTCACCCCTGGCGGCCGCCGCCTGCTCGCTGGACGCTGCCTGCCTGCCTCGCTCTCACTCCCACCCCGCGCTGCTGCTTGCTAAGCTGGTAGCTGGAAGGCTGCTGCTTGCCTGCTTGTCTGCTGCCTGCTGGAAGGCTGGAAGCCTGAAAGCAATGCACCCTGCACCGTGCCCAGCAGCCACTCACCCTGAAGCTAGTGTTGGCTGCCTGGCTTGCTGCCTTGGCTATGCAGCAGCACGTCTGCTGGTGTGTGCTTTGAATGCCTAATGTTTGACGGTACATGCTCACGTCTTGTAAGTTGTAACGCATCATCCCGGTATAAATTTTCGATTCTCACCGTTCCCATTGCATTCCCACCCGTATTTTTTCGTTTCCGTATACCCATCTATCCTGGTTCCCATCCCGTTTACGGATATCCCGGTTCTGATGAAAAATTACGGCAACGGAAATGGGTAAGAGGTTTTCCCACCCGTTCCCGTTCGTTTTCATCCTTAGAGTTACCAAGTCAAATAAAATTATTTTACATTAATAAAGGTAATATAAGATTGATTGGAGTTCTGTGAAATCACCAAATGGCAGTTACAACCTAATGAAGAGGAATTAAGTAAACCAAATAATAAGTTTGCTACAGGCCCTAATTTCTCTTGGCCTCCATATCAGCATGGACCAAACACGAATCTATGTGCCTCGCTTGCTGAGAACTCACATCCGAATATTTAGGTGCATAGGGAAGCCATTCATTTCAATGGTCCGGGGCACTTTATTAAGCCAAGCATATTGTCCATCCCCACCTGCGTGCACAGCTTCGCTATCTGCAGGTACAACAGAGCACCATTAACTAAAACTATTTTAGTGATGGCAAATGGATCAAAAGAAATCACAAGCATATGTAGCTCTAGAAGCAATATGTGACACACCGAAGTAGGAGCAATCCCTTCCTTCTTCTAGGCAGTAGGGAGGACCCATGACATCGAGTACCGCGCAAGGCGACATCGCATTGAAACAGTGCAGGTTTCCCCCATCCTCTGGGTACAACACCACAGTCTTCGACGTGGCATCAAAGATGGCATCAGTGTTCAGCTTGGCCAGACGAGCACCTGTGTGTTTTTAGTTCAGAGGGAGCATATTTTAGTATTTGACTAGCTATGGTCAGCAAGGTCTGTTTTGTGGAGATAATTAGATACTTACCATTCGGCATTCTTGTGACCTGGTTGCTAGAAGAAGCCGTGACCCAGTCATACGACTTTATGTGCATGGAACCGAGGAGGATCTTACTGAACACAGTCATCCCCGGGTGGTCGTGGAGCGGGATCACGGCAGATTGCGGAAAGCAGAAGACGCAAAGCTGTGGTATAGTCGTTTATTATGTGAATTCATTCAAATACAATTGATGTGAAAATTGCCAAAATTTGTAAGATCCAGTCATGAAAGAATGCAGAAAAAAAACTTGATTTACCGAGAGTGTTGGAGAATTTGCGAAGTGTACATATGTCACTTTGGGATGGTCTTGGGGATTTTCTGTAAAGCATGACATGGTTGCATCGAGGCCAATATCCTGTAGTGTCAGGCTATCTGCATGCACAAGGTTAAACTTATAAATGGCGTTTGTAGTGTCATAGGCTATCTACATGCACAAAGGCTAAACTTATAGATGGTGTTTGTAGTGTCACAGGCTATCTGCATGCACAAAGATAAAGTTGTAAATGGTGGAAATTAATGGACTACATGATACCAAATCACATCTTGTGCAACTTCTCAACTCTACAATGAGATTGCGATAGTAGTAAACTCTATAACCATGCATGTATTCCGAATGAGTGATATATCACAAAAAGATCAAGAAAATGGTATTTGTTACTATTCTTAATTTCATGGGCACAATGGATGTGGATGTGGATGTGGTCCATGCACAAGTGCAGTTCACATGTAAAACTATATGATTGATGAATGCGATGAAGGATACCATGCCAAAAACAGAAACTATAGGTGCAAAAACCATTGGTCCCCCATTGAGGCAAACAAAGCCAACATAAACGAATGTGCCGTACACTTTCTATTCATCCTATTGTGTGTGCCCCACTTTCCTTCCCTTTCATGCCTCCTAGACCCAGACCGCACATGTACAAGAAATGCCTAGCTAGGACTATTGCCATCATTGATAGAAAGGTAAATAAATCGATGTGCAACGTACCGAGGAACCCGGTGAGACGTTCCACATCACTTGGCGGTGGCACAAAGCCTGGGGTGGCTGCCGCAAAGACATCCCTAGAGATGTCGTAGATCTTCTGGATTGTGCTCGTTGTTGAATTTGTTGGTGTCGATATCATGCTAGAGGACATTGAACGGTTGACTCGACGGCGGCGTCTCCTGTTTGACGATGAAGATGCTACTAAGGATGCAGACTTGCCAGCAACCTTACTCCCTTGTAGCGGCATCTTTGTAGCAGCTTGAATTCAACCTAAAATAATGAATGCATAATTTGTACCAATAATAAAGGAATGCTAATGTCATGCAAGATTATATAAGAACTCACAAAACTATTTAGGCAGAACAGTGGCATGTTTCGTTCTCCTGGGTACAAGGCTCACCTTGTTTTGCTGAATGATGTTAGCCTTGGCAGGGAGAGGATTTAGCTCACTCTTGGCCTGGCAAAGGAAAGCTTAAATGCTTACAAACTGAAGCAGCCAACAAGGAAACAACGCACCTTGATTCTTTCTCGTCAGGGCGAGGACTAGAAAGACAACAAGCAAACAAAGCACCTCTTGCCCTGAGATCACGTAGTTGAGTGGAAGAGGGAAATGTGATTGGAATGGATGCAAAAAAAGATACACCGAGGTAGGGGTATATATACGGAACTTGAACTTCAGGCTCTTTTGGGCTGCAATAGATAGCGTAAACTACGCGATACTGTTAGCGATATTGGTGGTATGATGACTTTAATACAAAACTTCCTACCCTTTGGGTGGCAATAGATAGCGAAAACTATGGGCTATTGTTAGCGGTACGAGCGGTTTGATGCTTTTAATATTATATTCCTATGGGCTGAGATATGAATAAAATAAGCCTCTTATGGTTTATATTGACTTATCATATTTTTATTAATAATTATTTTAAATCTTGTTCTGTTGACTTATATCTTCAAGATATATTACATTTTGATATGTTGAAAAATACAACCAACTCGCCCGATTTCCTTTTCTTTATTTTCCTAATGTCCATTAGCTATGCTTGTCATTTAGGGTGCGTTTGGATTGATGCATGCCTCGGCGAGGCCAAATTTCAACCGTGGGCTGTGGACGAGCCTATCGTTTGGATTAAATCCATCATTTGGATACCCCTAGCTTCCATGCCCACATCCTAGTTCATTTTAGCGCCCGAACGTGGCCAATTATCAGCCGCCTAAATTTAGCCGGCCAATAATTTTGGCACGTCATATATGGATCCGCATCCAAACGCACCCTTATACTCGTAGCAGGAGCCATACAGATGGTCAAACAGGTGGGTCTGATCTGTCACGGCCCAAAAACGATCAGGCATGGGCTGGCCCTAGGACAACAACAGGATGAAGTAGGGCCATTCCGGACTAACATGCGGGCTCAGATGACGGCCCATGGACCGCATCCTAGAGGTTTGACCCGTCCTGTTGACCAGTCAGTATGTCCAACTCTGTGGACGTGGCCGCCAACTCATCCCTAAACAGCCGGACCGTAGCTCTTCTTTTGTCAAGCCACTCATGCAGAGGAAGAGCACGGTCACATGGATCTCCCACAATAGTGGAGCCCACAGAGGTCAATTGCCTCGAAGATAGGGCAGAAGGTAAAGTAGATGGTGTAGAAGGACCCTAATATGACAATAAAGTCAAGATCCTTCCTTGAGAATACTAGCTCCCCTAAAGAAGGATTCAGGCTTGAGAGGAAGGACATAGGAGCAAGGCGAGCACTCCATAGTTCGGATAAATAGTATTTTTTAATTTTTATGAAGTTCTCTATGGTTTTGATGTAGCTTTTATCTAGGAGTATTATAAGATATTGAGTCCACGGAAAATGAGAAGTGTTCTAACAAGAATCTAGTTTGTCAAATGAAAGTGGCCGGGGTAAAGGTAACCAGATGTGTTTGAGATAGAGAAATCTTTCAAGTGCTAGCTTGCTAACTATTCCTAATAACAGTACGTGATCTTTACTAGCTCCAACTACTTTCCACCACCAGAGTGTGTATCCTCAAGAACGGATAAGAGTGGGTTACAGAAAACTATTCTGGACTTACGGAGCAAGCCGAACATGGTGAATTTAATGGATAGAGTTGCCTACCGCCTACCGCCTACCACTATAGTATCCTGGTGTAGAATGCAAACCAAGGCGTAATCTTTAGCCTAAGCATTGCGCTTAACTATTGATTACTACTTCTTTTGGGTTCCACGAAAAGAGCAGTTGCGATAAGGTAGAGCAAAGCTAACTACAAAAAACAAGGAACCCGCAACTACACCAAGCAAGTATTCAAGTACCACTAAAGTAAAAGGAAAGTGTGCAAGTTACCAACGAAAGACAAGTCACCCGACCTCAAACTTCATTCCTCTGAGGCACAAATTCGAATAGGTGATGACACATCTTGCTCCTCTTTGGAACTTGCACCTCACTTCTCTCCCCATTTTTGAAGAGTATGTACAACATGCATGGCTTCACTGGAACAACAATTCTTCTCCAATTTTGATTAAAGTGTCGCCAAGGGGATATATATATATATATATATAGTGTCCTAAAATCAGTTCCATGTAGCGGGTTTTAATAGGCAAAGTAGACCTGGCGTGTCGGCAACAAAGGGCTGACCAGCCTGACCTGACCCAGGCCAGCTAGCCTGGTTAATTTCCTCACACGTCACCGACTTTCTTGTGTACATTCTGGATAGCTTCCATGTCTGTTTCTTGGCTTGCATGAGCTAGGAGACAATGAGGTTGCACTTGTGCCAGGCTGAGCAGCTTGTGTTTTCCATGGTTGGGGCTCATTTTGCTCCCTGAAGTCAAATACTCAACAAAACTGGTAGAACTAGCTGACTTAAATAAATCTAATTTGAAAGAACTTGTTGGACTTAATTCATAGAATTTCCCAAGAATGTCAGTGGTCAAATTCATACGAAAATGATCACCTACGCGCACAGTCACTTAGATAGTTTTCACTTGTGCACATGATTGCATCTGGCTCCTATAGTATTTAGAGAAGTGTGTGGGCGCGCGCGTGCGTGTGGGTGGGTGTGTGATAGTTACAACCAAATGAAGAACAAATTAATAAACCAAATAAGTAAGTATATCATAAAAGTTTTGCTACCGGCCCTCAGCTCTTAGACAATGGACACAAACGCAAACCTAGAGATGGACACTTTTCTTCCACCTAGAAGATCTATGAACCTGGCTTCTCGAGATATTGTTCCTGAATGTTCATGCACATATGGAAGGCGTTCATTTCAATTGTGCAGGGCACTCGTTTCAGCCAAGCGTCCATCCCCACATGCACGCATAACTCTTCTACCACCAAAACACCATTAAATCAAAGTGTCAGTGAAAGCAAGGCATGATGAATACATATCTTGCATGCATACTAAATTAATATTGTCTCATGCATGCTTCTTGCAGCCATTAATAATATTACATCAACGCATGGTTTTTTAAAATTCTGACATTGAGGCAAGGCCGTGAGATTCTATTGGTCATACTCCTTCAATTAGTTGGCGCAAATTAAGGAGACTAGAACATTCGACACACTTCGCGCGCTATATCATTTCAACAATCAAATATAAGTATTAGACAGCTGAATTTACGCAAATCAATGAAAGAAATCAATGAAAGGCAACAACCGCTTGTTCTATCTATTTCAGATGATAGATACACGTCACGGAAAAAGTCTATCACAAAATTATAGTATATACTAACAAAAAACATCATCAGTACTTGTTCTATCCATTAGGAGTCTTGTTCGGCATCTTAATCATCAAACACCCGATGAACAAACTATCTATCATCAAACACCAGTTGCCAAATACATGGTGGGCATATACCTAGATAGCAAGTTGAGTCCCTTAAGGTTCATGACGCCGGCATGCTGGGAGTAGCACGATCTTCTGACCGTCGACCAACTGGCTGATGTTGCCGTTGGCCACCTCCGGCGCCACCCATCACGGTCCTGATGGCGCCCTCGAGAAGTAGAGAAAAGGGATTATGGGTGGTGCTAGCTCGAGCGGCGACGGGTGGCACGGCGACCTCTTCCGCAGTGTGGCGCCCTTTGTTGGCCATAGCGGATCCAAGCAGCGGTAGAAATTCGAGTGATGGGAAAGAGTAGAGAGAGAGAGACAGAGAGGAGCCAGGCGAGAGAGGAATGGAGGAGAAGACGAGGGATGAGAAGAGATAAGGTGGGACCTATCATGTGCCTTCTGATGAGAGGAATGCTGCAGCCCGCCCTTTCCAGAGGACTTCTATTCTCAGCGCAGGCCATCGGCTGCTATGTTGCTACATGCACAGACCATGTACTGCAGGAACAGCTAGGGTTCTAAAATATGAATATTATTTGAAAACAAATAAAAATATTCAATGAAAAATATTCCGAATGTATTCCATAAAAGTTAGAAGTTGGTCTGAAAATAAAAAAGTGTTCCAGAACAAGATATAATATTTATTTTAGAAAAAGAAATTATTTTGAAACAAATAAAAATATCATTTAAATATAGGCAAGTGTGGTATAGTTTTGAAGATCTCAACGTAAGAAATGTAACGGTGCAATTGAAATTTAATTTGGATATTTAGTTTGTGAAATAGAGCATTTTTTGTTTGGATGGGCATTGCACGGAAATCGAGGTGGTGTGAATTGCAGCAAATCCAGTGCGATACGTCCCTCGCACTCTCTCTGCGATACCCCTTCGCGTCCCTCACGCGCTGATCGACATGCGTCGATTTTCAGCCGTGAAGCGCGGAGAGGAGGCCAAACAGGGGTATCTTTTAATCATTCCGATAATGCACACAACCGAGATCTAATGAGAACTTTCCGTCCGTATCTCCGCAAGTAATTAGTTGGAGCAAATCAAGGATAGCCGGCATATGCCTTGCAGGGGATGCATGCTCCAATTCATTAAAATGGAACTGCAACTAGGATATTACGCGATTTTTACTCCCGTGTTGAAAATGGAGTAAAAGGCCATGTACCAGGGCTCATTGGAGCCCCGGTCAAAACCACCGGCGCGTGCTGAATAGTATTCAGCTCGCAGCGGTCTAAATAGACGATCACATATATAGAATTTTTTTTAAAAAAGGGATAAAAAAATTTAAAATTCGAAAAAGGGGTGGCCGTTGGGAAAATTTAGAGAAATGGGTGCCTCCCGCCCGCTGAACGGGCGGGACGCGTGGGGCCCGGGACATCCCGCCCACCCAGAGGGCGGGATGTCACCCGAGGGCCTCTTCGCAAATAAATTATTTGCGAAGAGGTCCCTGGGAGGGCATCCCGCCCAACCAAAGGGCGGGATGTCCCGGGCCCCACGCGTCCCGCCCGTTCAGCGGGCGGGAGGCATCCCGCCCTTTGGTCGGGCGGGAGGTCCCCCCCACCGGCTATTTAAGCCCCAACCTGCCCCAAAAATGCCATTTTATCCAACAAAAATCAGAAAAAAGAGAAAGAGAGAAGAGGAAGAGAGAAGAGGAAGCGGCGAAGCCCTGTCCACGCGTCGATTTTAAGGTATATTCTCGTTCTAGCCATATAAGTACTTGAAAATAACTATAATTTAGGAAATATTTGTTAGAGTAGTTATGTTTTGAATAGTTTTAGTATTTTCATTTGTTTTTAGTATAATTTATAATCTGAATAGTTTAGAATCTGTAAAATATAATCTGAGAGTCGCTGAAATTTAGGATCGTCGTTCGTTGTGTATTAATATGTAGTATAACTAGTTTATTAATGATTGACAGATATGTCTTCCGAGAAGGGTATTTTCAGTATATATTACGGAGAAGGAAATGTGATTTATGGGCCGAATGGGGTAGATTTAAGTGAATTCAACTGTGCGGTCAGAGGAATTACCAGACCGCACGAGAGGACATTTGAATCCCTATGCAACTGGTTAATGAGGGGACTAAGGATTAATCAGGAGACACACACTGTGAGTGTTCAATGCGTCATAAATCGTACCACTCACGCTTTGATCTAGGAGCTTATGCCACTTGCAAGCAACGAGGACTGGCTAACTTATCTGCAAAATGCAAGTCATTGGCAGTGGCCACTGGTACTCCTTGTCAGTGTGCACCAAAACCCTCCTTTGATAAACATTGAAGCTGGTCCGGGGGATGAAAATATTGATGAAGAAGTCGAGGAGGCAAACATTGAGGCAGGTGGCACCGCAGCACCTCAATGCGTGGCTGATGAGGGGGAGAACATACCCTTTATTGTTGAACAGCTGCAAGACGAAGAACGTGAATTGGATGAAGCAATGAATGCCGATTCGTCTGATGATGACGATGATGTGCCTCAAGATTGGGTAAGCAGCGACTTCAGTCATCTTGTCGTAGATGACGGATGTAGCTGGCCTTCGGATTGCAGGGAGAATGAAATTATCCAGGGTGCAAGGTACCACTCAATTGAAGAGGTGAAGGAAGCTGTTAAGTGCTGGTCTCTCTCTCTTATGCGAGAGTTTAAGACAGTCGAGTGCAAATCTCGTAAGTACGATGTGGTATGTGTGAAGGATGGCTGTCCATGGTGGGTGCATGCCTATAAGGGTAAATGGAAAGATTATTGGGAATGCTCCATTGTCACTCAGCACACTTGTCATTTGCCTGGGGGGCAGAAGAGCCATCGCAACCTCACGTCGCAATACATCGCAAATGAGATGTACGGGACGATAGTAGAGAACTTGTCATATGAACCAAAGTCTATTATCAGGTACATTCAGGAAAAGTACAAGTATACCATCTCATACAGTAAGGCGTGGAGTGCAAAACAAAAGGTGTTGGAGATGAGGTTTGGTACGTTCGAGGCTGCATATGATAATGTTCCTCGAATGCTGGCCGTCCTATGAGGCATATCGGTGCAAACTTTTTCAGGCAATTCAAGAACAAGCACCTTATGGATATGTTCAAGAGGCTATGCAAGGAAACGAATCAGCAAAAATTTAACAAGCAGTGGCAGAAACTTGATGAACTGACCGGGAAGAAAAGAGCCGAGGACGCATCAAAAAACATAACTGCACAGGATGAAGCAGAGGCTTTGTGCTCTTTGCCAACAGATACTGCACGTACTCGCAGAAGGTCTGGGTCAGCGGTGAAAAAATTTTCTGAATGGATTGAGAATGAACCTAAGGAGAAGTGGGCGTTACTTTATGATACCGATGGTGCAAGATACGGTATAATGACCACCAACTTCGCCGAAGTTTACAATTGGGTGCTGCGAGGTGTTCGTGGGCTTCCACTGGTTGCAATTGTTGAATTCATTGTCCGCGGGTGTACCGATTACTTTCGGGAGCGGTTCAATAAAAATCAGATATTCATGCGAGATTCAGACAGAAATTTTGGATTCAAGGTAACAGAATACATGACTAAGAAGGCAGAAAGCGCCCGGCTACACCATGTACGGCAATGTGGAACACAGGAGCTCAAGTTTGAGGTATCTCCTAAAGATAGGGCGCGACATGGCATGAGGCGTCAAACTCCTGTAAAGGAGTGCATTCTCAAGTTCGATGGAACTTGTTGTTGCTCATGCATGAGGCCCAAGTTGCTACACTTACCTTGTTCTCATGTAATGGCTGCTTGTGCAGATACTGGACATCCTGTCGATATATATGTTTCACATTACTTCAGAAAGGAGACAATTGCTAGCACCTGGCAGTATGAGATCTATGGGTTCCGTTTGGTTGGATCGTTCACTGAGACAGCGAATCCTGTTATCTATATTCCAGACCCAAGATCATCACGGGTTAAGAGAGGACGCCGTCAGTCACGGCGTATTCGTAATGATATGGATGAGTCAGAGCTCCGTCCGAGGATACAACGCTGCAGTGCATGTAATCAGATTGGACACACGTATAAACGTTGTCCAACCAATGATGCTGGCCCCAGTTGTGCTGAAGCTGGCCCTACAGGTGATGCTACAGATGGAAGACCTCCGGTTGCATCAAGAAGTGGGAGACGTCGCCGATCGAGTGCTAGTACGTCATCAGGCATCATTTAGTTGTAATTTTATTTAAACGTTGTTTGCTCATATGTAATATTTGCTGCGTTGAGATTCTATCAGACCTAGATACGTATTTGTAATATTTGCCGCATTGACTGAAGACACAATATTTGGATTCATGTATTTGTAATATTTGTAATGTTCATTATCATATTATTTTATTTTAAATGGCTTCATGTATTGTACTATCGTAATATTTAGATTCTACGTTGCAAACGTTATCGTTTAACTATCTTCGTACGAGTTTTCGATACCGTAATCTTCTTTGGAAAATTGAATTAAAATTTTATGTGCATACATAAGAGTATGGCGAATGAATCTTATATTTGAAAAAATTCTGAATTTCAAATAGTTTCTGAAACAAATAATCTAAGAAAAAATATAACAAAAATGGACCAGGAGCATAAGATTATAGGTTTTAGAACTTTATAGGTTTTAGAACTTTGACTATATATTAGATATTAAATAATATCACATTAGAGAATAATAATAGATTTTAATTAGAAAAGGGTTATAATTAGGTTTAGTTAACATTTCAAATTTGAAAAATTCAAGACAAAAGAAGTTAAATTTACATCAAATTTGAGTTTGAAACTTTGCACAAAGGTACCTAGAGTTTATAGAATAGTCATACCAAACTTCATAAACAACAAAGCATGAAATCCTAAAGTTATGCATAAACTTTCCTTAATCTTAGTTTTAAAATAGGAGTAAAAGTATTTTGTTTCAAACTAAACTCCATTAACAAAAGTTATAGAGTTTGAAATCTACTTTCTAACAAAACTAGTTTTGCTATTTTTGGATTTTTCTGTGAATTGTTACGAATTTTGGAAGCCAGAAAACACATACACATGAAATAACAGTGCACCGGGAGGCATCCCGCCCAGTTGCCGGGCGGGAGGCATCCCGCCCAGTGGCCGGGCGGGAGGCCTGCCAGGGACCACTTCGTGAATAAAAAAAGTTTTTTTATTCGCGAAGAGGTCCCTGGAAATTTTTTTTGAGCATCCCGCCCTATGGTTGGGCGGGATGCCTCTTTCCGCCCTCCCAGCGGGCGGGAGGCACCCATTTCCCTAAATTTCTCCAACTGGCACCCCTTTTTCGAATTTTGTTTTTTTTTATCCCCTTTTTTAAAAAAACTCCACATATATATATAAAACCATGGGCTATAACCAGAGGCGGAACTGCGCCTAGCCCAAAGATTAGGGCCATTCGATAGAGATATGATGGGCTACCTGAACTGGACCTCTATATCTGTAATAGCTACAGTATGGAAAATCCGGCCCAACGCCTAGAGTGCGTTCATCCGTCATCCCTAGACGTTGGGCTGGATTCTCCACACGGTAACTACTGTACCAATAAGAGACTCAGTGCAGCAAGTTCAAACTCTCTACTGACCCCTGGGTGGCCCTAGGTTTGGGCTTGGCCCAGCCCCACCCCTAGAGAACAGCAAACTGGATCTTGGCAGATGGTACACCCAACATGCGGTCAGGGGCGCAGGGGCACTCGGCCTGTCGGTCGGTCTGGCCGGCTCCCTGGCTGCCTGACTGCTTGCAAGAAATATGGTCCAATTAGATTATACTTGTGATTTTGATAATTGTGTAATAACATACTTAATAGGACTAATAAATTTGTAAGCCCAAGATTTATAGAATTTCCATATTCTATAAATGGAGTCCAATTTATATACAAGACGGTCCAAATCGCTGTCAAGGTATTTAAATTGAAGTCAGTAGCGTGAATACATGCGTCGGTTAAACCGACGGCATCGTATTTGAACTGACTGGTGCATTGGAAAATTGCTACCGTGGTCAAATCAGTAGCACCGGTTTAACCGACGGTATTGGTCGGTGCATTTGTCAGCTACAATGACGACCAAGTGAAAAAACACAAAGATACCGGTTGAACCGATGGTGCCGTCGGGCATTCATAATTCACTGATACAATTC
This sequence comes from Panicum hallii, assembly GCF_002211085.1. NCBI lineage: Eukaryota > Viridiplantae > Streptophyta > Magnoliopsida > Poales > Poaceae > Panicum > Panicum hallii. The sequence continues at coordinate 17,116,934 of NC_038046.1, read as the reverse complement.
CGAATTTGGAGTTGTTGCGTTCTGTCTCAGAGAGAATTAACCGACGCTTTAGACTTTTCGGCAGAAAAGCATGCAACGCCTAGCTATGTAAGGCCTATATAAGGCATCACTCCGGATTATTTGAATCTGCTGGAGTTCATGAGAAGCTATAGAAACTCTGCTAAAGTTCTCCAAGCCAAACAAAAAGTTTATTGATCAAATACTTAAATTTAGCACAAGCTTTGTGAAGTGCAGTGCTAGACTAGCTCTAGAGAGAGCGTGAGTGCAAGATGTTGTGACATTATGATGGTTCTTGAGTGAACCTCAAGCTTATATCTCAGTGTGCCGACCCTTCGTTGTTCATCGGCAAGTCTCCGACGCTCCGTCTTGATGTGGAGCGGCGATGATGGCATTGTTCGGGGGGACGAGGAGACCCCTCCTTCATGGGAAGTTTCGTAGTGAAGACGGCATCAAGATGGCCAGAAGATTTAGCGTGAGCCTTTGTGGCAAGTCAATGGGAGTTCCGGAAGAGACTTGGTGACCGGGAAGCAATACTCTTTGTGAATGCTTCAACAACATGGACTACGGATGGCTTAGTGCCTGCCGATACCATGGAATAAATTCTTGCGTCAAGAGTTCGCTTCCTCTCATCCATTACTTTAAATTTCTATATTTCATACTTGCAACTTGTGTGCTTTTATATTCTTAGAGTAGCTCAAGCTAGGATTGACTGTAGATTACAAAAATTTATTTGGGATGAGAATTTCATACTACATAGTTGCGTATTAAGATAGCGTGTTTTAGATTATATTTTGTGCAAACTAGTTTGAGTCATAAGTTAGTTGCTTAATTAATCCCCTCCCTCTGTGAGGTACCGATTCCCTTTACTGCTAATGGGCCTGTGGGCCGTCGGTAGGGGGATGGAACGTGGGCTGCTACGATTTTTCAGCCCAAAGGAGAAATTGGGAGTTTGGAAGGCCGTTATGTTGTGCAATTATGATACTTTTTATTCATATACATAGGATACACTGCTTATATGATATTTTTTGCCAAAAATAATAGGTATTCAACTGAATACCTTTGAATAGAAGGGAGAATATGTAGTGGAAACTAGGTAGTAGATGGAAACAAGGCATCTGACAAGTAGGTCTGCGATTTAAATGGCTGAACTTCAAACATGTCCACAAGGCAACGTCGTCATGAACAAACAAACAGGACAAGTTACAAGAATTCTGACTTGTCAGAATTGAACTAAGCCAAACTAGAATTGAGCAAAAGAATATGTCCGAGCGATGGAATATATGAAAATAACCTCAGGTGAGCATAAACTGGTCACGACAGTTCGGGAATTATTGGACCACAAAACTTGGCCCGAGGCCATAAGCTATACATCGAGATAAAGATAAATACCAAAATTTATGAACAGGGCATATATAGTATCCTGGGGCAAAAATACCATTTACAAAAAAAGGCCCTCATTAAACTGGTGAGAAGTGGTAACCGCATTCATGGTTCATAGAGGGTTCCCCTCTTGTCTTGCATAGTTAAGAGGATAGTTTCTCAAGGCAGGCAAGTTACAATGGCGAGGAGCTTCTTGCCTTGTGCATGTCATCATGAGAAGCAGAGCAGGCAAAGGACTGCGATGCAATGGCTGTATGTGGAGAAGAGCTGCCAGAAGAGGGTGATGACATGGCAGATAGGATGATGAAACCAGCTGTGCAGCAGCTGGTATTGTACCACCTACAGATCAAGATAAAAACAACTTCAGTGATAACAGTGTCATGGCATGCAGTGAATGTGTTGTCTAAATGATTCCATGGAATTGTCAAGAAGCATAAAAAAAATGCAAGGTTGAGAGCCCTACTTGCTTACCACGCATCTTTACTCCAACATTCAACTATCTATACAGCTAATAAATGCTCTACACCAACCATGAGAAGCAATAAATTTAAAAATGTGCAATTTCTGATTGTGCCATGGCAGCCGATGGCCAAATTTCAGCTCCTCCTCACTCGGTGCCTCCCACCACGCTAGCATCCACCATGCACGGATTTGGATTCTGATCCCACCCCCTTCGCAAGTGATCGCCGGCCGGCAATGACAACGGCCACCCACAACCACGGCAAGAATTCACTGTCACTCACTCAATCGATTGATCCCAGATTTGTTGTGTGATCTGAGGTTAATTATGTTGGATGTTTTTCTATAGAGGCCACCACGGCGCATAGCATCGCCAGAAGCAGCAACGCCCCGGCCAAGAAGCCACCGCCAATGCAGTGGTGCAGAAGCCTCTGAAGCTCTTGCTGGCAAAACCCAAGAAAAAAGTTGCTCCTGGCGCGAATCTGGAGACGCTTATGAGACCACCAAAAAGTCCAGGAACGGTTGTGGCTGCAAAATAACCCTTCTTTACTGTGCAACAGGATTTCAGCAGTAGCAAGGTCGACCGGGCTAGCTTGAGTCAGCTGTATACTGGTTAGCCCAGATCAGTCTGTCCAAGTCTGTTGAGAAGCAATGGGTTGCCGCAGAGTTGTTTCACCTTGCATTCAAGTGCTAATCTCTTGTGAGACTTCAACACTATGCAATTTTTTTTAGGTTCACACTTCACATCTTTGAGATGGCTACGTACATATGCATGTTAAAGACAATCATTTTTATATATCAGGATTTTATTTTTGAATGGTTGTGCTTGTATAACCAGTTGATGGGAGCTTGACATATGTGGATGATGTTATAGTTAAATACTAAACATACTGCTTCATTGAATTATATAATTTTTTTGACAGCCAATTCCCACGATCCAAAGTGAGCTTAGGAGTTACATGTCACGCCTTGATAGTACAACACTTTGATCTCTTTGTTTCATAAACTTCAGATTGCCCATGCATGTAGGAGAACCAACCAAGAGGTGAAGCTGCCTTAGCTCGCTAGACCCTGACAAGAACTACAAAATCATGTCTAGAACACTGTTCATATCTATATTTGCATATAATTTTGCAGATTCCATCGGGATCTGGCGAGCTAGGGTAGCTTCACCTCTAGATTGGTTCAGTTGCATGACATAGGCAGTGTGAAGTTCATGAAACAAAGGGATGAAAGTGCCGGTATTATCAAGACACGTCATGTAACTTGTAAGCTTACTTTGGTTCGTGTGAATTGGCTATCCACAAAAAAAACAACCATATAATTCAAAGAAGCAGTATTAAAACCTTGTTTGGTATTTAACTAGAACATCATCCAAAGATGTTAAACTCGCATCAACTAGATATGCTACACAATCACAAACCATTCAAAAATAAAATCATGCAGTACAAAAATGATTATCTGTAATATGTATATGTACGTAGTCATCTCGATGATGTGAAGTGTGAACCTAGAAAATTGCATAGTGTCGAGGTCTCACCTGAGATTGGCACTCGCATGCAAGGCGAAAGAACGTTGCGGCAGCCCAGTGCCCAGTGCCCAGTGCTTCCTGACAGACTCGGCCAGACTGATCTGGGCTAACCAGTATGTAGTCGAGCCAACTCAAGCTGGTACTGATCTGGGCTCTTGGAATAGAATGAGAGAATCCCCTCACTGGTCATATATGTAGTCGAGCCAATTGAATAGAATGAGAGAAAGAAGTACTGACCAGTGAGGGGATTCAATTGGGCAATCGAGCTGGGCAGCTAGCTGCTGCTCGCGGGCGCCGGACGGCGGTCCGGACGGCCGGGGGCTCGGGGCGGCAGCGCAGGCCCGAGCACGGCGCCGGCGGGAGGCGCGTGCGGTGCGCTGGCGGCTCGCCTAGCAGGCAGCAAGGGGCCAGGGGCCGCGGGCGGCAGCCGGCGGGAGGCGGGGGTGGCGGCGCCCTCGGGAAAGCTGGGGCACGAGAAAGTCGTGGCCTCGCGGGGGCGGACGGGCGGTAGGGGAATCGGGAGAGACCGAGAGTGGGAGACGGGGGACCTGTCTGCCGGACTTTGGAGAACATATTTCCTATTTCCGAATTTGGACCATTGGGTCGGCGCCACGGCGCCGAGGTAACGCATCTCGGCGCCGAGATACCATCAATAACTCGCTAACTTGGCACTGATTGGGCTGAGAGCTCGGTGCCATGTAGAGTTCGGCGCCACAGATCACGGCGCCGAGCTCTAATCCTATACGCCGCGTCCTCTCCCTCTCTCTCCTCATGCCCTCTTTCTCTCTCTCTCCCTGCGCTCTCTTGCTCTCCCTTGTCGGCGGCCCCTCCGCCGGCGCCCTCCTCCAGCCGCCCCTTGCGCGGCCTCCTCCGGCCGCCAGGCGTGCAGCCTCCTCCGCATGCCTCCGCGCGGGGTCTTGCAGGCCGCCGGCCGCCCGTTCCGGCCGACCCCCGCGCGAGGACCGGCGGCGAGGGCGGCCCCGAGCGGCCTCCTCCACCCAGCGCTGCGCGAGCACCGGCGCGGCTGCGAGCCGGCGCATGGCCTCCTCTGTCCGGCCGACGAGCCTCCCGTAAGGTTTTTTATTTTAATTAGTTTTTTTAATTTAGTTAGGTATTGTAGTTAGTAATTTAGGTAATTTTAGTAGTCTATTTAATTTTAGATAACTTATTTAATTAGTTTTAGTAGTTTAGTTAGGTAATGTAGTTAGTAATTTCTTGTAGATAGTTAGAAACCATAGTTAGAAAATTTAGTTAGACAATAGATGTAGGTATTTAGTTAGGTAATTTAGTTAGATAAATTTAGGTATTTAGTTAGGTACTTTAGTTAGGTATTTTTAGGTAATTTTAGGTATTTAGTTATTTAGCTAATTTAGATAGTTAGAAAAGTTAGGTATTTTTGGTAATTTTAGATATTTAGTTAGGTAATTTAGTTATTTAGCTAATTTAGATAGTTAGAAAATGTTATTAGTTATTTTTGTATATTATACCTATCATAACTTTCGTATTGTAGATACGAACTAGATGGACAATCTAGTGACCTTGTATTATGGAGGCAGTATCAAGAAAGATGTGTTTGGAAATATCACTTTTGATGGAATGCATAGGATCTCTCTGATATTCGATGATCAGCTGTTGTTTAGTGAGTTGTTTGATAGGGCTCGTGACAAGCTTCAATGCAATTCAAATGAGGATGCCATCTCGATTCAAAGGGTCGGATTTTCAGACGGCTAGTCCCAATTGCATGTGAGGTTGAATGAGAGAAGCATGTGAAGACTGTCATAAAGAATGAGTATTAATGTTTGGATTTGGTTTTGCGAAAGTTGTCAAATGCTCCCACCCCTCATGTCCATTCAGCCCCTAATGTGCATTCACCCCCTCGTGGGCTGTCGCAAGAATAGGAGAATCCGCCACCCGCTGACCCTCCGTTACCTAACCTTGAGGTGGATTAGGAAGATGGGATTGCGGTCCTTGATGCTCAATCCGGCCCGAATGAGTTTGGCATTAGTCCTAATGCTAGTGCACATTGTCGGATTGATGATGTTGGTACGGCCCCTCAAGAGATTCATTTGACCCAGAACCATCCAAGTAAGTGACGTAGTAACACCACCTTTTCTTTTGTTATTCGCCTTTGATTCCATTCCTCTGTCCTAATGCCACCTATAATTGCTCTTTAAATGTAGGAAATATTCCAGATAATATTGATATTTCCCCTATGCCTCCGTCTTCCAATACAGGATGGGCTTCTAATAGTGCCTCATTCATCGTAGTACAAAAGCGCATTACATGATTTTATGGCAATTATGAACGTACTAGTATATTTATGACAACATGTGTTGTCCAGTTGGAAAAAGGATATAGCCTTTGCAGTTTGAATTCGAATAGGCTCTTCAGTGTGTTTTCATGTAGGTTTTTCAGTGTGTTTTCATATAGGCTCTTCAGTGTCCTTTGATATAGGCTTTTCAGTTATAGGTCCATAGGCTTTTCAGGTGCATTCATGACGCCATAGATCGGGTAATAAACTTGCATCCATCTACATGTAAGCATTGCTGGATGCATTGCTTCTAACTTCGAAAATAAGAGACACTGGAGTAAGAATGTCTGGAGGGTCATCTAGTGGAAAGGGTTTCGGCATTAGGAGAGGGAAGGGGGGAAGGGTCATCTAGTGGAAAGGATTTTGGCACTAGGAGAGGGAAGAGAGGAAGGAAGGGACCTCCCATTGTGTGGGAGGGGTCTGTTGGTCCTGAATCCTATTCGGAAGCAGTGTATGAGTTTAGTTTCCAGTTGAGAGCAAAGATGAATTCACCAAACAGAAGCTCTCAGAGGATACGATGACCGCAAAAAAGATTGACCAAAATGCATGCACGGTGAGGACTACTTAGTGCATATGTGTGTCGAGGGGACGGATGGAGGTTGTCGTTTCTTCAATTGCCCACGAGCTTGGGTAACTGTTACTACTATTCATTTGTTACATATATTTCTCTTTTTTTTACAACTTACATGAGATATTTGTTACAGTCTTCAGATGCTCCAGAGAACTACAGGTTCGTTAGATGGGTCGATCCTCCTCCACTTCATCCGCATCCGGAGTACATCTACTACTTGCAGGATCGTATCTTTGATCTAGAAAGGGAAGTGAGCAGCGGTGACAAGGACAACAAAGAGGACGACAACAGCAATGATGCCGGTTCATAGAAGGTGTCGTGCACTGATCTATATTGCAACTGCGCTTATCATAGGAACAAGGGGCTTCTGCCGGCACCGCCGCCGCCGCCGCTGTCTGCAATGGAAGGATATTATGGAAAAGGGGCAACACAATTTGCTATGTGGGGACAGTACTAGGAGTAACCTATCTTATTCACACGCTATATCCATGTGTTTGTTGTTTCGTTTAATTATCTAAAGCATGTTAGGTTTAGTCCAGGACCTCTTTACCCTTATTTCATACCGGTTCTCACATGCCACTTCATATATTATGCGTGTTCAATTATGTAATACACTACTTTGTTGGTCTTGATTCCATTATGTTACCTTATTTTATTACCTCTACATAAATTGAAATAAATATTATGAACAACATCAATGAAAGAACGACACTTGAGCTCATGGAAGATGAAATAAATGATCATTGCTTGGAAAGTCAAGTATATGAGAACAGAACGATACATGAAAGATGCAATAAATGACAACATAATAAAAAATTAGGTATATGAGAACACATGATAAGTTCATTACATGAATAAACCATACAACTAGCAGATCTTGCATACTACTGAATGCAACAAAACCACTTTCCCTTCCTCAATGCATTTGGATTCTCCTCCATTGCTGTCTTCGCACGGCGAACACGCTCCAGTTTGTGTTCCTTCTCCTCCTCGTGCTGAGCAGCATGCCTCCTTTCCAGCTCTTCTTTTCGCTCTTTTTCTGTTGCCTCCTCTTGCCGTCTCTTCTCCAACAAATCCTTCCGCTCTGCATCCTATTATCCTCCTCTTTGATCTCAGTGTCGATCCACTACTCAAAGTCACAAAGCGGGGAGGGATCTGCAAAACATTGAATTGTTACACACCGTTATTACTCATAAAGCATACATAATTCTATATGACAACAAAAATATTATATAAAATATAAATATTCTTACCAGCAATCCAATGCGGATCTGATGAGGAGTAGGGTCGATCGTATAATTTTCACACATCCAATACCTCTGATAATATGATTCCTCTTCATCAGACTTGACTATCTTGTAAGGATTACCACAGAAGCACATCGGCACAGGAACACCACTAAGCAGCGGCAAACGCGTGAAGTTTGTTCCCATCATCACTTTTGGTTTACTAGATTTACCACGCTAGGCATCTAAGGTTGCATATTACACATATTAATAACTAAATCCTAAACTCTAAACAATTATACCGAATAATACACATAATATAGACCAAATCAATACGTAAATATTGAGGAGGGGAGAGAGGATACCTTGTCTCGAAGATCTATGGATCAAATCAAAATTTTTAAAGTCAAATACGTCGATTGATGAGGTTGGACGGGTGGGGAGAGAGAAAAATCGAGATGGGGTAAGAATAAGGGAAGGCTCGGACAGGGGAAGGTGGTCGTGGTATATTGGCTGCCAGCTCGGCGCCAGCTAGGCAGGGCATATGGCATCTTGGCGCATGGCGCCAAGACGTGTGACCTTGGCGCCGACCCTAGGATCCAAATATGGAAATAAGTCTGCTAGGGGTCCAAACATAAAATTTTTTCATAAAAGGGCTAAAATATAAAAAGATGGGACCTGGTTGAGGGAGAGGTGACCAGCTCTTGGGCTTGATCGGTTGTTGGGCTATTTGTTAAGTCTGGGCTTTAGATTTTAGGGTTAATTAGATCCATACTATTATAATTTTATAAGTTCTAAGATCTACCATTACAATTTATCTATTCTGAAATTTAACACCATAATTCTTCGTCTCCCTGATCCTTGCCATTTTCTGCGACTTCTAAGTGCCTAGGCCCACTGTCAGGCCAGTGTACGCATACCTATCTTCCGTATGGACCAAAACACCCCGCTACGTCTCTATCTTCACTCGCTGATATGTAGGCCCCACAAGTCAGATTCTTCTTCAACCTCCAGCCATCCTCCACCAAAACGCCGTCACAGCTCCTCGCGTGGCGGCTCAACGTCGTCGCGCCGGCGCCGGCGCCGGCGGACGGTCCAACCAGTGCGCTTGCCCACGCCCGTCGGCATGCCCCTGCCCGCCCCGCCCCGCCCCCATCTGCATCTCGCCGGTAGGCTCACAGAAGTAGCAGTCCTCGTCACATGCATCAAACCTATATTGCCGAAAGCAAGAACATGATCCGAAACTCTTTATTCCTCTGCCAGAAAGATGCAACCAAAAATCAGTGGGAGCTGAGCTATTCCTACAGCCCTTTTGCGAGCGACCAGTGGGCGCAGGCGACCGCATTCGACGGTCCAGCCGGCGCGCGTGCCCACGCCCGTCGGCGTGTTCCTGCCCGCCCTACCTCGCCCCCATCTGCACCTCGTCGGAGATCAGGAGATGGAGCTGCCCCCAACGCCGACGAGCACCTCCGGCCATCCCTCGTCGCCTTTCAACCCTAAAACGGATCCCTAGTGAGCTCCTCGACCCGTACAGCCCTTTACCCCGCTCGATTGCTCACCACGCCGCCGGGAACGGGGTGCCGCCGCGCCGGTCGGGCCATCGTCGAGGCGCGCTCATCGCGGGCCGCCCTCGCGCGGCCCGGCGCCGCGCTTCCGCTCAACGCGGCCTCCCCCGGGCGCGCAGGCCGCGGGTCTGCCCGGCCCCGCCGCCGCGACCCGCGCGCCACGAGCTCTGGGCCGGAGAGGGGGACGAACGCGGCGATGCCCGCTGGAGCTGCACATGAGCTGGAGGTTGAAGAAGAAGCTGACTTGTGGGGCCTATATGTCAGCGAGTGGAGAAAGAGAGAAGCAGCATAGGTGTTTTGGTCCATACGGAAGATGCATGCGTGTACAGTGGACTGACAGTGGGTCTAGGCATGCAAAAGACGTAGAAAATGCTAAGGATCAGGTAGATAAAGAATTATAATGATAAATTTTAGAATAGGTGAATTATAATGGTAGATTGTAGAATTTGAAAAATTATAATGGTACGGATGCAAGGTGTTAGAAAAATTTAGGCTGAAATTTAAGATATTTCTGAACCTTGATCGGAGCGATCCGCCTCGAGCTCGCGGGACGGCGGGAGAGGAAGAGATGCGTCCGCCTGCCTGTCACCGCAGCTGGCGAAGGAAAACCCTGCGACCGCAGCGATAAAAACCCTCGTGCCAGCACCGCGCACGCAGATTTCCAGCAGCCGGGATCGGGCCGCGCGCCGGCTACAGCCGTCCAATTCGTCGCTTTCCGTGGTCTGAATGGGCTGGGCGGCCCACGGGAATATGTGATTGCGGGTTCTGCTGGGCCGGGAAGAGGAGGTAGAACAATTATAAACTCTTCCTCTTTTTACTGTTCGGCCCACCAGCAGCCGATTGCGGAGATCTCTCGCTTCCGTTGGAACTGGGAAGTCACTGTAATCTTCTGTGCCATCCAAACATTAAAATTACGCAGAGGTTAGCCTAAGCACGAGCATTCCTCTTTTTTTCTATTTTCTAACTAGAAAAATGCATTTAGACGGCGAGGACAAAAAAAATCGTGAAATTAATGGAGTTTAGTGGTCATCCGGAGGAAAAAAATTAGTGATTGGTCCTCGATAGTCGAAGGAGGATCAATATTTGATATTGCGGTTGAGAGAAGAAATTCACACTCCGACAATAGTTGGGCAAAGGTAAATTGGATCTTTTCCTTCTCTATTGGGTCAACCTTTGTAGATCGAATCGTATTTTATAATACTAAAATACTCTCTCCATTTTAAAATGCAAACCATCTTAGTTTATTATAAGATAATGTTCTCTAATTTTGATCAAGTTTAAAGAAAAGTACACAAACATGGCAACATCTACCACATCAAATTAGCTTTATTAAATCCATCCACCATGAAATATGTCTTTTTGGCGTATTTATGTAGTATTGTAGATATTGATACATTTCTTCTATAAACATGATCAAAGTTGAGAAGTTTGAATTATGGAGAAATTGAAATGATCTATAATTTAAAATAGAGAGCGTAGAATAATTTATATATAAGATATGTGACACAAATTAACATGCTCCGGCAACATTGTGCGGCTATAACTTGTTAAATGTGCATCGGCAAGTACTTCATCCCAAAATAACTTGCAAGCTTTAGGTTGCATGTAGCCTACTTATCAAAACTTTGACCACCCTTGCATATTTAGAATCGAACATATCTGAACAAATATTCGCCTCGACTGAACCATTTGACTGGTGTCCTATCAATCGATCATAATCGTACATAAAATTTATCAATCGTCATAGGGGGTATAGAGAAAGAACTAAACAATATACGCCTGACACTCGCAGCTAGAACAAATAAAAGCACAGAGGAATGAGAGGCCAAATTAAACAAGGACTGAGTCACATGTTAACCAGCTAGGATCACAGTGATGACTGATGAGTCACCGTGCCGACACAACAGCAAAGCAAAAAGGAAGTCTACTTGCCCTTGTATGGAGTGAGGAGACGTGGAGATAGACATCGATGGATCTGAGGCGAAAAGAGGAGCAAAGAGAAGAAGAAAAGAAAACGAAGTGATTGCTGAGCACGCACGCACGCAGGCAGGCGCCCGCTACAAGCACTGCCACTACTCCATTGATCCTGCTGCTTCGTCCTGCTCCTGCTGCCACAAAGCTACAGCGGCTGTGATCGATTGCTCCCCATGCGGCGGCGATACTGCGCCGATCATGGGTGTGGGTTGTGCCTGGGGTTGGCTGTGGTGCTGTAGTCCTGGATCACTTCCAGCTCCACCCTCCCCGGCATCACTTGTCCATCGTCTTCCTCCCCTGCCACCGCCTCAGCCGACAAGGTCGTGTAGTGCTCGCGCTCCATCACCTCCTGCACACGAGGAATATTAGGTTCACCGCCTGATGTGTTAATCAGATGGATGAGCGACTGAGAAATTATTGCCACGTCAGCTTATAGCCAAATGAAATGGCTATTAAGGTCTCTGGATTTTTTTATTTCACCAACTTAAATATGATTCTTTATTGGTTTGGAAAAATAAAAATGATATAAGTTGTGTTGATACATTTGCTTGTGTAAGGACAAAAAAGTTGGTCGATTTAACATATATATAACTAATATGAAGTTGTTGTTTGCATTGTTGCGATGCAATCATTACTATACGATTTGTAATACACATGATAACTGATAACTGTTATATTTAAAATTTTCCAAACATGCTATGTGTGCACGTTTATTATCTCATATGCAATAAGTTTCATGTACAAAATATTTAGTTATACATTCAAAATCAACTACTTTTCAAAAACAAATATACTAATAAAGCTTATACCGTTATCATTTTCAAACCAACAAGAATGGTGTACACTAATAAAGCTTATACTAATAAACAAATATACTAATAAAGTCATGCATTAGTTTAGAGGTCAGACGAGAACTCGGCACTAATCCATCCAGCAACGTGACCCGAGTGCAGCTGCATAGAACCATAAAAATAGCATCCAGGCATATGAAGTATAAAAGTTTACAGAAACGAATGACAGAAGATTGAAAGCAAACTGCACATTGCCAGTGTAACTCTGTCCCAAAATACACAAGATTTCACTTATTCTAACGAATAGACAAGATTTTATTCGGTGTACCAGATAACCACGCCTTTATTTTTTACTACAAAACAAATAATACATTGACTCCAGGTCTGGCCTCTTTCTGCCGCATCGAACGAGAGGGAATGGGCATAATAATAAGTCCCAGGTTTATAATGGGTGCAATTGATTGTGCCATCATCAAAGCGGGCATTTTGTACAACATATATTGTGCCGTGGGGGTGCTCAGAAGATGAACACGACACTATCGTGGACCCGGGACTTCTGGTTTTGAGCGACACATTCAGAGATCCACATCAGGTTCCTTATCTCCTGCTCGCGTAGCCTGATGTAAGCGAAGAAAACAGCATAGTGGAACTGCAAGGCAAGAATAGATTTGTAAAAATATAGCACCATGAATGAACAGAGAATAGCTCCAAAATTCCAGGAGCAAGTTTGTAATAACAGCATGAAGCAACTCTTATAACATATCCGAATCAGAAAATATACCTGCTGCTCAAAGGACAAGCATAGCCTCCGTACTTCCTCCTCATAAAAGGCCTTATCCAACATCTGGCTTTCTCCATATGAAATCCTGGAAAAAATAGACTGGTATGGTGGGTACTTCTCCATTGCACCACGAACCTGCATGATTAACAAGCAAACAAAGTGTTATGGCAATCAAATTAACAGAGCAACCCCATAGCATGTGTACTGCAGAAGTATTCCAACTTCAAAGACAACAGGTTTTCAGAGAGAAAAGACCTACATGCTGCACCTGAGATTTTTTTTTTTATCCTCCTAAGATGAGCGTGAAATCAAGAGGCAGGTGCAAAGGTGTGTAACTTGCCATAAAGCAATGTATATATGTTATACACTATATCCCCTAAAGCATTTGGATCCCAATTCCTCCTATCCAAATAGGCCCTAGAAATACATTTTAACTTTCAAGTGGAGAAGTCCACAGTAGTAAAATTACAATCAAAACTAGGATGATATTCATAACATGATGCCAAAAAGAAAAAGAAAATCCTAAAAAGCAAGCAAATGATGGTTAATTAATAAATATATTAATATGTGTTTTGTTAAACTGATGAATGGTAATGCAAAAGGAAAGACATAGTAGTCTGGCATTCGATGATCACACACATATGGTACATCTGAATAGATTCTGCACAATGTTGTTGCATATTTTCAGCTAAGCATATAGAGAAAATCCAACAAGAAAAGTATTATATTAGCGTCATTAATTTGTTGTAGATCTAAGTAGTCAGAAAGCAAGTTTGACATGAAAATTCCATGGAACACCATTGTTTTCCATTTTCAGGATGAACTCTTAGTCTAAAACATTCTGTTTCAATAAGCTTCAGAGTGGTTCAATATCGCTGGTCTTTTCACTCCAACAGAACTCTTTTAACAAAATCACTGTAGGGCTTAACCACTAAGAACACAAAATAAATTGCTTATGGATTAAAATAGTTCAGACTATAGCAGGATGTGCTTTAAACAGTAAAAAAAGGATTGCATTGAATTTGAAGCATGATAGAGATAAACCTGGTCAACATCTTCACAGACAGCCAGTTCCTCGTGACCATATGGATACCTAGGGGCATCAAAATATCACACTCACGTGAAAAACGTGCACATACTGAAAAAGATGCAGCTTGTGTTGCTTTCAAAGAAAACCTACAATAGACCAAAGTTGGAGTACAGCTTCCTGCGGTCATCTCTTGTCAACTCAGTCCCAATACTGAAACAAAAAACATAGAAATCAGGACTGTATTAAGGCAACCGTGCATGTAAACTGAAAGATGCAAAGTTGGAAATGCAATTCAGCACTGTACCTGTTTATTGTAATGTTAACCGCTCTTCTGTCGGCTTCAAATGAAAGGAGATCACACATGATCTCAGCTGTAGCACCACCCAGTTTCTATACAAAAAATAATAATAATTTCAAAATAAAAAAGAAATAAATCAAGAGGAATACAAAGTATTAAGAATGTTGAAAAAACATCATCAAATCCACCATATTTGAGTACTATACCTGGCAAAATTTGTAAAAATCCTCAAGATATGCTTTGTACAGAGTGTTCCTCATAATCTCAATATTCATGTCATCCAGATCCTAGAAAATATACCGAGACATCCTTAGATGTTATGAAAAAAAAAGGAACAAAGATGCATTTATATTTGTTGGCGTGCAAATGATTAGCTGTAGTTTTTACCTCAGATGTAATGCACTCCGAGAAGTATGGGGCCAAGGGTGTATCGACCAGAACCAATCTATAAAGCTCACGCATATTTTGAGCAACAGCAAGTGAAGCAATGCTATTGATCAGCAAGAAGACAAAACTATTAGCATTCTGAGTTTTGCCACATCTCTATCGATGAAAAAAGGGACAGAAACAACAATAATACCTGTCAAACATGCCCAATGGGTGGCATTTCTCCAACAGTTCATTAACATCTCTCTCATGCAATGTCCCGGTTACAATAAGGACAACATTATCAATCATATGCCCGTACCTGTGAAACGCATTATCCTGTCAGAATCAAACTACTGCACTAGAGCAGGAAAAGTGAACAAGTGTAGGGGAAAATTATATAAAGGAAGCACCCAAACAATACTTGGCCACTTACGTTATATACTGCAAGAATGTAGATAGTGGTTCAGTGGCCTGGCACAGCATGTGCTTGTACTCATCAACCAGTTTAAGAGTGCACTTTTCCACAATTGTTGTTGTGTGCAAGGGAGAAGGCTCTGCAAGTTCCCAGTATAGTTAGAAAAATGCACTGAACAAGCATATATGCTGCAAATATTATTATGAACAAAATTGCCAACGTGAAGTTGAGTCAACAAAAACTTTGTTGATTAGGCAGGAATCCTACCATTGTTGTCGAAAGAATTGGACTAAGTACACCATACCTTAGGCTAGTACAGCAACGAAAATTAGGCATGGCATAACCATGGCAGATATAAGAGAATCTATATGTTAACCTTCAATTTGACAGAGACAGACACATTAAAAGGTCCCTTAGCAACTACATAGTCGACATACCGCATCCTCTATATGTGAAAATGAAGCCCAGTAGAATAAGTTAACAGAAAGGAATGTAAATGCAATTTGGAAAATCTATAAAATGATATCCACTGAATGTCAGAATGTGTCAATGGATGAAGAGTATAGCAATCTATTGCCAATGCAGTTGGCCCACAAAAACAAGTGGATTGTAGATAATAAATCCCCTATGTACCTAATTCAACTAAAAGGATTCTTTTATGCAGGTTAAATAGTGATTTACAGGCATCACAGCAGGTCTAAGCTAACCTACAGGACTTTTTGTGAACTTCAGATGCTCACATGAATAAAACATATCAATACGGAATTGTGAGGGCTTGGATATGGCATAATACATAACCAGAATCCACAAACTTACAGGACCTGGTGTGCTTATGCGAGTAGTCAAAAATTCAGATAACTAGCAAGCGATCTGGACTGACGAGCTTCCCTTCCGAGATCCGCAAATGAAGAATAGAAGGGCACAGCAATGCGCGGGGTTCTAGCTCAAGAACGGGCCCTGCTAGTAGGGCCACCCGGAATCCCCAACCGGGATCGCAATTCGCACGGGCCAGATCACGAATCGCGGCGCCCTAGCATTACCAGCGTGGATTCGGATCGAGAAGGAGCACATGGCACCGGCAGCTCCCCACCCGAACCGGAGGCGAAAGGAGGCCGGAGGAGGATCTCACCGTTCTGGAGGTAGGGCCCGTACTCGGTGGCGGTGAGGTGCATCTTGATGTCGTCGAGGGTCTCGCACTGGCAGAGGTTGTTGTAGTCGGCGGCGGTGAGGAGGCCCGAGCGGTTCCCCCGCACGATGGCCTCCAGGAACCCGTCGTGGATGTTGAACGACAGCATCTCCCACCCGTACATCTTCGCCGCCGCCGGAGACGGGAGACCTCGGTAGGGGTGGGGGTGCGGGTGGCGGTGGCGGTGGGGGTGGCGCGCCGCGGGCGGAGGCGGGATCGGGAGGGGAGGGAGGTCGTCGCAGATGAGATCCGGGAGGTGGGGTCGCGGTCGCGGCGCGGATGTGGTGGAAGAGTTGCTATTAGAAGGGACTCGTTGCCGCGCAGCAGCTTGTGAGATCCGGGCGTGGCACGTCGGCCGTCTCTGCTCTCCGTCTCCAGTCTCACAAAGTTTTTACGAAGTGCTCAAAAGCTTTTATGAAGAGTTGGGAATTAAATACAAAAACTGGAATTTTCTTCGGAGCTCATCCAACGATTATATAGAAAAAAAATCATGTATAACCACAGTAAAGTGGTAGTCATCAAGTTCGATGTATACCATCTCATCAATTTATTCCATGACATGCATATAGATTAACATCTCCAGCAGATTACTCGTATCTCATATTAAAACTCTTCTCTCTCCATAAACAATAACTAACTTTACGATTTCGATAGTAAATTACCAGAACTCTATCACCAATGTATCTTATATCGACCTGGAAGCTCCACGTAAGACTTAAGTCAGCAAATTAGCTTAACTGGTAGACACGGTTTTATACGCCAATCACCACGGCTATCCACGCAGGGGCTGTGCTGAAGAGTCCTGCCACTTGCAGCGATACCCACTTGGTACGGCTGTGATTCCTTCAAAAACAGCTCCGGATCTGGTTTATCTAATGTAGCGCCTTCTTTGTTGGAGCTGAAGCAGTTTTAGAAAAGTTTAGCAAAATGTCTTCTTCAATTCCAGCTTTATCTCCACTGAGGTGTAAGCCATTCATAAAATCGGTGGAGCCACGATTTATAGCTTCACCTCCACAGTGGAAACCGTTTCCAGCTTTATGGACCCGTTCTAAAATCACCTCGTTGGCAGAGCTTCAGGCGTTGAAGCCCTACCAGACCCTTAGTCGAAATGGACCAGGGAATTGCACACGTGCACCTCTACCAATCGGAATCTTGTATTTGGGGCGATTCTGTCTCAATACATGTGGGTTGGATGTAAGGGCTGGGTCCGAGCATACTGATTGGGAATGCACTTCACTAGCCCCTAGATGGAGGCAACATCTTTGAATTTGATTTGGATAGGCAGAGAGTCTAACTGTGATTGACAAGCTGCCCAGTGCCAATATGTGCTCTCAGATCTTGCGTACAGAAGGCAATGGGTTTGGGCTCGCTGTTTCATCAAATTGGGGCAATGAAGGTATGAGAGAGGAAGGCAGATTCTCACGGAGTAGCGCAATGGGTGCTGATGAAAACTGTTGAATTAGACAAGCTCCTTTTCCTTGGACCGGGGATGGAGAGAGTACCAAATATACTAGGGTATGATGAGGATACCAATGTCATATTTGTGTGGATGCATGCTGGTGTCTTCACGATCCAACCTGAGTCAATGGAGTTCAACAGTCCTTTTCTGAAAGCACCGCAGACGATGTAATCTATCCTTACTATACCTATACAAGTTTATTTGATACAGGTAAGAACCTATCTTCATTTTGCATGGGTGACAAATTCCAGTTATTCTTGTTACAATGTTATTTGAATTATTCCTGTGCTTCGAAGGGGCGAATTGTTCGTTTGTGCCAGAACAGAGCATAAGCATGATTTTGTTTTATCTTGTACCAAGCAATTATTCTTTTTCTGTTGTCGTGTCCCCATTCGCTCTTCAGCTGATGATTACTTCTGCGTTGATGGATTGCATTATGTCAACGGCAGGTTTGGCTTCATTTATTTATACGTGTTATAAGACTAGCAATTTGCTCGAGTTATGTAGTGTATGTTGTTCCAAATTGAACACTTGACATCTCTCGTTGATTCGCATTTCGTATTGTATCAGTATCCTGAGCCGTATTTGCATCTCAACTGATCTTTTTAGACTGAGGAAAATTCCGGCCCTGATCATCCACATGCGGATGACTACAGCTAACAAGTAAGACCACAGCACGCAGGCTGCATAGCAGCACTAGAAAATAAAATCCAACAGAAAAGCTAGTTGGTCTGAACCAGGTGCAAATAGAACAAAGTCACAGTTCAATCTTTTTTCTGAAGTTCCAGCCCCATCTAGTAAAGAGCTCCATGACCACCCCCTCCAGTCGTTGACAGTTGTTTTTGACGAACTTCATCGCTTCCTCTTCAGATAGCTGCGACCAAAGCCTTGCCTAGTAGGTTCCTCTGAAGATTACCTGCAAGTAAGAATCAGGACACGAGCAATGGAACACAACATCATTTCAACTCAATCAAATAGCCCAACACATAGCTGAAGCTCCAATTAGCAAAAGTTTTCTAAGCTTTACAGAAAACCCTTTAAGCCATGATCCCAACATATTTGCAATACTGCAAGGTGGGTCAATGCCAAAAGTAAAGAAAATAGCTTGCCAAATAAACTTTGCTACATGGCAGTTAACAAAAAAAAATGTTGGATGTTTTCATCAGCATTGCAAAAACAGCATTTTCTGTCCCCCTTTCACTTTCTTTTGATCAAGCTATCCTTCGTGAGGATCACACCTTTTTTCAAGTACCACAATTTTTTTTTAATTTTCAGTGGTACTCTTAACTTCCAAGCAGCACACTTGTCAGGTACACTATTTTCTTGCATTAAGCACATGTACATTGATTTAACTGAGAAAGAAGAACTCTGGTTTGCCTTCCAAACGAATTGGTCATCTGCTTCCACTAAGTTCACATGGACTACTAAAGCAACTAGATTAGTCCACTATCTTAGCTTATCTCCCACTAAGGCTCCTCTAAAAGAAATGTTCAGAGAGGTGCTATTCAGAATTGATGCTATTTCCTTCTCCTGGCAATACTGTACAAATCAGGAAACTGATTCATGAGAGGTTTATGCCCTACCCACCAGTCTTCCCAAAATCTTACATGCTCTCCATTTTTGACAGCAAACTTCCCTCTAGCCAATAAATACTCTTTTAACATCCATTAGGCCAGCCCAAAATTGAGAATCTCCATGTTGTTTAATCACATGTGATAAAGGTTTATTCTTTAAATATTTCCTTTTAAGAAACTGTTGCCAGGTTCCATCCTCATTTATGAGGCTAACTAGCCATTTACTTAAGAGGCAAATATTCTGGGCATCTAGATTAGTTATCCCCATGCCTCCTAAGCATTTTGGGGTACACAACACACTCCATTTGGCCAATCTATATTTCTTCTTATGCTCGTCACACTGACAAAAGAACCTAGATCTGTAATAATCTAGTTTTTTAAGAATACCTTTAGGTATTCTGAAAAAGGAGAGCATATACATTGGTAAGCTAGAGAGTATAGAGTTAATGAGCACTAGTCTCCCTCCTACTGATAACAATTTCCCTTTCCAACTACTTAATTTCTTTTGAAATCTCTCTTCAATCTGGTTCCAATCCTTGCTGGTGATCCTTTGATGGCTCATTGGGATTCCAAGATATTTGAAAGGGAAGGTTCCCTCTTTGCACCCAAACAGTTGTATATACTCTGATGCACAATTCTTAGCTTCTCCCAAGCAAAAAAGTTCACTTTTATAAAAAATGATCTTAAGACCAGAAAGTTCTTCAAAAGCACACAATACCAGTTTCAAATTCTTAGCCTGCTCTAAATTATTTTCTAAGCATACTGAAGAATTGACAGTCCTCATCAATCAAGTGTGGTACTACCCCTTTTAATTGACCAGTATCTCTTGCTCTTGACACTAGCACTGATAACATGTCAGCTACTATGTTGAACAATACTGGTGACAGGGGATCCCCTTGTCTTAATCCTTTTTCTATGGAAAAAGCTCCCTATGTCATCATTAATCTTAACTCCCACACTACCTCCCCTAACGATGCAATCAATCCACTTACACCACTGAGCTGAAAAACCCTTCATCCTTAGAGTTTGTTGCAGGAACTTCCAATTAACTTTGTCATAAGTTTTTTCAAAACCTAGTTTTAAAAGGATCCAACTCTGATGTTTCCTTTTAATCTCATGTAGTGACTTATGCAGGATCACTATTCCTTCCATTATATATCTTCCAGGCAAAAAGGCAGTTTGAGTTGGCCTAATGACTCTGTTTGCCACTGATGTGAATCTGTTAGCCAAAAATTTTGTAAAAATTTTGAAACTAATATTTAACATTTTGAAACTTTTGTGCATCTCAACTGATGAATTCCCTGTCGGAGACCAGAACAAAATGCTTCCTACCTCAGCCTTCGCGCTGCTGCTGCAGCAACCTCCCTGCTGGAATGACTTGGAGTCGCGGGTCATGGAGGTGACCGAATTAAACACAGCCACCGTACCATCGGCACTCCCTAATTGATCGGGTCCGTGTTCTTATTATGAGCGTCTCTGCAAAACAACAGTGTTAATCCAAAACAAAGCTGGCATGCATATCTGACTGGCTGTTAATTTTTGCCTGCATGCCATGCCTGTCAAATGCTACGCTGCGGAAGATTTGTCCATCCATGGGTTGCTCTTATAGTCTCATGTTGATCAAAGAAGAACACAAATATGTACAAAGAACTCTTCTCAATTGAACTGATGCCACTGCACTGCGCAGATTTTCCTCTGCAAGTCTGAGCCATCTGGCATGGATACATCATACATGCCCGTGCTGAGAAACGTTCAGCTGCTGAGACCATAGACCAAATCAACAAACCAGGGCCTGAAACTCAACTTTCAGAATCCATTCCAGTATTAGCATTGCATCACATCGCATCATTGATGAGTTTTGTTTTATTTTTCTTTTTTTTTGTTGAACATCCGCATCATTTCTCCAATAACTGGGGAACCAGAACTGCATACGGGAGTAGCACATAGTGTGTGCTATCATTTTTGCTTTATGATCATGAAACACTTAATTATTAAGTTTAGCATGGGTGAAGTGTTCTATTGGGCATGAGTCCCTGTATATTTTTAACTTGGTTATCACTTTTCTTTTTTTTAAAAAAAGGACTCACAAGTGATCTATGTGTTGAAACTGATTGAGATTCGGTTTGTGCTTTACTCCTAAGCATGTCCTATACAAGTGTGAACTATGATATGCCACGTCAAAATCTCTTCGATATGAATAATCCTTTGTGCAGTTAAGTTATGAAGAACTTCTTTTTCCTTAAGAAAAGCTATGTTATAGAATGGGGAAACTTTGTGCAAACGGAATGAGGTTCCAATCACCTTTCTAGAAGAGAATGGTATCTCCCTGCCCTATGGATATAGCACTATGTGTCTAGTCAACCACGTATGGACTAAGGCTGTTGATGATAAAGTGACGATCCCATACTTCTAATCTAAGTGGTTGAAACGCAATCACTTGATGAGAAAGACACCAAAATCCTTTATTTTGCTCCTTAAGACATTGACATATCGGGGTAACCTTCTTTCTTTTGAGATTAGGATGAATTAAAAGTTGCGTCGACTAGAAATTGTCTGGGCAAAAAGACCATTTTGCTGTATTCCTTATTGGCTCTGAATGTTGGACAGCTTAATAGCCATCCTTGAAACCATACTGAGAGAATGTATTGTTTTTTATGCTTTCTTGATTACTCCTTCCCACGAAGTCTGCTGCAATTCAAGATGGAGTACACATGAGAAACGGACAAACAAGTAGTTGCTATTTTCGTTTGTTGACAAAACTTAGTGCCTGACTGTATCCGGTTCTCTTACTAATTTCTGAGGATTGCACCTTTTGTCTTGCGGAGTTTTGTAAAATTACTTTTGCTTTCAGAACCCTTTATGTCCTATCCTGCTCAAATAATGAAAAGAATAATCTGATGTCACGGAAAAATAAATGGCGCTAAACTTCTTCATGCATCCATGCATCAATCAGATCAGCTAAATTCATGATATCATACAGGACAATTCCATGCATGGCATGAAGAAATTTTGTATCTGGTAAATTTCATCCATGTAGGCTCATCATTCATCAGTGACATGTGGATTTGCGGCCACTCCTGAATCCTTTTTCTGGTGTCCAGACAAATTAATCCACAGGCCTCTTTTTTACCCTGTCCTCGAGCATAGACTAATATCCCTCTATATTTGTAGACAATGAACAAAAGATCCGTCTGTCTCATCAATTCGCATGCCCAAAGAGAGCCCATTGATCAACTTTAATATAGTCAAGCAACTAACAACATATTCCACACATAGTTCATACAATTAGTTCATATGACAACAGCATAGTTCTAACGTCGACACATAGTTCATACATGAACATAAGAAATAACTCAACCAGAGCCTGCACCAAATCGTCGGGCGAAGATCTCATCCTGCAAGCTCAAAAAGTATTTTTGTTGTTGCGGATTCATACCACTAATGTCCGTACTCATCACTGTATTATCTTGAATCCATTTTCTTCACTCAAGATCTTTCTTCCTTAGTTCAAGCTTTTTCCTTCTCCAGTGCAATTATCTGATCATGGCGCTCTTGCTTTCTGTTCTCTTTGAAGGTTTCAAACTCTTTCTTCTTAGCCCACATATTTTCCGATGTTTCCACGTAATGGGACTTTGCAGTGAGAAAACCCTTCCCCTTCATCATCGGCATGGCTTTCATCGCTTCCAGGAGTCGACGAGGCTGGACTTGCAGTAGCGCTTGTCCTCTGTCTTTTCTGATTGAGATTCTTACTCTTACGTGCCACGGACGTTATAACTTCTAAAAGTGCCAGATCTTCCTCAACTTGTGTACTTTCAGATTGACTTTCCTCCGAGTCGCTTTCTAGGTTGTGCTAGCTAACAGGGTCCAGAAAACTACCCATTGGACTGCCCATCGGAGCAACCTACATTGAGAAAAAGCGAACAAGTATTATGAGTTATGACCAAACAAATTATCTGTGTTCGACATTGCAAAGTTGTATAATACGGCAGTATCACTTCCAGTTATAACCAAAGAAAATTGGATCGTTGCATCCATTCATAGATTAACCAAACTACATCCCATTGCATCAATTCCTAGCTTGACCAAACAAAATCGTTTCATTGGATCAATTAACACTTAGTAACAAATACACTCGAAGCATCCCTCGTCCCAGCCGTCTCCACTGCCTCTGCCCATCTGTGGCCGCTCTCTGCCTGCCCAGCAGCCTCCTTTGTCCTTTGCCCAGTCGCCTCCGTTCTCTACCTTCCCGACCGCTTCTGCGTCCTTCCTCTTCCCTGTCGGCCTCCCAACCCAAGCTCGACACCCGTTGGCCTCCCTCCTGGGCGCCTCCACCGCATCCCCCCTTCCTCCGCGAGCGCTCGGACACCGCGCTGTGAGGCGGGGGGTGATCGGCGGCGCGGCGGCATGCGGTGAGTGCTCTTCGGAGGCGGCGCGTGCGGTGAGATGCGGTTCGCGGCATGAGATAAAAGTATACAAAAAATTATCATCATAACATTTATTACATACAACTATTATCTTATAGCTCTTAGTTTATCTCATTACTCCTTAATATTAATTGTAATGTGTTAATAATATCACTTAATATGTACTAATAATGCATTAATAACATTATTAGATGGTTAATACCAACACGGCGAGAGCCTCCAGCAGAAACGACCGATTTCTGCGTTTGTGAGGAGCCTAGCCGCGGGGGTCTTCTGCACGCGCAGAGTCTGGCCCAACAGATACGCCAACCAAACAAGCGTCTGTTGTCGCATATGGAGGGTCTGGCTGAGGGCTGGTGCAGCCAACCAAACGCCCCCATAGATGTCCCCGGTCAAATCGCACTCGTCGCCGGGCTCCCATTGCCTCCCCACACGCTACCGTCTTCTGCGCTCCCTTCGGCACCCAGCATGCGCTCCAATCGCCGTTCAGCCGCGGCCTTTGGTCCCATCCCCTCTCCACCTGGACCTAATAATTTTTTGCTCCTAATGATTTTTAGCAAGGTGCTACAACTTGTTTTTAGGACTAAATTTTTTAGATACTCTTGGAGATGCTCAGTCTTGCAGAACAGGACCCAGTCATATTGTTCTTTCCTTTCAGAAAGAGAAAAGCTAAAGCAGAAATGAGATGGGCAACTGATGATGCTCAAAGCAGAGCTAAACAAATGCATCAAATTGCCATGGCAACTACACTACTATCTCAATGTTACTGTACTATCTATGTATGCTTATGAATACATCAATCTCAATGTTGTTTGATTCTATCTCTCTCTGATCCGATACATCAGTTGCACGATCGTTATTACAGCAAAATGGGGAATATTAATCAGGGTGGTGGGGAAGAAAAAAAAGAAGAACACGCCCGCGCCGCTCTCAGAGGTCAGAGCAGCCTGTCGGAGAGGCTCGGCAGGCGGCGGAAGAAGTTGACGGCCGGCGGCGGCATGGGGTCCCGGAACATGGGGTGGCGCAGGTAGTAGAACCCGCCTGCCACGGCCACCATCTTGGGCGGCATGGCGTACAGCGCCACGGCCACGGCGAGGCACACGCCCACGAAGATCCGGCTCGCGCGCGGGTCCCGCCAGCTCACCAGCGCCTGCAGCCGCTCCCCCTGCGCCGCCACGTCGCCCATCACCCGCTGCACGCGCCCCGCCAGCGCGCGCAGCCGCTCGTACCGCAGCCGCAGCACGTCCGGCGGCGGCACCGGGTCGAACTCCTCCTCCAGCTCGTCGCCGTCCACCGTGTCCGCCTGCGACAGCCGCGCGTCCATCCCGGCGGGGCCCCGCGGCCGGAACCGGTAGTACCACACGCCGATCATGAACACGTACAGCGACGCCGTCGGCACCACCAGCTCCGGGTACCACACCAGGACCAGGTACAGCGCGTGCACGAGCACCGTCGTCGACGGGTTGCGCCACCGCTTCACACCGTCCAGCCACCGCGCCAGCCCGACGGCCCAGGCCAGCACCCCCATGATGCGGAACCAGTTCGCCTTGGCGCGCCGCACGCTCCACGTGTGCGCGTCCGCGTCCAGCATGTACCGCACCACCTCCGGCCCCAGCGGCGGCTCCGACCGCGCCAGCCACGTTGCCACCGTGCGCACCGCCGCGCCGCGGAGCGCCTCCTGCTGCGCCACGCCGATCGGCCGCAGGTAGTGCACGCGCGGCAGCAGCGGCGACGTGTACGTCGTCCACGTGTCCGGCAGCTGCGCCGGCGACGAGAACCGCACGGCCAGCTGCACCTCGCCCATCTTCTTCAACCCCGACCGCAGCAGCACCAGCAGCGGGTACGACGCCGTGTACGCCCGGTTGCTCTCCAGCGTCGACACGCGCACGCGCACCTTGCCGATGCGGTAGTCCTGCCGCTCGTCGCCGGCGCCGGCGAACATGCGCCAGTTGTCGAACACCGCCACCGTCAGCACCGTGCACGGGTCGTACACCTGCCACGTGTACTGCTCGTTCCACCGCGGGTTCAGGCTGTCCGTCACCGTGCGCGTGCGCACCCATTTCTTGCCGTACTTGGCCACGCAGTACGCGTCCGTGGACCCCTTGGCGCCGCCCTTGGTCTTCATCGGCAGCAGGCTGCACGCGCCGATGATGCCCAGCTCCAGCACGCCCACCGGCGGCTTCCACAGCTGCTTCGCCGTCGGCCGGTAGTCGCTGCACACGTGCGCCGCCTCGTCGAGCACGTGGTACCCGCCTTCCAGGCAGAGCCGGAGGTGCAGCCGCCCGGAGTAGAACGCCGGCGGGCCGCCGGCATTGCTGGAAGGCATGCCGATGCCGGACGTCCCGCCTTCCAGGTTGAACCATCTCGACGCGACGATCTGCCGCTCGTCGAGGCGCTGCTCGACGGAGGCCACCGGAATGGTGGCGTGGCCGAGCAGCGAGGGTTCCTTGATCATGGACCGATCCTCGACAAGCACGATGAGGTTGTCGTCCAGCGGCTCGGACGCGACGAACATGAGGTCCTCGGACCACGCGAACGCGGAGCCGCTGCTGCTCGCCACCGACCGCCGCGTCCGTGCCGACTGGAAGCCGAGCTGTATCTTGACGCGCACGTCGAACGGGAGCCCCGGCGGGGGCGCCGGCACGCGCAGGTCCTGCGCCTCGATGACCGACGCGCGCAGGTACCAGAGCTTGGGCGACTGGTACACCTTGGAGCGCGTGTACGCGGCGTACGGCGCGTCGGTGTTCCACGCCTCCGGGAACGCGTCGTCCGCCTGCGTGCCGATCCACACCGCCACCATGATGTCCCCCGTCACCATGCCCGGCTCGCCGCCCTCGAGCCGGTACCACTGCGGAGCCAGCGGGCCGTCGGGCTGGTCGCGGACCGGCACGTCGGAGAGGTCGAAGCACACGCCGCCGAGGAAGGCTTCGGCGGGGGAGGGCGCCCCTCCGTCCCACACGGAGATCTCCAGCGTGGGCTCCGGCTTGGCGTGGCTGATGGCGAACACCTGGTTCCACTCGGGGTTGCCGGTGCCGGAGACGTCGCGGCCGGGCCGCGACCGGAGCGAGTACGGGCCGGCCTGGACCTTGACGTAGGGGCCCTCGCAGGCGCGGATGCCGCGCACCCGCACGACGCGCACGAACAGGTAGCGCATCGGCTCCACCAGGTCGTACGACGACGACTGTACGGGCTCCACGGACTCGCCGGTGGAGACGAACCGCCCGGAGATGACGCGGGGCGATGAAGCGTAGTAATCCGGGGCCAGGCCGCCGCTCGGGTGGCGCATGACGCGGACGCGCTCCGTGCTCGACGCCATCCGCGTCTTGCGCACCTCGGGAGGGTACTGGTCGCCGGCCTCCGGCTCCGGCGCGGGCTCTGGCTCCGGCTGCGGCTGCGGTTCCGGTGGCGGCGGCGTCATTGGCCCGTGCGGCCCGTACATCGGCGGCGGCATCATGGGGCGATGGGGGCCGTGCATTGGCGGCATCATAGGGCCGTGCGGCCCGTGTGTCCCGTGCATCGGCGGCATCATCATCATCGGTGGGTGCATGGGCGCTTCCTCCACTGTAATGATTGGAGGCTGCGCCGCCGGCTGCTGCACCTCGACGGCGGCCTCGGTCGGCGCGGGCATCTCCTGGAGCTCCTTGGGCGCTTCCGGAGGGACCTCCATCGGCGGCGCGTTGTCGGCCTGCTCCGGCGGCTTGTCCTCCGGTGGTGGCGGCGGCGGCCCGTCCGCCGGTTCGTCGTAGTAGTAAATCTTGAGCCCGACCTCACCGCGGATCCAGCTGAGCAGGCTGCGCTTCTCGAGCGGGAAGTAGACGATGCCCTCCTCGCCGCGGCGCGAGAACTGGGAGCCGTAGATGCGGACGCGGCCGAGGAAGTGGTTCTTGCCGCCGCCGCCGCCGGAGGGGTTGAAGCGGCGGTCGTGGTAGAGCGAAACGTCGAGCGCCTCGGCGTGCATGTTGGCCGGGTCGTGCACTTCGAACTCGAGGCGCTCGTGCCACTGCGGGTTGAGGTCCCGCGGCGCGGTGCGCGTGCGCTTCCGCTGGCCGTCGAAGTCCACGACCGCGAAGGCGCTGGACGTGCCGAGCCCGTCCTTGGGCACGAGGTCGCGCGCGTCGACCACCTCGACGGCCAGCTTCCGCTGCATCGGCGGCGGCCCTGTGGGAGGCGGGCCGGCGCCGCCACCACCACCGGCCGCCATGGGCGGAGCAGGGGAAGCAGGGGATGGTGGAGCGCTCAGGCGCCGGGGCGAGAGAGAGAGGAAAAAAAGGGGAAGCCAGAAGGCGACGGCGAAGGGAATTGGGTTCCTTATGATCGATCGGCGTGGGGTGGTGGGCCGATCAAGTGCCTGCTTTTGCTTTTTTTTTGGGGGGGGGGGGGGGGAGGTAGTGAGCTTTGGAGAGGGGAGAATCTGTGCTGGAGTGAGAGAGAGAGGCGCGTTGGAAGGGAAGGAGAGGTGGAGAAGTTGGTGTCTTTCTTGACGTGGAAGCTCTCAGCTTTGAAGGGCCGGGGCAGAATCTGATCTGCTCTTCGCCTTCTTTTTGAATGGGCAAAATAGCCAAATTCATCCCTGAACTATCGCGTCCGGCTCAAATTCGTCCTTGAACTTTCAAAAGGTCCAATTTAGTCCCTGAACTATCTATATTGATTCGGTTTCGTCCCTGTGCTGAGCTGGCGTTGACACCGTCTACTGCCTCCTTAACGTTCCGTTACAGCAAACGCTGAAATGTCCATTTTACCCCTGTTTTTTTCTCAGTACACTGAAACGTTGTATTGTAATCGCTGAAACGTTGAAACGTTGTATTGTAATCGCTGGAGGCCTATGGCTCATTTTGTAATGTAAAATGCAAGTATGAAATGATGTTGCAACAATTGT
Source organism: Panicum hallii (assembly GCF_002211085.1). Classification (NCBI taxonomy): domain Eukaryota; kingdom Viridiplantae; phylum Streptophyta; class Magnoliopsida; order Poales; family Poaceae; genus Panicum; species Panicum hallii. Next base: position 17,088,714 of record NC_038046.1, on the reverse strand, counting down.
AACCATGTCTTGTTGAAATAAATAAAGTACTTGTTCATCAAAAGTTACAGAACATGCCAGTTTAAAAGTGACAGAACATGCCAAATGATACATGTGCCATGCACTGGCACTCAAACTACATGATGCTCTTCCCTGTTAACGTTGCGTTTTCCTAAGCTGTTTCCATGACCAGTTGAAGTGGATCGAATTTTGGCTGTGCCGGTTGCTCCTGAAACATTGATGGTTGCCTTTGCATATGTCCCAGCAACCATGCCAGCACTTGTCTCGATTGTAATAGATGCAGTCCCACCAGCAGCTGCCTTTGCAGATGCTTCAGCAATGGCTCTAGAGTTTGACTTAGACACCTTTTGTTTCTTATTGCTAGACTGAGAAAAGAAGATATGGAAAGGAATTAGTTTACTAAAATTTTGTCTTCCATAATCACTGCTTTGAAATTTGCTAACCTGAATATATGATGAATTGGCAGATGAATTTGTGTGGATTGAAGGTGGTACTGGACGCTTTCCTTTACGCTGCTCGTCTGATGCAGGTACCATTGCTTGACTCGTTGCATTGGTAGCATGCTGTTGTGAAGGATTTGGTTGTGGCACTGACCTTCCCTGCAGTTAAGCACCAAAAGTTAGTGCATCTGGAAGCAGCAAACAAATGACATGATAATAACTCGAAAGGATAAACACCATCATCCTAGGGCATGTCCTGGAGTTGTGGCCATCCCTTTTGCATCGGCCACATCTGATTTTAGTACCAACTCTTGATGATTTAGTGCTTGATTTCTTTGGCTCTGAAGGATCTTTTCTTCTATTTTTCTTTGGCCGGCCTGGCATCTTTTTGACTCTAGGAGGCAAAGGTTTAGGATTTGCGGACACAGGCCATGCCGACTCATGCTCTACAGGTTGCAGGACATGCTGATATGTCCTCTTGTATGCCTCAAGAGAGAAACAGTTGTGCACATATTTATTAGGTTCTTCAGACATCTTGAACAGGGCAGCACAAGCATGTGCACATGGAATCCCAGAAACTTGCCAATATCTGCATGAGCATATTTTGTTGTTGAGATCAACTGTGAACCTCCATTTTTTATCTCTCACTTCAAAACCAGCTTCACCGTTCCACAAGACATGACAGTACTGGGTCCTATGCCTGATCTTACAGACCTTCCTGATAATGTTAGGGCATATTTCCATTAACCACCTCTCACTGTTGCTCCGATTCTCTTGGATTCTTCTGGTCACAAGGATCCTTATGTCCTCCAACATAGTCAAGATAGGCTTGAACCTTGCTTCTATAATCCAACTATTAAATGATTCACTCATGTTGTTATCAACAGATTCACAATTGGATCCCACCTTGAACCAAGCTCGGCACCAATGTATGGGGTCTGTATTCTGCAAATCTTTCCATCCTCTAGGAGTTTTGTTGGCGAGTTTGTTCTTGTAATGATTAAACAACATCTCACTTGAAGCCTTTGCAATCTTCCAGAACCTCTTTTGGTACTCTTGTAGCCTATATTTTTTCCTCCAGTTGGCATAAATGTGTCGTGCACACATCCTATGCTCTGCTAATGGAAATATCTCATTCACTACACTTAGAAGACCCTGCAATAACATGTCATAAATGTTATTATCCAATTCTAAATATCTCAGTGGCATACATGTCATAGGTTGTGGTCCCAATTACCTTTTGTTTGTCTGTTATAAAAACCCATCCTTCAGCACCATAAGGGATACGGATATCTTTCTGAAGATGCCCAAGAAACCAAGCCCATGAATTTTTGTTCTCATATTCGACAACAGCCCAAGCTATTGGGTAAATCTGATTATTGGCATCCCTTCCAACAGCTGACAGCAACTCACCTTTCATAGGCCCCTTAAGAAAGCAACCATCAAGCCCAATAACTCTCCTACATCCATCCAAGAATCCCCTTCGACATGCATCCAAACAGATGTACATTCTCTGAAATACATGGTCAGTTTCTTCAGGATCTAAAGCAATATGCACACTGGTTCCAGGATTACTTCGCTTCAGTTCCAATGCATAGTCAAACAACTTTGAGTACTCGCCAGTCTGACAATCCATCATCTTCTTGACAACCCTTGCCTTCGCCCTCTTAATCATTGTGATTGACACATCAACACCCATGTCTTCTTGCACGGTCTCTTTCATTGCTCTAGCTTTCCATGCTGGATTAGCTTTGATAGTACTCTCATAGTTGTCACATATTCTTTTTGTAGATAACCTTTTATTTTTAAGTTCTGGGCAGCATGCATGATTTGGATTATATGTCACAATCTGAAACCAATCTGTCCTTGAGTTGTATGAAGCATGGAGAACCCAGGGACATCCCTTCCACCTGCATACAGCCCTTACCCTCTGCTTATCATTCTTGGGATATCTGATATTTACCTTCATCTTCAATGCATACCTTTCTATTGCATCTTTCAATTGATCCCTTCCTCTAAAGCACATGTCGACTGCAAAATGTGGAGTCTCAGCATGACTATCAAATATTGGAAACCTGCAGTTCCTTCTCCTAGAAACACCATCACTATCCTCATCATATGATGCATCATGATCTGAATCAAAGTATGCAATGCCATCACCACCTTCACTGGCTTCACCAATATTGTTTACATCACTACCACCAGGGACATCCAAATAAATTGGAGCATCCAATCCAATGTCTCCTCCCTTCCTCGCAGCCGACATAAACTCTTTGTATTTATTTCTTATCTCCCTTACTTCATCATCTTCATCAGTTGTAAATCCTGTGGCATCAATCTCGCTTCCTAATTCTTCTTTCTCATTTTCAGCATGTTGGTCACCCTTTCCATCATTTCCTTTTCGGCTTTGGTTACCTTCTTGTTCATTCAAATCCATAATGTTCTCATCTCTGAATAAGGCAAAGACGTCCTCATCTCCATATTGTGTCTCTGTGCCTTCATTGGCACTCATGTCCAACTCATTTCGTTCAGTGTATATGTCCACAACACCTGCAGATCCTATCTCATCAAGCAAATCCATGCAGGACTTATCATCTACAAGCAGCCTCATTCCACTATTTAGCTTTGCACCAACTGGTAACCAGTACATCCTAACAGATCTATGAAAGGTGGTGTGATCTAACAAATGACCATTCAGCTCTGGAATTGATAATTTGTCCTTATCTATGTGTGATACTCCCAAATCCCCATTGCAATATTGCATCTGTGACCCGTCAAGAACAAAATCCCCATTGAAATGAAATCGAACAGTCAATACCTCATCATCTCCCATGTTAATTCCACCCTACAGATCTAGTTCGTCGTCAAATTCCACCAAAAACAGAAATCAAATTTAGATCCCACGAGCAGAATGATGACTGATCTCTGGGACATCCTCTTCAGTCTTCACTGCTACCTTTTGCCCATCATCAAACTTTCCCTGTCATTAATAATGCGCGTGTACATTAAGGAATAATGTATGAATTACGATTCCAATGGTAGTTTGCCAAGGTAGATAGTCCACTGTAATTTTTTTTATTTTTACCAAATAAACCGGGCCAAATCCACCTTCTCCAAGCTTGTTCTCCTCCGCAGACCGCAAAGTTGTCGGTGGCGCCGTGGCGGCTAGGATCGCTTCCAGATCAATCAATGGAAGATCATCAACATCCTTCTCGGGACATTTCCAGTCCTGAAACATAAGGGCACCAACCGAATTCTAGTGAACAACCACATAATTCAGCGTCTCGTACTCGAGCACTGCATATTTGGAAACAAAACTGAACGAATACAGCAGGCTGCCTCCCCATGGGTATCTGGTAACCACGTATGTAGAGGTATAATCGGCAATTTGACAGCATAAGCAATAAGGAAGCCAAAATACAGTACTATTTCCAATGTTGCAGGGTATGATTGATTAATCAACCTTTCCAAATCTAATCCGGGTTCATTGGAACCATATAACCCCATACCCAGTACTCCAATTAAGAAAAAACGCAAAGGTCTTATGCTAACTATGAAGGAACGAGCAAACAACTCAGGTCTCAGGAGCACATACTACCTTGGTCTTGAGTCTTGACGCATCCGCGGCGGGCGGGGGCGGGGGCGCAGGGCCGCGGGCGGCGGTTGGCGGCCGGCGGCGCGCGGGGGCGGGGGTCTGCGGGCGCGCGGGCGGGGGCGGGGGTCTGCGGGCGCGGGGGCGGGGGCGCGGGGCGGCGGGGGTCTGCGGGCGCGGGGGCGGGGGTCTGCGGGCGCGGGGGTCTGCGGGCGCGCGGGGCGGCGGGGGTCTGCGGGCGCGCGGGGCGGGGTCTGCGGGCGCGGGGCGGCGGGGGTCTGCGGGCGCGCGGGGCGGCGGGGGTCTGCGGGCGCGGGGGCGGGGGCGCGGGGCGGCGGGGGTCTGCGGGCGCGCGGGGCGGGGTCTGCGGGCGCGGGGGCGGGGGCGCGGGGCGGCGGGGGTCGGCGGGCGCGCGGGGCGGCGGGGGTCTGCGGGCGCGGGGGCGGGGGCGCGCGGGGCGGGGTCTGCGGGCGCGGGGGCGGGGGCGCGGGGCGGCGGGGGTCTGCGGGCGCGGGGGTCTGCGGGCGCGCGGGGCGGCGGGGGTCTGCGGGCGCGGGGGCGGGGCCGCGGGGCGGCGGCCGGCGGCCGGCGGCGCGCGGGGGGGGGGGGGGGGGGGTCTGCGGGCGGCGGGCGGGCAGGGGCGGGGGTGCGGGAGACTGGAAATAGCGGCGGCCAGACTGCGAGGGAGCGAGAGGGCTGCCTGGGAGAGGGAGGGCCGATGTACTGAGAAAAAAACAGGGGTAAAATGGACATTTCAGCGTTTGCTGTAACGGAAAGTTAAGGAGGCAGTAGACGGTGTCAACGCCAGCTCAGCACAGGGACGAAACCGAATCAATATAGATAGTTCAGGGACTAAATTGGACCTTTTGAAAGTTCAAGGACGAATTTGAGCCGGAAGCGATAGTTCAGGGATGAATTTGGCTATTTTGCCTTTTGAATGTGCGCTGATGCGGTTGGGTGGTGATGGTGGTGCCGCCGCTGCGTTCGTCGGCGACCTCGTCCTCCCGCCCGCCATTTTTCTTCTCGCGTTCCCAAGCACAGGCCGACAGTTAAATAGCCCCCGTGCATCGTGGTAGAAGAGCCTTCCATTCCATACGTGTGCTCTGTTCCGTGGTCGGCTGCACCCGGCAGCCCACCCAGTCCTGCAAACTCTGCAGCAGTGCAGCCTGCCCCATAGTTGTGTGTCATATCAGTCGGCTGAAGTCTCCTTTTGTTTCACCGTTTGATAGATCATATATGATATCTTTCAACATTCACACAATCACACCTGTTATGTTATTGTATGCTGGTCATACTTCCTCGAGCCACAGTACGTGAAAATGGCGCCATGATGATTCTCTACTTAACCGCTTATATCTTCCCCGGCTTGCCTACCTGAAATTGATATTTTTGGTTGTTTGGCCATCGTTACCTTTTATCTTCCAGAGTGTGCCATACTTATTTAACATCTTCGGTGGATTATTGTCATCACATGCTTCGTCATTGACCCCTTGGTTGTACATGTCGTCATCGCTACACGCCGCCACCATCTAACTAACATATGGTACCATGTTAGGAGGAACCGGAGCCAGCCGAAGCTCTGCCTAGAAGGAACCAGAGCCGGCTGAAGCTCTGCCAAACGGATCCTTATTCTACGGATGGAGCAGCCTTGGCAAGGCGACGTGATCGACGCCACAGCACACCCCTGTGCATAGGCATCGGTATATATGGTTGCTGTGCCTGTGCATAGCTGGGAGGCATATCTTGATGCTCATATCCACTGTTTGATTGCAACGGCTGCTGGTGGAAAGGAGGGCGGAATCGATTCTGCTGTGTCACAGTCACTTGGCTCTCTCGCCCATAGACCATAGAGTTTCCATTGGGGCTAATATGAGTTCGGCCCAAGTTGCCACAGCTTCTTGGATGGCTTTACGGGTAGCTTCACTTGGATCTATGCTAAACGGGTATTTTGCTAGCAGCTTCATCCACGAAGCACCTAGTGAAGATGTTTCCGGCTTACACTAGGAAGGAGGAGCCAGAAATCGTAGATTCGCCTAGCTTCTCCTGTAGGCCCACGTTTCGCCAAACAATTTTGAAACAGTTTCAGCTTCACCAAAGAAGCTGCTTCAGGAGCTGTTTTAGGAGAAGCTGAATGTCAGTTCCGGAAATGGCCGGCAGCTAAATGTACTCGAAGTGTATCTCGCCTGTTGTGATTGGAGATTGCCTAGCACACAATGACTCAAGATTTATACTGGTCCAGGAAATCTTGCCCTACATCCAGTCGGGGGTCGGTCGGATGTATTGCTTAAGCCTTGGGTGCTCATGAGAGTTTGGGGAGTTACAAATTTTCAAGCGGAGGATGAATCTCTTGGATTTCAGTTCTCTTCCTAGGCGGTTGACCCTCCCTTTTATAGTCCAAGGGGGGACTGGTATACCGAGAGAGAGAGAGAGAGAGAGAGAGAGAGAGAGAGAGAGAGAGGGTTTCCTTATCCCGTTGGTCGGGGTCGTCAGCTCTGTTAGTCGGGACCGCCAACTACATCAGTCGGAATCCTTGGGCGGCTACCGTCCAAGTCCTATATCGCGGAGTGGTCGTCTTATTCTATCCCTGTGCGTCGTGCTTTGTCGGTCGGGGGGGGGGGGCGTCGATAATTACGTCATGCCAGTTACGCTCCATCCTCGGTGCTACGCCCTGTCACTCCGTCGTAATGGAGGCGTGTTCGCCGTATCGTGATGACATTGCGCCTCGTCCCTTCGTGAGGACGGGCAGGTGGAATAGTGTCCTCCTGCTATGGCAGCAAGGGGGACTGTAACCTCCGTGGAGGGAGTGGTTGGTCCGGTATGGCAAGTTGACTTAAGTGTGCATCCTTATCTGCCGCACCTGCTCCTAGGGCCCGCCAGTGCGCGGGGTCCGGCTGGCCTCGGCCTCACCGGTCGGGGATAGTGACACGTGTAAGGCGGAGCCTGGTTGGGGATCTTAGTCGGAGCCATGGTACGAACCTTAGTCCCTGAGCGTCTCCTCAGTCGGGGACGCAAGCCATGTTTTTTCCTGACCGGGCGGTCGGTCGGGATCACAAGCCTAGGTAGTCTGGATGAAGTCACGGCCCATGATGACAGTTGTTCGTTCTAGGCGCGGTCTTGGGCTATCCAGAATGCCCGTGGAAAGTGGGCCAGCTGGGGACCCGGGTCCCTAGACCCATCAGAGGCCCCCATGCGGCTTTGCGATTTGTTTAATCGTGAAGGCGCTTCTTTCGTCGCGCTGTGTTTTAGCCCAAAGTGAGAAGCCGTATTGCGTTGCTTTGGCTGTAGGGAGGCACAACGTTCGACATACTCCCTCTCGTGCTTACATGTCCATTGGGGTCGCTCCGATCTGCCCGCGTATGAATGCACCACAGCGGCACCAGCCACCCATTACTGATGTGGAATATCAAGGCATGCCTTTTCGATCACGTCGGCCCGCCGCAGAGGGGTATCCCCGTATTTCCCCTATGAGGGTTTCCATCCTTTTGAGGCGGAGCCGTGCGCCATGCGAAGAAGATGGCTCGCGGGACACGGAAGTGCCCGTGCGGCTATAAATGGGGGCCTTCAGGCCTTTGTCATTCGAACTTATCTAGAACTGAGTCGTGGGTGGGCCTAGTCTTGTATAATGGAGCTGCTCTCAGCCCGTGTGCATCCACCTGATGGAGCCGGTGGCTCCTTTCAGCATCTGGTGCTAGAAGAATGCTTGCGAGCGGTAGGGGATAGCATGCGGGCAACGCCGTACGCTCGGGTGCCTCCCAAACTCGGTCCTCCGAGTGTTTTGCTCGGATGATCAAGGGGAACGGGTGTGCAGGCAGGTTTCCATTTCTGGCCAATGGTCGATGTTGTTTCTCCAGGCGCCTTGGGCGACTATGGGGGGAAGCGCTGGCCTCGGGCGGTGGATGTGTTAGTGTTTCCACCGGCCAGGGCCTGAAATAGGGAGGAACTCCTCGTTCCTGCCTGCTGTTGAGCACCCGCGAGGGCTGCCTAGGCCCCAAGCGGGCTCGGCTTCCCCTTGTTCCTTACCCCCAGTTTGCTTTATGAGGAGGCTTGTCCTTCCTAGGTGTCTGGAAATGGGGAAGAGCTCCTCGCTAGTGAGGGAGTTTGGTTGGCGTCGGCGGCAGATGGATTGCTCGCCGTAATCTCGTGCCAAGTTTTCCTTGAGGAAGGGGTGCAAGAAGAAGGCTTGCGAGGAAGATGCTCCTCCCAATTTTCTCGCACATATAGTAGTCCTCCTCAAGGCTTCCAGCGTTACCCCCCTTGTGGTGGTAACAGGTTTTTATACTTTATAACAGCCATAGATCGACTGTACTTTATAATATTTATTTGCTAAGAATAAAGTATGTTTATTCTGGAGTGCATTGTGTCTGCCGCGCCCGACCGCGAGTCCGGTCGGGGCCTGGAATTTTGTCATCCCCTCTGAGTGAGAACGCAGTACCCCGACTTGCCGCGGCTTTGCCATAAAGGAATGCGATTGGGTCAGCGGCGTCGTGTGCATACACGTTTGGAGGTGACTCCGTCCACGGCCTCCGTGACTAGAGGGGTTGAGCCGACGTCACTTGCCTCGATGGCTCAAGTGATAGGCTCGACGGGCTCCTAATGGGTGTGCCCGGGCAAAATTTCGGGCGTCCGAGTGGAATCCAGATCCGTCATTCATGACGGGGTTGGCATAGCCCGCAGGTGGCATTCCACTGCTCCACAACTCGCCTCCCGGCAGATGCTCGAATCGTCCGACCGACTCAGGTGGCCCGCTGGCCTCTCCTCGATGGAGATTTTGTGGACATGGCTCGAGGTCTGGATCAGACAAGAAGGTTGAGATGACCCGAATTGCTGCCTAAGCAGGTCAGGCAAGGGCCGCTGGGGCTCATCTGCATTTTCTCCCCTGGCTTTGTTTGACGCGAGGTGGCCTCGAGTCCTCCGCGGACCGGCCTTCGAACCTCGGTCGGTGGGGTTCCCGAGTTGGGATCCGTCAGCACACTTTTTGCTCCTTTTTTGGTTTTGATGCCTTTCCGAAAATCAAGAAATTTAAACATGAGTATTGAAGGAGGATGCGACCCGTTGAGGCTTACCCATTAAGCCGGAATGTCACCCTATTTTTCGTGCCCCCGGAGCGGTCGTGGTGGGCCCTCATTTTCGATACCGCATCCTGGCGGTTGGGCTTCCGTGAGGCGCCTCTTTAAAATGGAAGGGACATAATTCGTCATCTTCCTCCGTCTCGCCCTTGCCTTGTTTCTGCAGCCGGTGCCTGCCTCCCCCTCCTTTGTTCTCTTATCGCTGCTGCCGTCCTACTTCTCCACCCCCGTCGTGCCTGAGGAGAAAAAGGGAGAGAAAGAGAGAAAGAGGGAGGGAGAGAGAAGGAAAGTCGTTCCGCCTTCCCCTCCCGTTGGCACGATGCTGAATTGGAGGCTGTCGACCGTGGAGGAAGTGCAGCTTGAAGATTTTGCGACGAAGGGGTTTCTGCCACCAAAGGCGGTGACACACTGGAGGGCTCCTCCGGCAGAGCATGAGGAGCTGCGGCCCGAAGCTGGAGAGATCGTGAGCTTCCTCGTGTTCCACGAGCACGGTCTTAGGTACCCGGCGCCCCCGTTCTTGCTTAGGCTGCTGAACGAGTGGGAGGTGGAGTTGCAACACCTCAATCCGAATGGGGTGCCGCACATCGTGGGCTTCATCACGCTCTGTGAGGGTTTCCTTGGAATAGATCCACACGTAAATCTACTCCGGATCTTCTTTCTACAGTTGAGCCCTATCGGCAAAGAGGGACCTGAAGCTCGCACTGGTCTAGGGCTTCGGCCTACAAAAGAGGGCTCATCGATCGGGAGACTACCCGGCGTACACCCCCGCGGACTTGAACCGGGGGTGGCATGAAGAGTGGTTCTACATGAGGAAGCTGGCTGGGAACTCATTCCTATCATTCACGGGGGCGCACCTCGTGAGGAAGGAGAGCTGGACATGGCCCCCCTACTCTAAAGAAGGAGCGCGTGGGATTTATCGAGGCGAAGCTGAAGGATTGCATCGCGGAGGGCCTTGATGGGGTGCCGCTTTTTGGCACCATTTTTTCTCCCGCCAGGTCACCCCTCTGGCCAAGAGGGTGACCAAGATGTTGGAATACTCCGTCCGCTCAAATCCCGACTGGGTGTCGCTGGAGGCGGTGTCCGATGACAAGGTGTGGTCGTGGCTCGAGATGGTCGTCAAGGGGGGAATCAGCCAGTCGTCGGCAGTCTATCGACCTCCGACAAGGAGCATCCGCTGAATTTGGTTTTTCTTCTCTTATTCTTCTCATCGGCCTTCGGGCCTCCGTTTGTGTTTTGACATTGCCTCATTTTTCAGGGGCTCGGTCATCCCAGTCCCGCCCCCACCTCCCGGAGGGGGCGGAGGGTGCAGCCAAGCAGGCCACCCAAGCGGAGGCTTCCCGAGCCAGAAAAAAGAAGAAAGCCGAAAAGGCCGAGAGGAGATTGAAGAGGGAGATGGAGATCGCACGTCGGGTCGAGATGGGGAAGGATCACGACGCCATTCAGGTGGAGCTCCAGTTGGAGCCCTCAACCGACTCCGTCAGCGAGGAAGAATCGGAGGAGGTGGAGTCAGAGTATGAGGATGACTCCGTGTTTGTGGTAGCACCCCATGGCACCGCGGCAACGGGGACCGCCCAGGGCTCCGGGACATGCTCCAACACCCGGAGGCGAGGAAATGCGCCATCGATGAGGACGCAATGCTGGCGGAGGAGGCGAAGCGGGCTCGTGTGGAACATCACTCGGAGGGACTGCAGGGTTCACCTCCACCGGTGGTGAATGCAAAGCGGCGCGAGGACGAGATGGGGGGTGCATGCCCGATCAGCATCGCGCCTGGAGGTAGCAGGCACGGCCGCCTTGTCCAGAGGCAAGGAGGGGGCCGCGCAAGGCTCCTCGACTGGGGGTGCCAGCCGAGGTGCCCCACAGACCGGTCGGGAACCGGCAGGATCGGTTCCTGCTGTGGTTGGAGCAACAGGGCCTGGCTCGTGGCTCCTAGACAGGCACAAGGAGCTTCAGGGGCTTCGGTCTCCCACCCATCGGCCGAGCTTCGGGGTGAGGGATTCATCTTATGGTTTCGACCCTGTTTCCAGATACTTTTATTTATTCTACTTTTCCTCGCAATGCCTTGATGTCGACCAGCCTTCAGCCTGGCGTTGAACTAGTGCTGCGGAGGGTCCCGGGAAATGGCTCCCACGAGCGGGCCATCGATGATGACGGCGATCCCTGCACAGTCTGGTGCGGGGGTGACTGTGGTGATTCTTCCTCCGTCGAGTGCGGGAAGGGAGGAGGAAATCGTGGCCCCCATGTACCCAGGCGAAGGGGCGCTCGGTTCACCCGTGCGGCTCGGGCTGGAGGAGGATGAGGGAGCCACTCTGGTGCTTGAGGAAATGGAGACCGAGGCTGGGCCACTCGGGGGGACGAACACCTCGACCAGGTGGGCGATCCTCTGGAGCCGGAGGGGAACCAAGAGTGAGCGATGATCTTGGCCTCCAAGCCGTCCGCATCTGCGAACTGGTTAGTCGATGAGTGGGTCTGGCCCCACCCCAGCAAGCCAGGCGAGGCTCAGTTCATCTTGCACGATCGGCAGGAGAAGGAGCTTTGGGGTTGTCTTGAGCAGAGCGGAGTATCGGCCGGCAACGACCTCACAGCCACAGAGGCGGGGCTTGTGGAGATCCTCAAGAAAATCAGGCTCGCTTGGCAGAGCGTGTCCGTTGACCTGCCAAACTTTTCTTGGGTAAGTCCTCGTGGTTTCCCTTTGCGTCTGTTTCACCAATGAGGGGTGATCTGTTTTGATGTTTTTGACTTTCTTGCTTTGAAGAGCCTAGAGGGGATCTCGCTGAACAAGTCCCGGTTCCTCCAGGAGGAGCACGCCCGACTGAGGCAGGAGGCTGTGGCGCAGCGACGGATCAGGGAGTTGGCCCGGGAACTGGAAGCCGCCCGGGTGTCAGAACTTTTCGAGCGCGACTGCACGACTGTTTTTGAGCAGGAGCTTGCCATGGCTCGGTCAGCTCTAAACACAGAGCAACTGGCGCTGGGAGTGGAGCGGGCGCCCCGAGCTCTTGCTGAGGGGCAGGCTCAGTCCAAGCGGCAGTGAATCACCCAGCTGGAGGCGATGCTAACCTAGAAGGAGGAGGGGCTCAAGATCTCTGAGAATGCCATGGCCGGTAAGTAGCTCTTTACCTCTATCCCGTCGATTCTTGTTTTGCATTCTGTGGCCTCTAACTTCCCCTTTGTTCGTGTCCAGAACTAGAGGGAGGAACAGGCTCCTGCGGGATATGTTGAAGCGGACAGAGAAGCCTGCTGTGCCGCTGAGTCCGAGCTGGCGACCATCAAAGAGGTGGTGGTGCGGAATGCGCAAGCACTGGCGGATTCCTTGGGGAGGAGCAAGGTCCTCGAAGAGGAACTTGGTTAGCTTCGGGGCGTGGCGTGGTCGGTGGTCATGGTGGTCCTTGAGCCCCACCCGGGGTCGAGCGCGCTTGCCGCCAATCTTTCAAAGATTCTGGGTGAGGTGGCAGGGCTTATTACCGACGGAGTCTTCCACGGTGCCTCAGGAGTGTTGACATCAGTGGCGTCACACTACCCGACCTTGGATTTTGAGGCAGTCGGGAGGGGCTACACCATCGGGTGGTCCGCCAACTGGCTCCGCGAACTCGGACATAGCTTGGTGCCGGTCGCGACTGCGATTGCGGAGGCGACCACCGCCGAGTGGGTGAAGGAGGCCCATCGCGCGGAGAGGGGAGCGACTCTGGGCAGAGATAGTGGCTAGTCAACAGAAGCCGAGTCAAGTGCCGCCCCGACCGTGCCAGCTCCTGGTCAAGGAAATCCTTCGATCGACCCTGCAGCGCAGCTCCTCCTATCCACATCATCGGCCAACGTGGACGAGGTGCCGCAGTAGAAGCATTTGTAGTAAGCTCTTACTTTTGAAAGGCTTAAACTTACACGGGGAACTTAATGGTCCCTCGAAACGAACAGCTTTAAGTGTTTGTAAGCGTTTTCGTTTTAATTATGTTTTGGAAGCACGTCCGACCCGTATCCCTTTGTTCCCTGGAGTGACTCTTGCCTGGGGTGGCCCGAGTGGCGTCAGCTGCTAGTTCGCCGTAGGTTGTGACGAGAGTTCGATAGGTCAGGTGGCCCAACAAAAATCACTTAGGTTGCAATGGGAAAACGGGTCGCCCTTTCGCTTGGGTGAGAAAAGTTGCCTTTTTGTATGTGATTTGCAAAAGGAAAGATGGGTAGCGGTGGGCATGGTGGAGTACCCCCGTGGGGCCCCCGAGCGACCGGGCCAAGAGTGCTTAGGCCAGGGCGCTGTAGGAGTCGGCGTTTGAATGAAAACATGTGAAAGGACTGAATTTAGGGGAAGTAATGATGTAAGTACTCAATGTTCCAAGTGTTGATGAGGATGTTGCCATTGTTGTCCTTCAGTCTGTAGGTTCTTGGCCGGACCACCTCCGCAATCGTGTATGGTCCTTCCCAGGGTGGAGTGAGCTTGTGCTTGTCCTTGGTTGACTGTGCCCTCTGTAGCACCATATCGCCGACTTTGAGGGTTCTTCCCTGGATCTTCCTCACATGGTACCTCTGTCACACCTGGTTTTAAGGGCAAAACAGAATGCATAACTATATGTATGCCAGGATCAAGTTCCATATATATAGTGTCTTCTTCAGTGAATAATCAGTAATAGTATCACGGAAAGGAAAATAAACAATTAAAAGATTATCAGAGTTATACAGCTTATCCTGGACATAACCGCTTGTTTCGAGATAAGGTCCCAAAACAATGGATTGAACAAACGAAACACCAAAAAGACCCTCAGAAAACCTCCTTGAATCAGGTACGAAATTTATGAGTAAATCATTACTCGGGTAGTCCCGTCACCTTTCTTCGTGGACTTGGTGGAGCTCCAAGGGCCCTTCGATGGGCTTGACATTCAAAAGTAGAATGCTTGCTCTTCGGGTGGTACAGGTATTACCCGTGGAGGACTTCCTCGAGTCGTTTCTTTGAACTAGGAGTCTTTTTTCTGTAGGTGGATTGTTCCCCGGCTTTTGGCTTTGCACTTCCAAGTAGTCTCCAAGTACTCGAGAGGGTGTTGGTCGCGGGTGGTGCTATGGGCTTCCACTTCTTTGCGCTCCAGCTGCCTGGCAACGATGAGATTGCTAGCGTCCCGGCCAGCATTGATGATGGCTCGAAGGTCACCGTGGAGAAGTCATGAAAGTTACGGCTTCCCTGCTGGTTTGTCTTGACGGCGCGGTGCCTGCGTTGGGCGCGCTTCGCATTGATGAGTCTGCGGTGTTCCTTCTTGATCTTATCAGCATCTTCCACCTTGATGTTGGATGAGGATTCCCTATCCATTGTTTCATCCACGTCGTCGTCGAGTGGATCAAGGAGGTAGTCATCGTAGTCGTCTAGCTGGACCCGCTCTAGGCCTTCACAATCCTCGTCGGCGTGAATCATGAGTACTTCTCGATTGGAGCATTTGGCATGCTGCACCACTTGGCCCTCGTCTTCGTCGTCAGATGGGGGGAGGGGTCTGCCCTCTTGAAAGGGGATGTGACGCCCTAAAAATTTACCAAATTAAATTGCACGCTAAGATGTTTTGTTCAAAGCGTTGGCACCCTAATCACCTCCCGGACCCTTCACCGACCAGACGCTCGGCTCCAGCTGTTGACCCAGCCCCTTTTCCGATGGCCGTACCCTCTTCGCCGTCCCATCCCGCGCCGCTCGGTGGCCTGCCGCCCACGCGCGGCCACCCGCCGCGATTAGTGCCGGCGCGATTCCTTTCTCCCCGCGCAGCGCGCGAATGCCGCGCGCGCGTGGCCGACCGGCCGCGGTCGCCGCCGCGATCGGCGCCGACGCGCCCCCCTCTCTCTCTCCCTCTCCTTTTCCCTTTTTCCTCTCTCCCATTTCTTTTCTTCTTTTCTTTTTTCCCCAATCTCTCTTTCTCCTTCCTTCTTTCCTTTCCTTCTCTTTCCTTTTTCTTTCCTTCTCTTTCCTTTTTCTTTCCTTCTTCCCCCTTCCTCCCTTCTCTCTTTCCTTCCCCTGCCGTGTGCCCGAGCGCCGCCCAGGCCGTGCGCCTGCGCTGCCCCGGCCGTGCCGCGCGCACGCGCTCGCCCCCGCGTGCCCCGCGTGGCCGTGCGCCGCGCCGCGCCGCGCGCGCACGCGCGTGCCCACCCCCGCGCCACGGCCGCGCCGCCCGTCGCCAGCCGCACTGCCCGCCGCTTCCTCCCCTGCCGCACCCCGCACGCGTGCTCGCCACTGTGGCCGCACAGCACCTAACCCCACGTGCGGTGCCCAGCGCCCTCGCCACCGCGTCACGACGGCCGCGAGCGGCCAAAACGCCATTAATGGCGCCCGCGCAGCCGCCGGCCGAGACCCCCTCCACCGCCCTTCCCCTGGCCTATAAATAGGACCCCCGCGCAGCCCCGACCACCACCACCGCCCTCTCCACCGCGCGCCTCCTCTCCTAGCTCGCAGCACTGCCACCGCCCGTGGCACCACCGCCGCCCGCCGCCCGCCGTGGGCACGCCTCCACGCGCCACCTCGGCCCAAGGTGAGGCCGAGGATCAGTTCCCCTTGCTCATCCCCTGCCCCTTTTCCCCCTGCCCCGGGCCACTCTTGGGCCCTGGCCGGCCGGCGCCGCCCGCCGCCGCCCCCCCTGCCTCTCCTCTGTTTCGGTCACAGGGGAGGGGAGGAGGAAGAGGGGGCTTTTTGCCCAAAAGCCCCCCCTTCCCTGTATTTCCAAAAGAACACCCCCCCCGTGCCACTTTTAGCTATAGACCCTTCTGCTCTTAGTTAATTAGGAAAATGACCCCAGCCGTGTAAACCTAATATCAAACAAACCCCTACACCTTTCTAACATACCCCAAAGTAGTTCTGGAAATTATAATCAAGTCCCTTCTATAGCCTAACTGTTTACGAATAAGTCCCTGAACCCTGTTTAACCCCTGAACTTCTATTTAACCCGTCATTTTATGTGCGAAACGATCTCCGATCGACCTGAAACTTTACCACACCTTTTCTAGTATAGTTCTAGCCATGCCATTAAGAAACCACCCAAGAATATTACCCCTAACTCCGTAACTAAAATATTTCCGATTCAAGCTCAACGATGAAAGCTTTTAGTCCTTTCGCTTGATTGTGTGTCTGTTTGTTTGCGTCGTAGGACACGGAGTGAACGAGGAAGGTCCCGACTGTGACCAAGTGAACGAGGATCAGTTCTGCGACCCCGAGCCCAAGGGACAGTGCTTCGATCAGGACCTCCTGCAAGGGTTTGATGATGGCAAGTTCAACTCCACCCTTTGATGCATGTTTCTGTCCTAGTTTTATAAACACAACCCAGTGGCCTGCTTTATAAAATTGCATGGATTTGCTTACTAAAAACATGGTAGGGTAGCCACCCTTGGTTGTGATACCCATACCTTGACCACCTGGTGTTGTGAAGAAAGTGTGTGTGTGTGTGGGAAGGGATAAAATGTGCTTTGAAAGACGAGTTAGACGGGATGGATGGCAATTCTGTGTGATTTGCCGTTGGTGTGCTCGTACCTGTGTGGTTGAGCGAGGAAGGGAGATATCCATCTTGTCACCCCTAAGGACCGAGTTGATGTGTCGTCTCACCTAGCTTCCTGTCGTGCAAACCACTTGACCGTTGTATGGGCAACGGCTTAGCCTAACCCCACTAGTTAGTCTGATAACCATCAGGAGAGCTGGGAGAGACGGGTGATCAAGGAGACGGGATAAGCTCTGTGTGTCTTATGCCCCGGTTAAACCTCGGTGATAGGTCGAATGACCCCTTGATAGATCCCGTGGTGGCTAGTCAGGTCTAGCTAAGGTGGGTAAGGGCTTTGATGGGGTCTGCACCGGCACTAAGGTGTTCGTGCTGTGGTACCCCACCTGTGGGTAAAGTTGCACACCTCTGCAGAGTTAAAATCTATTCGAATAGCCGTGCCCACGGTATTGGGCAAGTTATGGTGTGGTCACATAACTAGTGTTTCTCTCTGAGAATGGTTGGATTGGTGTGAGTTGTTTGGAAAGTGTCCGGCAGTAGTGCCGTGTGCTACGGCGGACGGGGAGTCCGGTAGCAATTTAAAACTGGGATCCTGTGTGGATCGACATCGTGTGCCCCGTGGTACTAGAAAACTTGTTTTGAAAATGTTTTAAAACAAACCTTTGCATACAACCGAGTTTCCGCAAATGAACCATAACCTTATCCTTAGATTGTCCTGTGCATTAATTTCTGTTATACCCCCTCTGTGGGTGTGGTTGGACTTGCTGAGTACGTTTGTACTCACCCCATTCTACTTTTACAGTGGAAGACCCAGACTACGCCCCCGAAGACATCGAGTAGGGTTTCGTCCTGCACCCAGCCTTGCCTGTGGTTAAGGCCACCGTTGGAGTTCCGCATGGCGCAAGACTTTGATGATCCTCTTTTCGTAGCCAGTGTAGTAGTGTGGATTTTAGTTGTAATCCTCGCGATAGTGGCGCTTCACTGCCCATTACCGCGTAGAGCTGTACGGTGATGTACCATCTGATGTAATGAAAGTGTTATCAGCCTCCTGGGACTGATAAAGCAACACTTTTTAGTCTTCCCTGGTGGGGGACACTTCAGGGGAGTTCCCTGGATGTGGCAATAAATCGTGGTGGACTTGATTTGAGGGACCTGGAGGGTTTCTTGCCCTTCAGCTGCCCAAACCTGCCCGACCAATCTAATCCTCTTACCAGACCCTAGGTCACATGAGTAGATGGATCCGAGTGTTGTCGGAAACCATAGCCCCTGACGAGCGGTGGCTTCTCCTCCTCTAAGTGGTGGAGGATGATCAAAATCCTCTAATACAGAGAGGGTACTAGGTTGAACCGTCTTGACCCGATCTTCATTCGTGAGCAATTTGTTGATGGAGCCGGCTAGTCGGAGTTGATTCAGACTAGTTGTTGACCGAGCAGAGCTAATCGCCGAGTAGTTTATGGCTCGGTCCCGACTAGTTTCTAGTCGAGATGAGTTGTCAAAGTTGTCGTTGGCGTTGCTGATTTGTCGAGGCAGTCGTTACTGCGGCGCGAGTCGAGTACTGGGGGTTGTCATGGCAGCGTGTTGATGTTGAGTGGGGTAGTTGAAAATTTCTGGCTCCCTGGGGTCGATTCGCTGAAGGGTGGGTTGTGCCACAAGGTGGGAGTCCGATTCAAGTACCTCAGAGGGCTCTGGACCCTTCCAGTACCAGAAACGTCCTTGCCGCATGGAAGTTATAGTTAAACCCGGATGACTACGTGGAAACAACTCGGAGTAGTCATCGGGTTGTGAGTGGATAATGAGAATTGGGGCCTCCCGACAAGTGGTGGCTCTCCCTCCTCGAGTCCTCCTTGGTCTAGAATTGTAGTTGACGGGTACTCTTTATTTGAATCTGAATCGCAATCAAGAATGGGAGGCCCCTGACGTGCGATGGCTCCATCGTCTCGAATCTTGAAGAGGCGATCTAAGTCCTCCTCCGAGTCGGGGAGGGACTTGAATCACGAAGCTTCTTCAGATCGGTTTGAATCCGATCCGAGTCCTGGTGCAGCATGACTTGGAGTCACGTTGAAAGTGGATGTGTTTTCGATCTGCCTAGGCAGATCGGGGAGTAGCAACTCATAGAGATCATCAATGAAGGAATCGAGGTTGTTGCGTTGAGTTGCTGCAGAGGCCTCCGGCTTCCTGGAGTCAATTAGGTGGCTGTTGAAGCCACCCTAACCGTTGGCGACGCAGATCCAGGAGCCGAAGATGAAGGTTGTGCCCTCGTCGAGCACGTTGCTGGTGAAGCTGAGAGATGCCATTGAGTTCTCCAGTGGATGCTCGATGAACACCCTTACCTAGCGCGCCAGCTGTCGGTGTTTTACCACCACGCCCACCGAGGGATACCCCCGAGGTGGTGAGTTTGTAGGTAGGGTGTCGTCGAGATCAGGAACTTGAAGGTGCATAAGAACATAAGGTTTAGACAGGCACGGTCAGCCACCACGCTTGGGGGCGCCTCCTCGTACTCCCCCTCGAGTTGATGGGCATCAGCCGCGTCCGTGGCGGCCCAGTCGACATTGGCGCCACAGCGGGCCAGTTGCCACCAGTGGATGACACTGCACGCGTCGTAGTTGGGCCCGAGCTGGCCACGCACTAGCGGGGCATTGCGAGGCGGGCGCCGGGTCACGGTGAGGCGTAGCCGCGGCATCGCGGCCCGCCTAGGGGTGACGCGCTTGTTGCTAGTGGATTGATGGGTTTGGCTGCTGCGAGCCTACCCCCCTCCCCGACTGGGAAGCAGGCTGCGTGCCTACGACGTGACGCAGTTTCCGCCTGCTGCACGGCGGCACGCTCCATCAATGTCCGGATGTTGCGGTGGAGCTCCTGCTGATGAGTGTCCGCCAGCTCGAACAGGTTGCACAAGAGCATCGCTGTGGAGGTGATGTTCTGCTCGGCCCGCAAACTGCGGGGGGCCGTTGGCGTCTGCGATGATGGCATGTTGGACTTGACAGGCACGTGCCCGCACGCCACCCACAATGTTACGAGCATTCGGCTCGGAGTTGCGCCGGGGGTGCACCGACTCGGGTGGTGGCTGGTGCTGCCGCCGCTGGCGTAAGTCCTCATCGTGCGCCTGGGCGTTAGCCAAGGCCTGCATGCGCAGGTCTCGCGAGGTGTGTCTATCCTCGGTCTCCACTGGGACCGGCAGTCGCCCCTACACATCCACCATGGCGCATTCCTGCAGCGCAGGACAACCAAGGGGCGACAAGTCGCCAACGCTGGACCCTTCGCTCAGGAGGTCGTTGTCAGAGAAGAGGTCATGGAATGAGGCAGGACCAGACCCCGTCATGGCGACGAACTCGGTCACGGGCGGGGGTAGTGGTATGGTTCTCCGGAGCTCCCTAGCGTAGACGCTCGCGGCGTTTGTGAGGCAAACAGGAACTGACCGGGCGGTGATCGCGGTGGGGACAGCGGGGTCCCTCCGGAGAGCTGGTGGAAGACGTTGCGCAGCGAGAATAGGAGCAAGCCCACGTCACTCACTGAGGGGTTGGCACCGATCATGAGCTTGATGCGACGCGCGAACGCCTCAGTGTCAAGGTCAGCTAGCAGCTCGGTCGAGGGAGTGTCTCCCTCGAGCGATGTTAGTGGAGTGGCCTCCTCGTGGAGGCGAAGCGTGCTGAAACGATCGGCAATGAAGTCCAAGCTACGGAAGGCTTGAAAGGGCGTGAAAATGGGAGGTGCCCACAGCCTAGCGCGGGGTCAGAAACTCCAATGAGCCGAAGCAAATTGTATCGCCTAGGCTCGCAGAGCTGAAGGTATCGAAGACGAAGGCCATCCGATATCCGGGATGGTGAACGCACGACATCCTCCCCACGGACGGCGCCAAACTGCCGGTTCCGGAAATGACCGACAGCTAAATCTACTCGAAGTGTATGTCGCGCGTTGTGATTATAGATGGCCTAGCACACAACGACTCTAGATTTATACTAGTTCAGGCAATCTTGCCCCACGTCCAGTTGGGGTCGGTCAGATATATTGCTTGAGCCCGGGTGCTCGTGAGAGTTTGGGGAGTTACAAGCTTTCGAGTGGAGGATGAATCTCTTGGATTTTGGTCCCCTTTCCTAGGTGGCTGACCCTCCCTTTTATAGTTAAGGGGGGTCTGGTATATCAAGAGAAAGAAAGAAAGAGAGAGATGGTTTCCTTATCCCGTTGGTTAGGGTCGTCAAGTCTTTCAGTCGGGACCGCCAACTCCATCAGTTGGAGTCCTTGGGCGGCCACCGCCCAAGTCCTATGTTGCGGAGTGGCGGTCTTGTTCTGTCCCCGTGCATCGTGCTTTGTCGGTCGGGGGGTGGGCGCGTGCTGATAAGTACATCATGGCAGTTACGCTCCATCCCAGCACTACGCCATGTCACCCCATCGTAATGGAGGCGTGTTCACCATATCGTGATGACATTGCGCTCCGTCCCTTCGTGAGGACGGGTAGGTGGAATAGTATCCTCCTGCTGTGGCATCAAGGGGGACTGTAACCCCGTGGAGGGAGTGGTTGGCCCCGTACGGCAAGTTGACTTCAGCGTGCATTCTTATCCGCCGCACCTGCTTCCGGGGCCCGCCAGTGCGCAGGGTCGGAGATAGTGACGCGTGTAAGATAGAGCCTGGTGGGGGATGTCGAGCTATGGTACGGACCTAAGTCCCCGAGTGTCTCCTCAGTCGAGGATGCAAGCCATGTTTTTCCCCGACTGGGCATGAAGTCACGGCCCACGAGGACGGTCGTTCATTACATGCGCGGTCTTGGGCTAACCAGAATACCAATGGAAAGTGGACCCGCTGGGACCCAGGTCCCTGGACCCGTCACCAATGGAAAGCGGGCCCGCTGGGACCCTGGGTATCTGGATCGTCACTGAAGCTATGTTATGCCAAATAGGACCTTCGTGTCACCTTTCACGTGCTTAAGATGTTTGTTCGTCGGGTAGCAACCTGCGACCCTTCGATGAGGCGCCACCTGTCTCCATTTGCTGACGTGGTGATGTGGGCTTATACGTGCGCATGGGCAGGTATGTAAGCTCTGACATAACTATGTGGACCTTTCTTTATTGAAAAAATATTTGAACCATTCCTGTTATAGCAAAAGAAAAAACTATATACCACATAGATAAATGGACAAAAGGAAGTCCAAGAGTGTATCCGTCCCGGTCCAGAGATAACTGGATGACAGAAAGATCTCAAAAGGATTGACTCTCAAAAGTGACGGGGCGTGAGCAAAATATATGGTGAAATGAATGTCATTTCAATATTTTTTAGGCAATGGATTTCGAATGACTTCTTTTTTACAAGGAATCGATATTTAACACAATTTCGTTTTCCATGAATCCATTTCATAGATCTCTGTACATGTGTACACACGCTTATTACGTGGCGCGTCTTAGGTATTCGTGACCGACAGGAGCCGGTGCGCGAGGAACGCGCCGAGCGCGAACCCCGCGACGGCCGCGGCGACCATCTGCCCCTTGCCGCCGAGTGCCTCCGCCCACGTCGTCGTCCCCTCCCCCGCCGCGCACTCCTTCACCTCGGCCAGCCTCGCCACTACCATGTCCCTGCCGCTGGCCGGCTGCTTGGGCACGGTGAGCGACAGCACGGTGCCGTCGAAGCGGCCGGCCACCCCGTCGGGGTAGGCCGTCTGCGGCAGCTGGAACGCCTTGTGGAACCGCACGTACCCGGCGGGGCGCTCGCCGCGGACCGTCAGCCGGCCGCCGGAGTCCACCTGCACCTTGAAGTCCTCCTTCTTGAACCCTGCGTGTGCGTACATGTCTGGTGAGACATCGCCGCGTGTCTCGATCTGCTGGACCATCCATCACAAGCGTACGCGTAAATTTACCTGGGAGGGTGAGGCGGATGATGTAGGTGGTGGCGCCGTCGAGGCACTCGAGCTTGGGGTCGATGTCGGCGACGCAGGCATCCGGTGCCGGTGCCGCCGCGCCGCCCTTCGCCGCTCGCTGCTGCGTCTTGCAGCTGCTGGCCATGATCGATTGATCGACAAGAGAAGTGGTTGCGCGTCGCGCTTGATCTGATGCTGCTGCAGCCTGCAGCCGGTGATCGGTCGATGGATGGATGGATGGTGACGAGTCCACGGCCCAACACAATCGTTAGGTCAGCTCAAATATGTAGCGCTACGGGTTGGTGTCTCTGTTTTGCTGGTTATTCCAAGCTTTTCTTGAAGGTTGCAGCGGAAAATTAGGAGTAGTTTGTCGTGGACGTCTGGGTAAAGGCTAGGGATCTTTATTGCGGCCGGTGCCTTGCTTTCGGCACCCGTGCGGCACGCTACTACTCAAACCCTCGTCTCAAGAAAAACACAAGGATGAGTAACGAGTTACCAAGGCAGATGTTGTGGACAAGCATTCAAGCAAGCAGGGCCGATTCCTTATATCGCATATCCCTTTCTTCTATTATTATATATTCGTTTTTTACCCATCTTTTTTTTACCTAGTGGCACTACATTGTAATTGTCTAATTAATCTCGAACTCTAAGAAGGCAGTATTGTAAATCTGTACTCTGAGTAAGTATGATTAAAGTCTGGATAAACCCTTAAACTTTAAAACCGTATGGTTAACCTCACTTTTTAAATTTTTATAAACCGGTGGACTTTGCACCTTTTGCTCTAGAACAATGAAGTGGGGAGAAGGTTAGCCTGCCATATGGCGGCAGCATGCACGGAGTTGGGGAAAAATGGATGAAACGTAAAGGCCGGTGTGCTTAACCCACAGCGTGGCAGCGGTGATGGCATGGTTGTGAACTTTG
This sequence comes from Panicum hallii, assembly GCF_002211085.1. Taxonomy (NCBI): domain Eukaryota; kingdom Viridiplantae; phylum Streptophyta; class Magnoliopsida; order Poales; family Poaceae; genus Panicum; species Panicum hallii. The sequence continues at coordinate 17,065,423 of NC_038046.1, read as the reverse complement.
CATGCCACATTGGATAAAAACCATCACCATATCTTCAAACCGCTGCCACATCAGCAAAGCCGCTTTGGACTTCAGTCGAAAGGTACAAGCTAGTGCACTGGTCTTGAAAAAGTGAAGGGGCTAAATAGATGTTTATAAAGTTTCTGGGATTATTAGGACTTCATTGTAAGTTGTAACTAGGGCAAGTAAAGTGGATTTTGTTTCTTTTATATTATGTCTGATTGGATGATCCTATATAACCAACCACATTATGAAATGACACATGCAGGATATGTGCAGTGGTGTGTGTGTGTACTATACTTACATATCGTCTGGTAAATATATATGGTAGATGAGCTACTGATGCTCGATCAATGGTTGAACGAGAAACTTACACTACTAGATCTGCAAAATTTGCTGAGGGTTAATTAGTTAACATGTGCCGACGGGGCCCTTGCATTTTTTTTATGCAGTCGTCAGATTTGCCTGGTCGGGTAAATCTTCATCAGCGATTCCGTTTCACTCATGGGAAATGGACCAATCCTAATAAAGCACCGTCCGCCATTAGTAGGAGGAAACAATACAAAGTTCAAACCCCACGTCGGCCACCCACAAATAACTCTTGGAAACTGTTTTGAATCTTGTAATATAATGTTAGTCTAATATATGTGCCTATTACGCGCACTGATGTTACCAAAATTTAGCATTCACACGAAATTTGGTTGCTCTTTGCGTTCAATGCCAAAGTTTGGCATGCCGAGTCAAAGGCAACACGGGTGTATTGGAGCGAGGGGCAAGCAAAACGTTTTGCTACATGAAAACAAATCAAGATAACAGCTGAAAATGGACACCTACACTTTTGACAAGTACAAGTGACAGACGATAGGCCGAGAGCCGATACTTAACATCCGTCACTTTAATGTGTCTCCAATGATATAGCCCTTAGGCATGTCGGTATGTCACTAGTATGACATTCTGAACCTTCACTTTTTATTATATTTTTTTTTATCATTTGGTGGCACAAGATGTTGAACCAGGGGCGAAGCTAGGATTGAATTGACTCTGGTGCACGTAGAATAAAATTGATGTAACTTGCATGGTAAATATTGAGTCAATTACTAGGAATTTGTTTTTCACCATGGTGCATATGCACTCAGGAAAGTCAATGTGGCCTCACCCTTGTGTTGAACGGAAAGGAAAACAAAGATAAGATGGACAAACCGAGTGCCCGTTGGAACAGTTTTCAGTGAAAACTCGCACATTAGTTGGCCGATCAGCAGCACATGCAACATGTCGCCTTGTCACGTTTACACGTATGTATGTACGACCATGCTACGCACACATTTTTCATCTCTGTATATATATACATCCATGGCGTGATCAATCGTGTGAACGTGCACGAATAAGGCTTGAAGCCTTGAGAGTGATTTCTCGTCGTTCGATCATCCATTCATGGACGGATGGCTTGATCGATCAACTCCTGGAGAAGAGCTTGTGGGAGACGAAGACGACGAGCGTGAAGGCGGCGACGGCCGCGGCGATCACCTCCTTGTTCTTGCTGACCGCGTCCGCCAGCTTGAGCCCCTCCTCCACCGCGCGCTCTTTCCAGTGCTCGCGCTGCCTCTCCTGCTCCGCCTTCGCCTTGGCCTCCGCCACCCTCGCCCGCGCCGCCTCGACCCTGCGCGCGGCCTCGCGGGCGACCTTCTCCCCGTGCTCGGCCCTCGCCTTCTCGTCCTGATCGTCTCGATGGTCTCCGCCCCTCGCCACCTTCTCCTCCCTCGGTTGCTGCTGCTGCTGCTGCTGCTGCGACGGGGGTGGCGGCGCCACGGGCTTGGCCTTGTCGTCTTCCTCTTTGCCTCTCCCCGTCAAGCTCGCCCTCCCCGCCTTGTCCTCCTGATCAGCTGGAGGCTTACCACCGTCGGCGACTTGCTCCTCCCCGCCTTGCCCTTGCTGCAGCTTGGGCACTCTGACCGTGAGCACGGTGCCATCGAATCGGCCGGAGACGGCGTCGAGGTTGACCGTGTTGGGCAGCTGGAACGCCTTGTGGAGCCGCATCGCCTTGGCCTCGCCACCGGCGCCGGGCGCGGGCCTGCGCTGGCCGATGATGGTGAGCCGGCCCTCGCCGTCCACATGCACCCGGAAGTCCTCCTTCTTGAACTCTTCGGTTCGATCCAACACGAAAATGTGCAGAGTTAATTAGCACTCCTTCTGAACGTGTGCAAGGTCAGCTGCCGAGAAAATACAGGCACGTCTGCACCTCACCTGGGAGGTTTAGGCGGAGGAGGTAGCTGTCGCCGTCGTCGAGCCACTCGTAGACGGGGTCCACGTTCTCCGCCGCCGCCGGTGCTTGCCTGCCCGCCGCCATTGCCGGTGGTGTCGATGAGACTGACCTCGTCGCCGCGCGTGTTCTCGTGCACGCAGGGGCGTTGATGGCGTTGAGCTTGGTGGCTAGTAGGTTCCCAGGTCCGTGGCCGTGAGGAGATCGATGAACGATATACATATATATATGCCGTAGGAACCCTGTGACCGTGAGCAATGGTGGCGTAGCCGCTCGCACATTCCAAGCCTTTTCTTGAGGGCACCACGAAAAGATTTTGCTTCCTTTGAGGCAGGGGTATGCAGCAAATGTTTTGGGGGCGAAGGATGGGATAGGGATCTCGGCTCGGCTCGGGAACCTCCAGGGATCGACATGTACATGCCCTGCGGCTGCCTTTCGGCGAGCGGCACGCCACCTCGGCTACCTGCTTCACTGCAACGTTATCATGCGCCGCACGTCAGATGCTCAGCTTCAGACGGGGCGTGTTAAGCTAGCTTAGTACTAGATTGTTCTCGAGAACGGGGAACGGAGCCAGGCTGCACAGAATTTTTCATCTACTTATTTTCCGCAGACATCCAAGCACATGAATGGCATCAGGGGATCAACAGATGAACACATAAATGAATGCCAAGTAATCACCATCACATTTTTCTGAACAAACAATCACCAACACGTTTGACAAGCTTTACAATCTGCACAATCACCAGAGATTATTAACAGAAGGTGCTGAGAATTAAATCATAAGGTCAATCCTAATATTTGCCTATGGAACAGATCATGGAGGAAAAACAAACAAATACAATTCAAGATCAAAATGATGCCACAAAGATGACTTCTTCGGGCCATGTTTTCCCATGTTATTCCAATCCACTGAAACTGAAAAGGATAATCCTGAAGCCCAAAACGTCCGGTGTCTCAGTGCTTGAGCACCAAGGACAAACCGACCTTTGTGCTCTTCTCAATTGCCTTGGTGTCGACCTCACCAGAGATGGTGACAAATGATTTGGGGCGCCATTCATGCTGGACAAGGGCACTGGCCATGCCATAGTTGTTGAAGCGTGCCTTTACGGTGGTGTGGGGATCCAACGAGTGCTGAGAACCAAAGATCAGCGTACTCTCGTTTCTAGAGAAGCTGTGTGACAGCTCAGCCCCAACAGCGGTGCCTGAGTGATGCTTTACCAAGTGGTAGTAGGATGCAACCATGGTATCACCATGGTTATTCCTGATGAAGAGTTTCATGATTATTCACCACAGTAAAATTGAAGACATGGTAAAACTAATGTTCAAATTACAGTGATTCTATCAGCATATGGTAGCTCACAAGAGAAAAGATACTCACAAATGGAGGGAAGCAATAAGATCTGGATTGGTAAGGCTCAGGGCCGCATTGTACTTGGTGAAATTGCTAGTTGCCGTATCAAATGAAACATCAACGCCAACTGAGAGTGCTTTGCTTCCAAAGACACCAGAAAAGTTAACCATAGGGTTGGGATTAAGCCCAATGCTTGCATTCACACCAGCAAATTCATGCAAGTACTGGAGCTCAAGCTGATAAGGCAGACAAAAAGAGAAGCATTTTAATTACTGGCCACCATGTTGGATAAAATCACTTTAGACAATGACAATTGATTTGGTCCTTAGGATTCTAGAAACATACCTTCCCTGATCTCTGGTCTGGAACAACCAAGCTGAGAATCGATTTGAGCCCTGAAGTTCCAAACTCATCCACAGTGATTGTTGTCAAAAGCTGGAAGATACAAAATCCAACTCTCAGAAAATATTGCAAACGATTGCAGATTATGAGGGCATTAAACACAGTTCAATACATAACATCAAAATAGAAACATGATTCGTGTAAAAAAAGGGAGAAGCATAGCACTGCAGCGTACATCTGACTCTGAGTTTGCTTTGACATCAACTGTCAACTTCTTGTTCTTAATCTGGGTCTGAAGCTCACCAAATATGGACTCATTTTTCCTTGTTCCTGCGGCTGTTATTGCCTGTATGTAAAATCAAGATCATCACCACAGAGCAAAAAAAATACAAGTGCTATATGAAGATGCACTGACCCAACACTGTATTCTAGCGCTACGTGCATCTACTTGGTAAACAGTCCCTAACTCACACGCATTTACTAAAGGTTTGTTGCATACTTGCATGGTGGAGAGAAAGATGCATTATGCAGTTACAGAAAAACATTGGGGAGGGAGAAGGAAAATGATGACTTGGCAACCGCAGAAACACAGTAATTATGCGACTCCAGATCCTGCACATTCGCCGTCTAATCTAATCTAGAAACATAGAGACTCCAAGCATGAGATCCGGCCCACATTGTACACAACAGTAAACAGTGATCAGTGGGGGGACGACTCTTTGCGCAGAACCAACAAGAGCGACCCACTCGATCGCCCAATTGGAAATGGGCGTGGACGTTCCAAACAATTTGGGCAGTCCCGAATGGAATCGGGCAGCGATTCACTCCACCAAGCGCTACCTCACGAAATCGCGGTATCGTTGCGGGGAGACGCGAGAAGAGGGGGTGGTTGATTAGGATTTCGGAGGGAGGGAAGGAGGGAGCAGGAGCACTCACGACGCCGTGGGGGGAGCAGGTGGTGACGGAGAATTTCTGGTGCGTGTTGTAGTCCTTGTACAGCAGATCTGCGGGCAAAGGGAAACCACACGCGTCAGGATCAGGCGGTCCTCGGGCGACGAAGAACACGACCAGGAACAGAATCGAGGGCAGAGGAAGGGGAGGAGGAGGCGTGCGGGACCTCTGGACTTCTTGCCGATGTCGGCGTAGAGGCCTGGTGCCATGGCGGCGGCGGGGGCGGCGGCGATAAGGAGAGGGCGGAGGTGGGAGAGGGGGAGAGGTGGCAGCGGCGGAGGCGGCGACCAGTTAAAACGGAGACGGCGCTACAGATCTTCTTCTGGTTTCCCGTGGGGAGCAAACGGCGGAGGCGGGCAGCTGGGCCAGGCTGCCTCCGGGACCCACCTCCAGGTCCAGTCGCGGCGGGCGGAGTCGCGGTCCTGATGGGAAAGCTGGAATCGCACAGCCCACCGCGGCCCAATTACAAGCAGACAGCGCGCAGGAGGACAGGCCGGTAACAGACTAGCAGGTAAGCTTCCTTTTATTTTGTTTCTTATACGTGTCCATGATTCATTATTTTTCTATAAATATTTATGTGTCGGTGTTTTACCGTCTGCCCACCGAGTGGTATACCTGAGGTGGTAAGTTTTACGTAGGGTGAAGCCGAGATTAGGAAATCGAAGGTTCAAGCAACACAAGTTTTAGACAGGTTCGGACCGCGATGTGCGTAATACCCTACGTCCTGTTTGGTGGTTTGTATTGCCTTGGGTGTTGATGTGTTTTGAGGGGGTCCCTGCCCGCCCTTATATATCCGGAAGGACAGGGTTACATTAATCCTAGTCCGACACTAGCCTAGAAATCGTACTCGAGTACAACTCGAGTAGCTTCTTTCTGTATCGGCTAGTCCTACTTTGCATGCGAGCAGAGTACAACACAGATAAGGGTACAACACAGATAAGGTATAGGACATGTCCTATCCCCTATTCCTATATGAACTACGTTATGTACACAGTCCCGTAGTCCCGGGTCTGACAAGCCCCCGAGCTCTTTATAGCTGAGTAATGCAGGCTCCTCGAGTACTTCCGAAGTAGTCTTCGGCTTCTTTTAAAGATCCGTCTTGAAGTTCTTCTTCGAGTACTTCCTTATCTGCATCGAAGCTTGTCTGCATCGAAGCCATGAGGTGCTCATGCCCCGAATTACTTCTTTGGTATGATGTGCGATGAAAAATCGCACTCCATATGGAGTAACCCTAGAGCCTTAGGTTGAATCGAAGAATCAGGCTGAGAGTCACATTACTCTTGAATCTTCCTTTCTTACTCTTCGAATATATTCGAAAAATAAGTAGTTGATGCCACGTATCCCACAGCCTCCGAGTCTTGAATCCAAATCTCTCAGATTTAGAAAAAAAAAGGATCCAATGGTCATGGTATGCAGTGAAAAAAATGTTTCCTTGGGAAATAATTGGTGTGATGGTACAGATGATGGAAGTTAGATTTGGAATTCGAAAGACCCCTTTTTCGGGACAATTAACCCTGAAAAAATGGTTAATCGAATAATTTATCTAAAAATCCACCAAATGACCCCTTATTTTCCGAATATTCCCTGTGACGACTCTTCAACTTTGGCCGCTGGTTATTTAACCCCGCGGTAACTTAAGGTAAAAACCTATGCTTCCAATCTTCAATCCGCCGAGAAATTTCTGAATCCCCAATCAAATCCGTGCTCCGCCTTCACCCCCTTGAACAAGCCCCAATGTAGCCAAAGCTCACCGCCCCTTCACTGCAGCCCCTGAGCGCACGCGAGTAAAGCAGCTCGTGGCAAATAGATCTAGAATGGCGCCCAAGAGATCCAACGAGAAAGATGGGAAGGGGAAGGAATCGGAGCTGCCTTCTGGGGAGTGGACTTATAGTAAGTGCTCCAATAATGACCTTCTGCGTCTTGTTTCTGAGGGTTTGCTTCAGGAGAAAAATCTCGTTAACTAGCGCCCTTCATTTCGCCAAACTCTTCCCATGGAGAATCTAGACCAAATCGTCTCATTCTACCATTTCTCTGAAAGGGGTTTGGCACTCCCCACCTATTCCTTCTTCCGTGGCCTTCTTTACTTCTACGGGCTTGAGCTCCATCATCTCAACCCGAACTCTATCTGCCACATTGCTATTTTCATCCATTTTTGTGAAGCTTTCCTCGTAATTGAACCCATTGGGATCTTTTCCGCTATCTTTTCTGGGTAAAACCACAACCCACCTCCAAAAATCCATCCATTGTGGGGGGCGTCGGCGTCCAGCTTAGGCAACAGGCTGGTGATAGATATCTTTCCTACAAATTCCCCTCCAACATCTCTGGATGTAAAAACCATTGGTTCTGCATTGTAAACCATGTCCCCCAACTCCCTAAAAGGTCGGGTAAGCCCCCTATTCTGCGGCCGGAGTGGAACACCGAGCTCGCCAAGGAGGACATGGACCAAGTCGATGAGCTGCTTGCTCAAATAGCAGCCCATAAGAAAATAGGAGTGACCGGCGCGTCAGTAATATTTTCATTCTTCAGACGCCGAACCCAGCCAATCCAGCAGCGCCATACGCTAGGCTTCGAGTACATGGGTACTGAAGACCCATCTCGGATGTGCGCAGAGGAATTAATCGACGATGCTGCGCTCATCCGAGTCAAGCGGGTGCTGCTGGATATCAACACGGTGCCCTACGTCCCGGAGCTGTTCTCAGCGCAAAATCCTCTAGAGCCGGTAAGGTTTTGACTTCTTGGCAAAATTTTCGTTGTTCTGGAACTTCTACTGATTTAAAATCCTCTGTAGGGACACATGGCATTGTACCGGAGTTATCCGCCACAAGCCAACATCCCCCAACCACACCACCTTCTTCCCAGTGCCTCAGCTGAAGCAAAAAAGGCTCAATCGTCTGACGATCAGCCCAGCGGCGAGACAACTGAAAGCGAGATCCCCCCGGCGGAGAGGGCAACCGAAGGGAAGGCGAACAAGAACAACTCCCCCGGATCATCCGTGGAGTTGGTGGAAGCTTTGCCATCAGTCCCTCGGGGTCATCAGGTGGTGCGCAAGCGTAAAGCCAACGTAGTCGAACCCACCAGGTATGGGGCCGTCGTCTTGTAGAATTATCAAGTCTTGTGTTTGTTGGATGCTAACTTTGTCTGTGTTGTAGTCCTTCTTCTTCTTCTCCCGACCCCAAGTGCCGAAAGATGGTCGGGACCGCGTTTGCTAGGGATGATGTTCCAGCAGGAGACTCTGCAGAAACTGCTGGGACGGACCCGTCGACTACATCTGCAGGAGTCATAACCATTGCCGTGGCGGGTACCTCGCCGGGGCATCCAGCGCCCTCGGCTGGTGTGACCCCGCCACCGGCAATGAGTGTCAGACCCGGGGCCACCGGGCTGGGCATGTTACGTAGTCTAAGAGATTAAGCCCGTCTTATCTCTTATTCATTTTGTTTATCTCTTATTTATCCCATTTAAATAGGAGATAGAGTTAACCAACACGGAGAGGATCTACTCGAGATATGTTCTGGTATGATTCCTCGATGGGGGTTGGTTAGCATCTTTGTAACTCTGGCCTCTCGGATATATAAGGGAGGTCAGGGACCCCCCTCAAAATAGGAGATCATTAGGTCATTCTATACCAAAGGCAATACAAACCACCATACAGGACGTAGGGTGTTACGCATCTTGCGGCCCGAACCTGTCTAAGCTTTGTGTTCCTTGCACCTTCGAGTTCCTGATCTCGGCGTTACTTAACCCAAAACTTACCATCTTGGGTATATCCCTCGCTGGGCAGCCGGTTAAACACCGACAATGAGTACCGTGGTTGTAAAACCACGGGCACTGAAACTGAAGAAGTCCGGCATAAAGAAATCCAAACTGTAAGTGCAGCTCCTTCGTCATAATGTATCGTTTGTTCTTTCAACTTATTTGATGTTATATCTGACTCTGCTTTGTTAGGACTTCGTCTGCTTTGGGGTTGGACGAGCCAGAGCCTATATTGGCTACTCTAGCCTCCGAGCCGCCAGCCCCCAAGGAGGACGCGATGCTGCCCGACCCACCACCTCCCGAGCCCCAGCAACTCGAAGCGAGCGCTGGTGGTGATGAACAAGTCGAGGCCACCAATGCCACTCCTGCGGATGGCATAGGTAAGTGTCTAACCCCCTGCGGGTAACCGCTTAGATCGCAGGCTTCGTGTCTTGAATGCTTCTTGCGACTTGTAGGTGCCCCGCAACCATCAATTGAAGAAGCTGCGGATACTTCTGGCAGCCCTGGAGCTCTGCTGGTGTCCGGGAGAGGGTACAAGAACATCATCACCAAAGATCTGTTGGATGATCCTCTCCTCACGATCGACAACATGCGATATTTCCAGAAGATCTCCAAGGAGATGTACAAATTTACCCTGGTAAGGCATGACTGCTCTTCTGCCATTATGTTTTGTCAACTTGTTTCGTCTTCTCAGTCTTCCCCCTTGTATAGGATGTGGCCAAACGCTCTCAAGAAAAATCTGAGAAGCTAAAAGCAGTCGAGAGTGGCCTATAGGAGCTCCAAGCGAAAGATAGACACATCTAGGAAGAACTCCAAAAGAACATCTATCTTCGCAAGGAGCTCGACAAGCTGAAACAGGAGCGGACACGGGAAACATGGCTACTCAAGAATGACATCCATAATCTTGAGAAGTCCAACTCCGAGCTCCAAGAACAACTCAAGGAACAGAAAAAAGCGCATCAAGGCAAGTCCCTTCCATGATCGAGTATTTTTCTCTAGCATTTGATCTTGTGTTTTGAAACATTGTCGTCACCGTAGAGGTTAAGAAACTCTTAATTTATAAAGAAGAGTTACTTACTGACGTGAAGAATATATTGTATCATTGTACAGATGACATCGAGAAGCTGCAGAAGGTGATCGCTGACACTGAATAGCAGTTCATCGGGTGCCTTCAGCAGATCAAGACGCTAGGCGAAGAGAAAGAGCAGTGCCAAAAAGAGCTGGAGGACCTAAGGGTGGCCGCCCTACAGCTGGTTGAAGTGGTGGATCCGCAGGATGACGGCGCAGCATACGGGCGATCCTTGCTGGACCGACTCCGCGGAGCTCCGCAGAAAGTCCTGAGCTTCATCGCCGAGGCCCCAACCACATATGTGTTATCGCCATAATTTGATTGGGCTAAGAGATGGGCCAAGAGCAACATGGGCTGAAGGAAATCATCGTAATGGTCTGCGAATCGGCTTCTGTACGAGCACGTCAAGGGCTAGGATGGCCGTGTATCTAATAAGGATAGTTTAAATACAGTAAGTTAGAGATTGTGTCGTAATCAGCTAGGGTTAGTTAGAAAAGATCAAGTCTTCGGACTATAAATATGCATCGTGAGATTCAATAAAATCAATCGAAAACATTCACAGCAAACTCTCGGCGCATCGCCACCCCTTTTCCAAGGGTTTTTCTCCAGGTAATTGACATGCTGCTCCTGCCATGTTCCGCATGGTCGGGGCAGCATTGTGCTTATCTGTTTACCTTTGTGTTACTCGTACTGAAGCGTTTTTGATGGCGAGTAACACTAGTTATCTCGAACGATTATGATGCTGCATCGGTTTTGTATAATAGATCTATGTTGCTTGCTGTTCATAATCGTTTAGCTGTCCTTGTGCGTGATCCCAGGCGCAGGGGCAGCACTTTGCTCTGTTTTCGCTTAGTAGATCTAATTTGTTATGGTAATTCTTTGTTCCACAAGGAATTGGTTTGATATCCGTATAATTAGGCCCTTCAAACGGGTTGAATGTTCCGGCTGCACGTTTGGTGCCTTACGTTGATCTAACGAGGGATCGTTCCGGGAATCGACTTGTTAGTCGGTTTTTAGGCCTCTTTTTGGGTTAGCGTATCGTTATCTTTCATGTTAGTTAGGCTTAATCACGCGTAGGATGTTCCGGTTGTACGGTAAAAATCTTTACCGTCATGGATTGGATTAACTTGGTAATTACAGAGCATGCTTTTATCTTTCTTTATCGGATTTATGCAAGGTGTTTTTATATATCGGTAGATCCGATCTGTTAAATATTGCAATCGGCTTCTTTTAGCCGATTCTGAGAAGTACTCGAAGGACCAATCCAGTACAACGACTCTATCGGCTTCTTCGGCTGGTCTTGGGAGTCGTTGTAAGAGCCGATCACAGCTCGGACTAATGTTTAATTTGGCTGTGTACGCAGGAAAATAGCTGACGAACGGTTTCTACACCTTTCTGATCAGGTATAGGTCAGGTGGCACGCCTAGCACTTCACCAAGCCAGGGCGTGTGCCGGACTTCTAGGCCGTTGACCGAGGGACCGGGGCCCACCAGCAGTCCCGGAAGCCTCCCGGCTCCTCGTGTTGCCTGTCGCTACTCGCCGGTGGGTTTTAACCGATAACACATTTTGGCATGCCCGGTGGGACCTCATTGACGTCATCAGCATCGACTACTTCATCGACTACATCGACTACCATCTTCGACTACATCGACTACAATCGGCTGCATCATCTCTCTCGGCTTCATCGACTTCCGTTGTCAAGATGCCGGACAAGAACCCGATTACCTTCGATGAGTTGTCTGATGAGCACAAGCAAAGGTATAATGAAATAAAAGCTGCTTTTGAAGCCGATCTCATCGGCTCGTTTGAAAGAACTTGACACCACGGCATCAGATGGAAAGGATTCTCATCTGAAGGGGCACTAGATGAAGTGGATCTATCTACTCCATCGGAGGAACGTACGAGAGCTCTCCGCCAGGAGGTCAACTACATGGTGGCCCACTCGTTACATCGACATTCTAAGAGTTTGGTGAACACTCTTGAGCACGTTGCGCTACGCGTGGAGCAGGAAATCATGAAACACCAGTACTCTCCAACAGGACCTGCTTTAGGGAGTCACAGAGGGGAGTTGCCTTCTCATTCCAGACCACCAGTGTCTTATGCATTTGCCGCCCCAGAGCAACAGAATTCTCCAGCATATGTCGCATATAAGGCGGGAGGTGACCCTGCCGATCACCAATTCTTCAGTGAACCCCCCAAGGAGGTGCCGCACGGATATGTTTGTGCGTATATACCAGATGGTGGTAGCCCGGCGCATCTTACGCAAAGGGTAACTGGAGGAACATCTATAGTCGATGCCGACAAACAGGCATGGCTAGCTACTTATGCGACGAGGCCGAGTCATGAAGGTACGCACTCGGCCCCAGGAGTTAAAACATGGTGGATCAAATTACTGCCATTCTGAGAGACCAATTTGGCATTCTCCCAAGAAGGTGAGCGATCGGCTACACCAAGCCGTATCCAAGTGATTACGACTTAATTCCCCTGCCGCCCAAGTATCGGCTACCTGAGTTCACCAAGTTCAACGGAGTAGAAGGGTCCAGCTCCATAGAGCATGTGAGCCGATATCTAGTGCAGCTTGGGATGATTTCTGTATCAGATCCATTGCGGGTAAGGTTTTTCTCGCAGTTTCTCACAGGACCGGCTTTCGGATGGTACACGTCATTGGGTCCTGATTCTATCCACACTTGGAAGCAACTAGAAGAACAGTTCCATATGCAATATTATTCAAAAGCTGCAGAAGCTGGAATTGCTGATTTGGCACAGGTCCGCTAGAAGCGAGGAGAAACAGTGGCGGAGTACATCCATCATTTCAGAGAAGTCAAGAATCGATGCTACTCGATTCAAATTTCAGAGAAAGAGGCGGTTGAATTGGCAATTTTGGGATTGGTAAAACCAGTTAAAGACCTAGTTTTCCAGTTGGAATTCAACTCTTTGGCTCATCTGGTACAGAAGATGACGGCATACGAGCAACGTCACCCAGAATTATATCAAGACAAGTTCAAGCGTCAAGTAGCAATGGTTGATGTTGAAGACTCCGAAGACTCTGAGGATGATAAAGAGATTGCAGTTGTGAAGTGGGCACGGGGGGCAAAGCCCGTACCTTGCAAGTGGGTGAAACAACAAGGTCCTGTGAAAGGATTTGATTTCGATGTCAGCAAAGTCGAACAGATATTCGACTTGCTCTTGAAGGAAAAGCAGCTGAAATTCCCTGAAGGTGTTAAGATCCCAACAGCTCAGGAACTCCAGGGGAGATCATACTGCAAGTGGCATAATTCTTTCACTCATGGCACTGGCGACTGCAAGGAACTCCGACGCCAAATACAATCAGCTATAGAGCAAGGCCGATTAATCTTGGGGCAATACGCCATGAAGGTTGATACTCAACCGTTTCCAAACGTAAATATGGTGGAAGGATACGACCGATCAACGCGTCAGCAGCTGGACTTTACGCTTGGAAGTAACATGACAGGACATGCATCACGTCAGCATCCAAGGAGGCAAGAGGCCGATTCCCGCGATCGGCCCCAAAAAGAAGAAAGGAGCTATATCACCGAGGAACAGGTCAGGCATGTCAGGAATCAACGACCAGTTTCCTCTCACCTTCTGAGAAAATACCAGTATCAATATCAGCAGCGTCTCCACTGGGAGACTGAAGAAGAAGAATATGAGCGGCGCACAGGGAAACGCCTCAGGAAGCGGGAAGATACGCGAGATGATTGGCATTGCCCATTCTTCAGATACTGTTGGGATTCTGGTATGAAACGACTACCACCCTTGAAGATTGTCCAAAATGCAAGTCTCGGAGGCATGATGCAAGGAATACTTCAGTTTTTCAGCGTTTAGGACCAGAGCAGCCTCGTCATTAACAAGTCGAGACGTCACGCGCAGGGGGCAATTCAGAAGTTGAAGAGGACAAGTATCACCGACCATGCTGGTGTCCTGATGGGCTCAACCGGTCTCAAAAACGGAGGGTACAGCGGCTGCGCAGTTTGGAAGAAGCCGAGGCCCAATACTTGGAAACACTAAGGAAGGCGCGGCCGGATTTGGCAGAAAAAGTCCATAACCCTTGGAAAGCAGAGGACTCTTCTAAGAAGGTGTGGCGCCCAAAGAAGTCGAAAGCTGATGTAAAGACATCGGCTGATGCACATATGGTATTTGTTCTTCATGCAGAATTTCATGCACCAAGACACGAAGAGGTGCCCGTGGCTCAGCTTGACCTGGGGCCACGATCAGTCATATTCGAGAAGCCCCGGGAGAAGAATTACAGGCACCTGAAGGCTTTATATCTCAAAGGGTACATAAACGGTCAACCTGTTGTCAGCAGGATGCTAGTCGATACAGGAGCAGCGGTCAATATAATGCCGTACTCGGTACTGCGCAAGTTGGGGCATTCTATTGGGGACTTAATCAAAACCAACATCACGCTAAGTGACTTCAACGGACAAACATCAGAAGCACAAGGAGTCCTCAGCGTGGATCTGACGGTGGGAGGTAAAACTATTCCTACGTCATTTTTTGTGGTCAATAGCAAAGGCTCGTACACCGTTCTGCTTGGGAGAGATTGGATTCATGCCAATTGCTGTATCCCTTCAACAATGCACCAATGTCTGATTCGATGGGATGGAGATGAAGTAGAAGTAGTCCACGCGGACGACTCTGCCGAAGTTTCACATGCTGCCATGAGTGTCTGGGATGCAGAGGACCAGGAGCCGATCTCAGGGATTAGCTTGAAGGGCTGCGACCGTGTAGAGGCTATAAAAAACAGGGTGAGGCTGGTCTTATCCACTAGCCTTACAGATTAGATGAGGTGCCAAAGTCAGTTTGCACCAAAGAAACACGAGAAGCCGATCCCTGCGATCGGCCCCAAAAGATAGAACTCGAGTTGTTTTCACATTATTATACAGTTCACAAAGAGGCCCGCTCAAGCAGCCGGCCAAGTGTTGATTGTAAAGTAGCACAAGTTGATGAAAAGAACAAGTCGGCCGATCCTTGCGATCGGCCAAATCCTTTTTCATCACATTCATTGTTTATTTGCAGTGTTGACTTGATGGATGAAGGGAAACTAGGATACAGGTTTATATCTGCTGACGAGCTGGAAGAAGTCGATATTGGTCCTGGGGATAAGCCACGACCAACATTTATCAGCAAGAAGTTAAATCCAGAGTTGCGAAAGCCGATGATAGTGTTGTTGAAAGAATATGCGGATTGTTTTGCCTGGCATTACACAGAGATGCCCGGGTTGGACAGGAGTATCGTCGAGCATCGGCTCCCTCTTAAACCAGGATTTCAGCCGTTCCAGCAACGAGCACGGCAAATGAAGGCCGAAGTCTTAGAAGAAGTCGAGAAAGAAGTCGAAAATATGATAGAAGCAGGCTTCATCAGGATATGCAGGTATGCTGAATGAATTTCTAGTGTTGTGCCTGTACAGAAGAAGGATGGCCGGTGGAGGGTCTGTGTAGATTTCAGAGATCTTAACAGAGCTACACCAAAAGATGAGTACCCGATGCAGGTTGCGGAAACACTGATTAATGCAGCTGCTGGTCATAAGATGTTGAGTTTTATGGATGGTAACGATGGCTATAACCAGATCTTTATGGCCCCAGAGGATATTCATAAGACTGCATTCAGAGTACCAGGTGCAGTGGGATTATTCGAGTACGTGGTCATGACTTTCGGGCTCAAAAATGCTGGTGCTACATATCAACGGGCCATGAACTATATGTTTCACGACATGATCGGTAAGCTGGTGGAGATTTATATTGATGACGTGGTGGTAAAGTCTGCATCGGCTGAGGGGCATTTAGGAGATCTGCAGCGAGTTTTGGAATGAACTAGGAAGTTCGGGCTTAAAATGAACCCAAAGAAGTGTGCCTTTGGTGTATCAGCCGGTCAGTTCCTGGGTTTTCTGGTTCACGAACGGGGAATTGAGATCGGCCTAAAAAGTCAAGAAGCTGTGAAGGCAATGGTGCCATCTGCTACAAAAAAGGAACTCCAACAACTCATTGGTAAGATCAATTTCGTCAGGAGATTTATTTCCAATCTCTCAGGGAGAATTGAGCCATTCATGGAGTTAGTGAAAATTAAAGCCAATGATGAGTTCCGCTGGGGGGTAGAGTAACAACAGGCGTTTGAAGATATCAAAGAATATTTATCCAAACCACCTGTGTTAATCCCACCCGAGCAGGGTAAGCCATTCTATGTTTATCTGTCAGTAGGTGACACTTCCATTGCTTCAGTCATCGTACAAGTGCAGGATGGCAAGGAGAGAGTTATTTTTTATCTCAGCAGAAGGATGCTAGATGCAGAGACAAGGTACCCCGAAATTGAGAAATTATGCCTTTGTCTATTCTTTACCTGCATAAAGCTCCGTCATATCCTGCTTTCTGCCGAGACAATTGTCATCTGCAAATCAGATGTCATCAAGCATATGCTGTCTGCCCCAGTATTGAAAGGCCGACTTGGTAAGTGGATGTTTGCCCTGTCAGAATTCGATATCCATTACCAGCCTGCAAAGGCAGTCAAAGGGCAGGCGTTGGCTGACCTCGTTGCAGAAAGGACCAGCTCAGACATATCGGCGCTTTCCATCCGCTCATGGGCAATGTTTTTTGATGGGTCGGTCTGTGGAGATGGTTCCGGCATAGGTATCTTGCTCATCTCGCCTCGGAGGGCAACATATTCCTTTTCAATCAGATTGCCAACATCGTGTACCAATAATCTAGCCGAGTATGAAGCAGTGCACAAAGGTATGGAGCTACTTCTCGAAGCTGGAGTAGAAGCAGTAGAAGTTTTTAGGGATTCAAAGCTGGTCATCTCTCAGCTCACGGAGGCATACCGATGTGAGAGCGAGTTGTTGTTTCCCTTGTGGAGACAATGCCAGGAGCTAATGGCCCAGTTCAGATATATAAACTTCTACTGGATACCAAGGGTGCAAAATTATGAGGCCAAGGATCTTGCCCAGATGGCTTCCGGTTACAAGGACACGGCGGATGGAGCTGATTTTCCAATAAACCTGCTGGATCAGGGGGATTGGAGAGCCGATATCTTCAATTACTTGAAGGATCTGGCTTGGGGGGCACCTAAGAAGATACGCTACAGAGCCATGAAGTACGTCCTGATAGGGGACGACTTGTTCTACAGGACTCTGGAAGGATTACTGCTCAAGTGCTTAGGGCGGATTGAATCCAATCGGCTTCTACATGAAGTCCATGAAGGAACGTGTGGTACTCATCAATCAGCCCACAAGATGAAATGGTTGGTCAGGCGCTCGGGATATTATTGGCCTAATATGCTGGAAGATTGCTTCAAGTATTATAAAGGATGCCAGGCCTGTCAGAGGTTTGGAAAAATACAAATAGTACCATCAGTAATGAACCCTATCATCAAACCTTGGCCATTCAGGGGCTGGGGCATGGACATGATCGGTAAGATTAATCCTCCATCAAGTAAGAGCCATCAGTTTATTTTGGCCATCACAGATTATTTTACCAAATGGGTAGAGGCTGTTCCTATGAAGTCAGTAACGTCGAGAGACGTCATCAATTTCGTCAAAGAACATGTTATTCATAGGTTTGGGATTCCTCAGACCATTACAACAGATGGAGGGTCGGTGTTTATATCTGATGGATTCAAAAAGTTCGCTGCCAACATGGGGATTAAATTGATCAGGTCGTCTCCATACTATGCCCAAGCAAATGGACAAGCCGAAATGTCCAATCAGAGCTTGATCAAACTGATCAAAAGGAAGATTGATGAATATCCACAGCGTTGGCATTAAGTATTATCGGAAGCGTTATGGGCTTATCGCGTTTCATGCCATGGTGCAACAAAAACTTCACCATATCATTTAGTATATGGGCAGGAGGCCGTATTGCCATGGGAAATTACGGCCGGTTCAAGATGGATAGAGTTTCAGAATGAGTTAACTACTGAAGAATATGCAGCACTAATGAGAAACAATATGGAAGACATTACAGAACTCAGGCTTTGGTCGCTGGAAAAGATCAAAGAAAATAAGGCCAAGGTAGCCCGCGCGTACAACAAGAAGGTTAAACCGAAGGAATTTCAAGTTGGGGATTTAGTGTGGGAAGCGGTGCTACCATTGGGGACCAAGGATGCGGCATATGGTAAATGGTCTCCGAATTGGCACGGGCCTTATAGAGTTGATCAAGCTCTGCCAGGGAATGCATACATGCTCGAAGAATTGGATGGGCTGAAATTCCCGATGGCGGTCAATGGTCAGCATCTCAAGAAATATTTCCCGAGCATGTGGGAAGATGAGTAATGAAGCCGATGTAAGGCATCCGGCTGTGGATTAACCCAATTAGGGTATTGATGAGGGAAGCCAATGTGGTACATTGGGCTATGAGATATAATCGAGTGCATTGCGGTATATCGAGTTGATCTGGCTGGGTACCCCATAGTATATTAAGCTGCAGGACAATATCTATCCGGTACTTTGGAAGCCGATGCAATACATCAGGCTATAAGGCGGAATGGGACGAGCAAGCTAGATTTGTAAGGAAAAGGCAGTGCCGGTCCATGCACAGAGCTAAGAGATTGAACAGCCGATGTTGAGCCATCGACTTTAGAAGCATTAATTGGGCCCTGCAAATCCTGGATTTTGATAAAAGAAGAGAGGATGGTTGCAGGAATCCTTTGATCTTAAGAGAATAGGTTCGACTTCTTCGCGGGGTTTTCCTGGTACTCATATTATTTGACCCAGTTGGGAAATGGGATCCAACAACAAGCAAAGAAGTCGACTGTAGAGTATTTTTATTATTGGCAAGATCATTTGAAAGGTACTCGAGTTCTTGGGATTCTTCAACCCGGGATAAAAGAAAAGCTTGAGATTGGATCGGATAATTCAAGGGAAAGGGCCGATGCGATGCCATCGGACTTTAAGATTAGATGTCAGATATTGGCTTGCCGAAATAAAAGGATTTATTTACAAAGGTGATTACAAAAGAAGCCGATCTAACGGCTCTGCGCGCAATGGCGGAAGATCCTGGAACTACCACCAGTAAGTCCCTAAGGTCTTGCGGCGCTTGTACGGAGGAGGCGCGCTGGTGTCATCGTCGCTGCTGCCATCACCACCGCCGGTGCTGCTGCTGTTGCAGCCATCGTCGCTGGTGTCGTCGCTGGTGTCCCCGTCGGCTTCTGAAGTCCACAATCCACCGCGCAGGAACCCTCCTACTGATGAGTCGTCGTCGGTAGAGGTGCCCTCGGCATCTTCTTTTGAGAAAGAGGAGACATCATCATCCCAGAAATCTTCATCATCGCTTGCGTCTAGATCCCCATGAAGGAGAATCTGGAGGTCCTCATCATCGGTCAGGGGTTCGTCATCCTCTGACCAAGTGTTGAAGTCCCACTCCTCTGCGTCCCAATGCGGAGGAGCGACAGCTTCGTATGACGCTATCAGATCGAACTCCGGCGTCACTTCCCTGGAGGTTTCGGAGTTAGGAGAAGTGATGGAGATTATGGAAGAAGACGAAGGGGAATTGGATGAAACAGAGGAAGAGGAATACATTGTCAGGGGACGCGGAATGTGTTGGTGCGGCTAATGTATAGAAGAAGAAGATGAATGGAAATAAATCCGCGGATGCCGGTTTATAAAGGCAGAGATGGAAGGGGAAGCGGCATTATCGCGATTCCCGAGGGAGAAGTCGAAGGGTCGCGTCCAAGGGGATTGGAAGGCAGCGCGCATGAACAGGCCTTGGAAGTCGAAGGGCCGTGCCCAGTAGCATTGGGAGTGGCGTGTGCGCACCAGTCTGAGAAGTCGAAGAGGCGATGGTTTCGGAATTATCATTGCCGAAACCAGGGGCATGTGTTATCGCCATAATTTGACTGGGCTAAGAGATGGGCCGAGAGCAACATGGGCTGAAGGAAATCATCGTAATGGTCTGGGAATCGGCTTCTGTACGAACACGTCAAGGGTCAGGATGGCCGTGTATCTAATAAGGATAGTTTAAATACAGTAAGTTAAAGATTGTGTTGTAATCAGCTAGGGTTAGTTAGAAAAGATCAAGTCTCCGGACTATAAATATACATCGTGAGATTCAATAAAATCAATCGAAAACATTCACAACAAACTCTCAGCGCATCGCCACCCCTTTTCCAAGGGTTTTTCTCCAGGTAATTGACATGCTACTCCTTCCATGTTCCGCATGGTCGGGGCAGCATTGCGCTTATCTGTTTACCTTTGTGTTACTCGTACTGAAGCGTTTTTGATGGCGAGTAACACTAGTTATCTCGAATGATTATGATGCTGCATCGGTTTCGTATAATAGATCTATGTTGCTTGCTGTTCATAATCATTTAGCTGTCCTTGTGCGTGATCCCAGGCGCAGGGGCAGCACCTTGCTCTGTTTTCACTTAGTAGATCTAATTCGTTATGGTAATTCTTTGTTCCACAAGGAATTGGTTTGATATCCGTATGATTAGGCCCTTCAAACGGGTTGAATGTTCCGGCTGCACGTTTGGTGCCTTACGTTGATCTAACGAGGGATCGTTCGGGGAATTGACTTGTTAGTCGGTTTTTAGGCCTCTTTTTGGGTTAGCGTATCATTATCTTTCATGTTAGTTAGGCTTAATCACGCGTAGGATGTTCCGGTTGTACGGTGAAAATCTTTACCATCGTGGATTGGATTAACTTGGTAATTACAGAGCATGCTTTTATCTTTCTTTATCGGATTTATGCAAGGCGTTTTTATATATCGGTAGATCCGATCTGTTAAATATTGCAATCAGCTTCTTTTAGCTGATTCTGAGAAGTACTCGAAGGACCAATCCAGTACAACGACTCTATCGGCTTCTTCGGCTGGTCTTGGGAGTTGTTGTAAGAGCCGATCACGGCTCAGACTAATGTTTAATTTGGCTGTGTACGCAGGAAAATAGCTGACGAACTGTTTCTACACCTTCCTGATCAAGTATAGGTCAGGTGGCACGCCTAGCACTTCAACAAGCCAGGGCGTGTGCCGGACTTCTGGGCCGTTGACCGAGGGACCGGGGCCCACCAGCAGTCCCGGAAGCCTCCCGGCTCCTCGTGTTGCCTGTCGCTACTCGCCGGTGGGTTTTGACCGACAACAATATGTTAGCCACGCCTTAGGTCTTGTGAAGTCATTTTGGCCCAAGGCTCGACTAGAAGTACTCGCACAGGGTGTGGCTGCGGACTGCTCTGAAGAGCAGTTCAGCGAGTACGTGCTAGAGGCCAGGTCTGTAGCTGAAAAAATAATAGAGAGTATAGAACAGGATTGAGCTGTAAAAGTACTCTTCTCCTTGTAATATATGTGTCAATGTTGTCCATACTATCATTGTCGTATGATTTCTGGATTGCCATCCATGTTCATAGGCCAAGTAGTAGATATTACCCCGGGTGCAACGACCCTGGGAGTAGTCGATAAAGCTCCTCAAGTGAGCTCGTCCAACAAGTTAGATAGAAACCGATCGAGCGGATCTAACTTGTTTCGAAAAAACGCGATCGTCATAGTAGCGACTATCATGCTTGTAGCAAGTAGTCGATACTACCCCGAGTGCAATGACCCCTGGGAGTAGTCGATATAGCTCCTCAAGTGAGCCCATCAAACAAGTTAGATTGAATCCGATCGAGCGTATCTAACCTGTTTGGAAAAACGCGATCATCATCGCAACGACAGCTATGCTCATGGCAAGAAGTCGATTTAGATAAACTTGAACGTGGCCATATCCTCCGAATTTTAACAGAAAATTTACATTCCTGATTCTGTGGCAAGTGGCCTCCAAATTGAATCGGAAAGAAAACGCCTTGGCGCTCGAAGAACAGCTATTACGACGTGTCTTCTTATGGGTAAAACTTGCGTAGGTTCTGTACGTTCTAGGAGTTTGGGACGTCTTGGTCCTTGGGGTATTGAAGTTGATAAGACCCCAGTCTTGTAATCTGCTTGACGATGAATGCTCCTTCCCACCTCGAATTGACCTTGTGTAATTCTGACTCGTCTTGGATGCGGCGTAGGACCAAGTCGCCTATACTAAATGACCGTTCTTTGACATTGCGGTCATGATATCATCGGATCCCCTTTAGGTATCGTGCTGACTGAATAAGAGCAGTGCAGCGAGCCTCTTCGACAGAGTCAAGCTCTAGCTTACTTGCTTCATCCGCCTCGCCTTCATTGTATATTTCAACCCTTGGGGATTTCCACATGATGTCAGCCGGTAAGACTGCCTCGGAGCCGTAGACAAGAAAGAACGGTGTTTGTCCTGTGGCTTTGGACGGCTGAGTCCTGAGCCCCAGACGGTATGTGGCAACTTGTGAATCTACTTTCCACCTTTCTTGTTGTTTTCATCATAGAGTCTTTTCTTGAGGCCCTCGATTATCATGCCATTCGACCTCCTGGAGCTGGATCATCTTGAGGGCCACATCGCCGGTCGACTGGATGCTCGACTTGCTTGCCTTCCTCATTGGGATTTCCAGCCCGGCTTGGGAGAGTTGTTGCGCGGCTGCGAGTACTTCTCCTGAAGCATCTGGCACACGCATAGTCGAAGCGTACTAGATGGCTTCCTGGTTGCAATCATACGACTTCTTCAAGTCGCCTCGGAGAGTGAGTACCCCACTTCATCCTGGCATCTTGAGAAGTAAATAAATATAATGTGGAACTGCCATGAATTTGGCTAGTGTCGGCCTGCCCAGTATGGCATGATATGAAGATTCGAAGTTGGCAACTTCGAATTTGATGAACTCGGTACGATAGTTCTCCCTCGTACCGAAGGTGACTGGAAGGACCACCGTGCCAAGTGGATGCGCTGTGTTGCCTGGGACAATGACGTAGAAGGGAGACTTGCTTGGGTCGAGCATGTCCATTAAGTCCAAGCCCATCTTTCTCAACGTCTTGGCGAAGATGAGGTTGAGACCGCTTCCGCCGTTGATGAGTACTCTGGTGAGCTTGTGAAGCGTCCCCCCCATCAGGGGAGACTTAAAAGTATTGCTTTATCAGTCCCAGGAGGCTGATAACACTTTTATTACATCAGATGGTACATCACCGTACAACTCTACGCGGTAATGGGCAGTGAAGCGCCACTATCGTGAGGATTACAACTAAAACCCACACTACTACACTAGCTACGAAAAGAGGATCATCAGAGTCTTGCGCCATGCGGAACTCCAACGGTGGCCTTAACCACAGGCAAGACTGGGTGCAGGACGAAACCCTACTCGATGTCTTCGGGGACGTAGTCTGGGTCTTCCACTGTAAAAGTAAGAATGGGGTGAGTACACACGTACTCAGCAAGTCCAATCGCACCCATGGAGGGGGTATAACAGAAATCAATGCACGGGACAATTCAAGGATAAGGTTATGGTTCATTTGCGGAAAACTGGGTTGTATGCAAAGGTTTGTTTAAAAACATTTCCAAAACAAGTTTTCTAGTACCAAGGAGCACATGATGTCGATCCACACAGGATGCAAGTTTTAATTTGCTACCGGACTTCCCGTCCGCCGTAGCACACGGCACAACTGCCGGACACTTTCCAAACATCTCACACCAACCCAACCATTCCCGGAGAGAAACACTAGTTATGTGACCACACCATAACTTGCCCAATACCGTGGCACGGCTATTCGAATAGATTTTAACTCTGCAGAGGTGTGCAACTTTACCCACAGGTGGGGTACCGCAGCACGATCACCTTAGTGTCGATGCAGATCCCAACAAAGCCATTACCCACCTTAGCTAGACCTGACTAACCACCACGGGATCCATCAAGGGGTCATTCGACCTATTTCCGAGGTTTAACTGGGGCATAAGTCACACAGAGCTTATCCCTTCTCCTTGATCACCCGTTGCTCTCAGCTCTCCTGATGGCTATCAGGCTAACTAGTGGAGTTTATGCTAAACCGTTGCCCATACAACGGTCAAGTGGTTTGCACGACAGGAAGCTAGGTGAGATGACACATCAACTCGATCCTTAGGGGTGATAGGATGGATATCTCCCTTCCTTGCCCTACCACACAGGTACGAGCACACCAACGGCAATTCACACAGAAATGCCATCCATCCCGTCTGACTCGTCTTTCGAAACCACATTTTATCCCTTCCCACACACACGCCTTTTCTTTATAAAATTAGGTGGTCAAGGTATGGTTATCACAACAAGGGTGGCTATCCTACCATGTTTACAGCACGCAAAACCATGCAATTTTATAAAACAGGCCACTGGGTTGTGTTTATAAAAACTAGGACAGAAACATGCATCAAAGGGCGGAATTGAACTTGCCATCATCAAACCCTTGCTGGAGGTCCTGATCGAAGCACTGTCCCTCGGGTTCGGGGTCGCAGAACTGGTCCTCATTCGCTTGGTCACAGTCGGGACCTTCCTCGTTCACTTCGGGTCCTACGGCGCAACCAAACAAGCACACAATCAATCGAAAGAACTAAAAGCTTTTATCGTTGAGCTTGTATCGGAAATAATTTAGTTACGGAGATAGGGTTAATATTCTTGGGTGGTTTCATAATGGCATGGCTAGAACTATACTAGAAAGGGTGTGGTAAAGTTTCGGGGCGCGAGCCGACGTTCGCCTTCTCGACGGAGGATGCCGCGGCGGCGAGCAAGTTCGACCTGCCGGTGGACTCGGAGGTCGTTTGGCGCACAAAATAACGAGGCGAAGGGGGTTTCAGGGGCTAAATAGGGTTCTAGGGGCTTATTCGTAACTATCCGGAAAGAGTGAGGACTTATTTGTGAATCTTAGAAATACCCTAGGCATGCTAAAAGGTGTCAAGTATATCTAGATTTATGTATCGGGGGGGTTTGGTTTGAAATAACGAAAAGAGCGAGGTTTCTTTTGCAAAAGGGAGTAAATGGGGGGGTTTCTTTGGGGAAAACAGGGAAGGGGAGGGGGCTCTGAGCAAAAAGCCCCTTTCTTCCTCCTCTCCCCCGCACAGAACAGAGGAGGGGGTGGGGGGTGCCGGCGGCGTCCCAATCCGGCGGTTCGGGGCTCGGTGACGGCCTGGGGGTGGGGGAAAAGGGAGGGGGGAGCGAGGGGAACCGGTCCCCGGCCTCACCTCGGGCCGGAACGGCGTGTGGAGGCGGGGCGACGGAGGCCGGCGGCGGCGGGCGCGGGGGCTCGGCGTGGCGGCGCAAGAAGCTCGGGAGGCGGCGGGTGGTTGCGGTGGAGGCTGTGGGGGAACGAGAAGCGGGGCGGGGGCCAATTTATAGGCGGGTTGAGGCGGTGGGGAGGCCGGAGGTAGATGGAGGCCGGCGAGCGGCGCGAAGCGCCATTAATGGCACTCGGCCGTTTGCTTACGTCGCGACGCGGCGTGCGGCGAGGGCGCCGAGGTGCCGTACGTGGGGCTGTGCCGGTACAGGAGCAAGGAAGCAACGGCGCGCGCGGCGGGGCGGAGCGTTGGCGGCGGGCGGCGCAGCACGCACGGGGAAACGCTCGTGCGCGTGCGCGTGCGGCGCGGCGAGGTGCGGGCCGGGGGCGGAGTGCGAGCGACGGTCGGCACGGCGCGGCGCATGGCCACGCATTGCGCGTGCGCGTGCGTCGCGGCCGGGCAGGGGCTCGTGCGTGGCGCGGCAGGGGCTCGCGCGCGGCGCGGCCAGGGACTGGCGCGCGGCCGGGGTGAGCGCGCGGGAGTGCTCGGGCGTGCGCGCGTGCGCGGCGCGGGTGCGGTTGGCCGGGGGCAGGCGCGCGCGTGCGTGAGGGAAGGAGGGGGCCGTGGCTCGGGAGCCAAGCAGGAGGGGGCGGCGCGGGCTGAGCGGCGCTCAGGAGCAGAGGAGGGGAGAAGAGAAGGGAGGAGAAGAGAGGAGGAAAAGAGAAACAGAGAGAAAAGAAAGGGAGGAAAAAGGGAAGAAAGAAGAGAGAAGAAATGGGAGAGAAAAAGAAAGGGAAAAGGAGAGAGCAAGAGAGAAAAGAAATGAAAAAAAAGGGGGGGTCGCATCGGCCACGCGCGTTCGTCATCCGCGCGCTGCGCGAGACGAAAGGAATTGCGCCGGCGCTGATCGCGGAAAAGCGGTCGCGCGTGGTCGTCGGCCGCCGAGCGGTGCGGGATGGTACAGCGGTCAAGTTCGGTGTCGGTCAAAAAGGGTTAGGGCTAGGGTTTTGACGACGAACGGCTTTTAAACAAAGCATTCTAGCGCGTGATTTAATTTGGTGGATTTTCAGGGCGTCACAAACCTACCCCACTTAAATGAATCTCGTCCTCGAGATTCGGTTGGCTCCTAAACAGATGGGGAAATTCCTTCTTTAAAGCCTCTTCGCGTTCCCATGTCGCTTCTTCTACCCCATGTCTGCTCCATTGAACCATGCATATCCGTACTTCAGAGTTTCTTGTCCTCCTAGTGACAGTGTCCAAAATTTTGACCGGTATTTCCTGGTATCGCAGGTCCGGTTGCAGGTCTATTATTTCCACCGGCACGTGTTCTCCCTCGGGTACTCTTAAACACCTTCTTAATTGCGAGACATGAAACACTGGGTGTATATCTGACATTTCTTCTGGTAGCTCCAGTTGGTATGCCACAGCTCCGACTCTCTTCAGAACCCGATATGGTCCAATGTATCGAGGGGCCAATTTTCCTTGTACCTGAAACCTTCGGGTCCCGCGAATAGGTGAGACCTTGAGGTAAACAAAATCTCCTAAGTTGAAACTTATTTCCCGCCTCTTCTTGTCTGCGTAGCTCTTTTGTCGCGACTGAGCTGCTTTCAATTTCTCGCGGATCTCTGCTACTTTTTCTTCCGCTTCTTTTATGAGCGCGGGTCCTACTAGTGCACGTTCTCCAACTTCTGACCACATCAGGAGAGTTTTGCACTTTCTTCCATAGAGGGCTTCGAACGGCGACATGCCCAAGCTGCCTTGGTAGTTATTGTTGTATGAGAATTCTGCGTAAGGTAGGCTTTGCTCCCAATCATTCCCATAGGTCAGGACGCATGCTCTCAGCATATCTTCCATGACCTGGTTTACCCTTTCGGTTTGACCATCCGTCTGTGGGTGGTATGCGGAGCTGAAATCTAACTTAGTGCCCATGGCTTTATGCAGGCTTTTCCAAAACCTAGAGGTGAATTGGGTTCCTCTATCTGAGACAATTCTGCTAGGCACTCCATGTAACTTTACTATGTTCTCCACATAAATCTTTGCCAGCTTTTCTCCACCATAAGTGGTTCGTACGGGTATGAAATGAGCCGATTTAGTGAGTCGGTCTACTATTACCCATATGGAATCGTGTCCCTTCTGCGTTCTAGGTAGACCCACTACAAAGTCCATCCCTATCTCATCCCATTTCCAAACTGGAATGGGTAAGGGTTGCAATAACCCTGCTGGCTTTTGATGTTCGGCCTTGATCCTTTGACACGTATCACAATGTGCCACGAATCGTGCAATATCCACTTTCATTCCATTCCACCAATATTTTTGCCTTATGTCCATATACATTTTGGTGGATCCTGGGTGGATGGAGTAGGCTGAATTATGGGCTTCATCCATGATTATCTGCCGGAAGTCTCCATTCTGGGGTACACAAATCCTATCCTCGTACCATAACGTTCCCTTATCGTCTACTCTGAAGCCTGGTGCTTTCTTTTCTCCGGTTTGTTTGCAGATCTTCATTAACTCCTGATCCGAGCTTTGGGCCTCTCTAATTCTATTCTCTAGTGTCGATTGGACATTTAGCACATGGCTGGAACCTCGCAGGATAATGTGCACATTTAATCGTGCCATCTCCTCACGCAGATGATCATCTTTGGGCCCATAGGATTTCCGACTCAAGGCATCAGCTACTACGTTTGCTTTCCCGGGGTGATAATGAATTTCCAAATTGTAGTCCTTGACCAACTCCAACCATCTTCTTTGCCTTAAGTTTAAATCCGGCTGGGTAAAGATATACTTCAGACTCTTGTGGTCGGTGTAAATCTCACACTTATTTCCAATCAAGTAGTGTCTCCAAATCTTAAGGGCATGCACTACGGCTGCCAATTTCAAATCATGGGTCGGATAATTCTGCTCATGAGTCCTGAGTTGGCAGGAAGCATATGCAACGACCTTCCCGTCTTGCATCAGCACACACCCTAATCCTTGTCGGGATGCGTCACAATAAATGACAAAGTCCCGATGAATGTCCGGTAGGGTCAGCACTGGGGCGGTTGTCAACCTTTGCTTCAATTTTTGAAAACTTCTTTCACAAGATTCTGTCCAGGCGAACTTCTTCTCCTTCTTAAGAAGTTCCGTCATGGGTCGGGCTATCTTAGAGAATCCCTCAATAAATCTTCGATAGTACCCAGCTAATCCAAGAAAACTTCTGATTTCACTAACATTAGTCGGTCGCTGCCAGTTGGAAACTGCTTCGACCTTCTCTGGGTCCACTGCTACGCCTTCCGCGGTCAGAATGTGACCAAGGAAAGCTACTCTCTCCAGCCAGAATTCACACTTGCTAAACTTGGCATATAGTCTATGTGTCCTCAGTTTTTCCAATACTACCCGCAGATGTTGCTCATGTTCCTGAATACTCTTGGAGTAGATAAGTATGTCGTTGATAAAGACTACGACAAATTTATCCAGCTCGTCCATAAATACTTTGTTCATGAGATTCATAAAATAGGCAGGGGCATTGGTTAGTCCGAAGGACATTACGGTGAACTCAAACTGCCCGTAGCGGGTGACAAAAGCTATCTTAGGGATGTCACTTTCCCTAATCTTGAGCTGAAAATATCCTGACCTTAGATCGATCTTGGAAAAATACTTGGCTCCTTTTAGCTGATCGAAAAGGTCATCAATCCTGGGGAGGGGGTACTTATTCTTAATGGTAACCTCGTTCAGTGCTCGGTAATCTACACACAACCTCATACTCCCATCTTTCTTCTTGACAAACAGAACTGGGGCTCCCCAAGGCGACGAGCTTGGTCTGATGAAGCCAATCCGTTGCAGTTCTTCTAGTTGCTTCTTTAATTCTGTCAACTCAGAGGCTGCCATCCTATAGGATCTCTTGGCTATGGGGGAGGTTCCAGGGATGAGGTCAATGACAAACTCTATATCCCTGTCCGGTGGCATACTGGGAAGTTCTTCAGGGAAGACATCTGGGTATTCATTTACTACCGGGACTTCTTCTAGGGACTTGGCTTCCATGCTAAACACCATTGGGCTAGACCCACTTTCCTGGGTATGGCAGGTTACTCGTACTCCCTCGGGGTTTGTTAAGTGTACCACTTTGTCAGCACAACCTATGAGGCCATTGTGTCGGCTTAACCAGTCCATTCCAAGGATCACGTCTATCCCCTTAGACTTAAGTACTACCAAGTCCGCTAGAAATTCTACCCCACTTAATTTGATCCTTACCCGTAGACAACCTAGTTGACATTTGATGTCGCCTCCAGGCGTCCGGGTTAATAGGGGCGTTTTCAGTAGCACTGTAGGTATTCGGTGTTGTTCCACAAAATTTGAGGATATGAATGAGTGCGATGCTCCAGAATCAAATAATACTGTTGCCAAAGCGGAGTTGACTAGGTACTCACCGAGTACTACGCCCTGAGCTCCTTGAGCTTCATGCGCGTCGATGTGATTGACGCGGGCTCGTCCAAATGACTGCTGGGACTGCTTCGTCTGCTGACTGTTGTCATTGTTGCGGATGGGCACTCGGTTGGCGCTGGTCAGGGCTGGTCTGGGTCCATTCACCGTGTTGGAGAAGGCTGACGTAGCCGGCTTATTCTTGGCGTAAGGGCAATTGGCAATGAAATGCCCTGTCTCACGGCAGTTGAAACAGGCCCTAACATTGGTGTTGTCGGATGCGACTAGGCTGGCATTACTCTGCGAGGCCTTCATGGTACTCTGGCTCCTAGGCTGTGTGTCTGGGGCCCGTAGTCCTGTCACTTGGGACTGAGTCCTATACTGCATTGGGGCCTGAGATCTCGGTGCAGTGTAGCTGAAGTTCTTCGGCTTTTGGAAACGGTCCTTTTGGCGGGCCTTACTTTCCAGAAATTTGCGTTTGTTGTCCTTCCTCTCTTCGGCTTTGGCCCTTTCCGTAAGGATAGCCTTGTTCATCAGGGTATTGAAGTCGGGGTAGATCTGAGGGGTAAGCAAGGTCCGGAGTTCTGGGTTTAGCCCCTTCTTGAACATGTCTTGCTTCTTGTCATCGTCGTTCACTTCCTCCGGTGCATATCGGGCCAACTCAATGAACCGGTGGGTGTACTCTTCCACCGTCATGCTTCCCTGCTGCAGTGCACAGAATTCATCTGCCTTACGCTTCATGGTGGCCGAAGGGATGTGATAACGGCGAAACTCCTTCACGAATTCCTCCCAAGTGATGGTAGAGGCATCCTCGGCCGCGGCACAATAATTTTCCCACCAGGATAATGCTGTCCCGGTGAGTTGGTGGGCTGCCATAAGGACTTTGTCTTGGTCCTAGCATTCAAACGGTTCGAGTTTCCTCTGAATTACCCGTAACCAGTCGTCTGCATCCAAAGGGTTGCAGGATCCGGCAAAGGTGGGCGGCTTGGTCCTCAGAAAAGCTGTCAGCTTGTCATTCATGTTCTGCCCTCGTGGTTGCCGGTTAACGAGGGCGTTGGCCAGTGTTTCCAGTATGAGGGTCTGGTTGTGGATTATCTGTGCCAGGTCTCCGAGGGGTGGGGGTGGTGGTAGTTGCTCTCCTCCTTGATTTTCTCCTCGGTTCTGGCTTACCTCCTGTTCTCCGTGAGGAAGATTTTGTCCAACAGGCTGTGCTTCGGCACCAGTGGCTGCGGGGTTCCGGCTACGGGAGGCCCTTGCGACGCTTCGGGGAGCCATCTGTTGATTGGGTAGAGTGGGGTTACGATTATGTGATGTTTGAGTTGTTTAATTCGTATATAAGGCAGAATCTATCTCCTGCCAGTAGTCATATAAATAAGCAGCACACAACAAACCAGCACACAACATCACAAACAACAAGCACAAACAACTTCATTACTGCAAGGGGGTACAGCTTGGGGGTAAGACTGGGTCTCGTACTACTCGTCCGGGGTCAGGCCTAAGGGCGACACTTAAACAAAAGCGGCTGGGGACACATCGCTAGGGTGGCGTCGGTTATTTTACTCGCGGGGCATGCCTTCCTCTGGGGCGGGGAGTGTGAGTAATCCTTACTCGCCGTCCTCCGGATTCCCATTTGCCAAAGGTTGTGCAACACCATCTCTTTCCACGGCGGTAGCAGAACCTTCAGGGTTCTCGGATGGGGCTGGCGAGTTTCCAAAGAGTGGTCCCCATCCTATGACGGGCGTCCCGAGTAAAACATGGTCTTCCCCAATTGCCGGGACTGGTGTTCCACTTCGGGTCCATTCTTGCATACGCCGGTCTCGGGCCTGCCTGAGGCTCTCTTGGGCGACCGCTTCGCTGCTGACCGCGGCTGCGGCTCTTGCCTCGGCTTGGGCTGCTCGGATCTGCTGCAGTCTTACTGCGAGCTCTGCTTGCTCGGCCCGATGGGTCTGCTCCCTCAGAAGGTTGGCTTGCTCGTCGAAGAGTTGATCCAAGGCGGCTAGATAAGTAGCCACTTGGTACAGAGGGCCTTCTTCCTGGCGACGACGTTCCAGGCTTCTCATGTGTGCTTCCCAAACTGGGGTTCTCATGGCCGGCGGGAAGAACCTTACTGGTGTGGCGGCGAGGTGCCCTTCAAAAATCCGGCATAAATAACGGAGTGCTTTTCTAACGGTCAAGGGGTAGGTGTCTTGGTGCCTAAACCCTGTGGCAGTCATTCGCCATGGCTGGATGTCGGGGTAGCGGTTGCTCCTGGCGATGACCAGGATCACCCTGCAGCGGAGGGTACCATGGTGTTCGTACTCTCTGCTGTAGTACCTTGGGCGTTCCGTAACGCCAAGGCTTTCCAGGGCGTTGATCAAAAGGCTGGGAAAGCCAGGTGCAGCTTGGCAATTGCCCTGGGTCCATCCTTCCTCAGCCATCTGGAACAAGGCAAAAACCAGTGGTGAGTGTTTGTGCAGGAAAGGGGTTAAGTCAGAACAAGTCCTGGGGCCTGAAAATGGGTCTCGCTTCTAAGGTCACGTCCTACGGCCAGCCTACGGCTCCGATACCACCTGAAGCGTCCCCCCCATCAGGGGAGACTTAAAAGTATTGCTTTATCAGTCCCAGGAGGCTGATAACACTTTTATTACATCAGATGGTACATCACCGTACAACTCTACGCGGTAATGGGCAGTGAAGCGCCACTATCGTGAGGATTACAACTAAAACCCACACTACTACACTAGCTACGAAAAGAGGATCATCAGAGTCTTGCGCCATGCGGAACTCCAACGGTAGCCTTAACCACAGGCAAGACTGGGTGCAGGACGAAACCCTACTCGATGTCTTCGGGGACGTAGTCTGGGTCTTCCACTGTAAAATTAAGAATGGGGTGAGTACACACGTACTCAGCAAGTCCAATCGCACCCATGGAGGGGGTATAACAGAAATCAATGCACGGGACAATTCAAGGATAAGGTTATGGTTCATTTGCGGAAAACTGGGTTGTATGCAAAGGTTTGTTTAAAAACATTTCCAAAACAAGTTTTCTAGTACCAAGGAGCACACGATGTCGATCCACACAGGATGCAAGTTTTAATTTGCTACCGGACTTCCCGTCCGCCGTAGCACACGGCACAACTGCCGGACACTTTCCAAACATCTCACACCAACCCAACCATTCCCGGAGAGAAACACTAGTTATGTGACCACACCATAACTTGCCCAATACCGTGGGCACGGCTATTCGAATAGATTTTAACTCTGCAGAGGTGTGCAACTTTACCCACAGGTGGGGTACCGCAGCACGATCACCTTAGTGTCGATGCAGATCCCAACAAAGCCATTACCCACCTTAGCTAGACCTGACTAACCACCACGGGATCCATCAAGGGGTCATTCGACCTATTTCCGAGGTTTAACTGGGGCATAAGTCACACAGAGCTTATCCCTTCTCCTTGATCACCCGTTGCTCTCAGCTCTCCTGATGGCTATCAGGCTAACTAGTGGAGTTTATGCTAAACCGTTGCCCATACAACGGTCAAGTGGTTTGCACGACAGGAAGCTAGGTGAGATGACACATCAACTCGATCCTTAGGGGTGATAGGATGGATATCTCCCTTCCTTGCCCTACCACACAGGTACGAGCACACCAACGGCAATTCACACAGAAATGCCATCCATCCCGTCTGACTCGTCTTTCGAAACCACATTTTATCCCTTCCCACACACACGCCTTTTCTTTATAAAATTAGGTGGTCAAGGTATGGTTATCACAACAAGGGTGGCTATCCTACCATGTTTACAGCACGCAAAACCATGCAATTTTATAAAACAGGCCACTGGGTTGTGTTTATAAAAACTAGGACAGAAACATGCATCAAAGGGCGGAATTGAACTTGCCATCATCAAACCCTTGCGGGAGGTCCTGATCGAAGCACTGTCCCTCGGGTTCGGGGTCGCAGAACTGGTCCTCGTTCTCTTGGTCACAGTCGGGACCTTCCTCGTTCACTTCGGGTCCTACGGCGCAACCAAACAAGCACACAATCAATCGAAAGAACTAAAAGCTTTTATCGTTGAGCTTGTATCGGAAATAATTTAGTTACGGAGATAGGGTTAATATTCTTGGGTGGTTTCGTAATGGCATGGCTAGAACTATACTAGAAAGGGTGTGGTAAAGTTTCGGGTCGCTCGGAAGTCGTTTGGCGCACAAAATAACGAGGCGAAGGGGGTTTCAGGGGCTAAACAAGGGTCCAGGGGCTTATTCGTAACTATCCGGAAAGAGTGAGGACTTATTTGTGAATCTTAGAAATACCCTGGGCATGCTAAAAGGTGTCAAGTATATCTAGATTTATGTATCGGGGGGGTTTGGTTTGAAATAACGAAAAGAGCGGGGTTTCTTTTGCAAAAGGGAGTAAATGGGGGGTTTCTTTGGGGAAAACAGGGAAAGGGAGTGGGCTCTGGGCAAAAAGCCCCTTTCTTCCTCCTCTCCCCCGCACAGAACAGAGGAGGGGGTGGGGGTGCCGGCGGCGGCCCAATCCGGCGGTCCGGGGCTCGGTGACGGCCTGGGGGTGGGGGAAAAGGGAGGGGGGGAGCGAGGGGAACCGGTCCCCGGCCTCACCTCGGGCCGGAACGGCGTGTGGAGGCGGGGCGACGGAGGCCGGCGGCGGCGGGCGCGGAGGCTCGGCGTGGCGGCGCAAGAAGCTCGGGAGGCGGCGGGTGGTTGCGGTGGAGGCTGTGGGGGAACGAGAAGCGGGGCGGGGGCCAATTTATAGGCGGGTTGAGGCGGTGGGGAGGCCGGAGGTAGATGGAGGCCGGCGAGCGGCGCGGAGCGCCATTAATGGCGCTCGGCCGTTTGCTTACGTCGCGACAAGGCGTGCAGCGAGGACGCCGAGGTGCCGTACGTGGGGCTGTGCCGGCACAGGAGCAAGGAAGCAACGGCACGCGCGGCGGGGCGGAGCGTTGGCGGCAGGCGGTGTCGGTCAGAAAGGTTTAGGGCTAGGGTTTTGACGACGAACGGCTTTTAAACAAAGCATTCTAGCGCGTGATTTAATTTGGTGGATTTTCAGGGCGTCACAGCTTGACCTCTACCACCACCGGGTCCAGGACCAAGGGGAATTTGCCAAGCTCCGAAAAGTTGGTCCATTGATCATCTCGTGAGAACAAGATGGGGACCTCCAACCACCGGAGTGGTCGTGGTACCGCTGACTCGACGGACATGATTTCTCAGAGTAGCAGTTTCTGTTCCCTCCTGGAATTGAACTCTCCATCACATCAGAAGATGATATTGATGGTTTTCGAGGCATCTTGGAACTTCGTGTTGTGCGATTTGTCCCCTTGGTCATACTCTTCGGGCTCTTTATCAGCTGGCTTGTTCTTCTTGTTGCTACTGAGATTGCTGAATGTCCTCCCGAGGTGGTAGCAATCAATTGCTGCATAATTGGAACATGGATGCCATGGGCATTTCTTCTGCAAGAGTTTTTCGAACTCCTCCTGCGTTGTTGTCTTCCTGCCTCACGAAGGATGATCCACAGCCACGACGAGGTCATCTGGCTTGCGCTTTCGAGATGAACCCGAGTAGTCCCACTGGCTCTTGTCGGTACGATTGTCATTTGTGCGCCTCAGGTTGTTGTCATTGTGCCTCGAGAACCGCTCACGCATCTTTTCCTCTTGCTCGGACCAATCGTGCATCATGTCATGAAGTCCTGCAACAGTTTTTGGTCTGTTCCGCCCAAAGTCTCTATAGATGCCTGGGTTGGTGAGGTCATTGTAGAAGCAGTTGATGATGTCCTCTTCCGAGATGTTCGCAATGGTGGCTCGCACGTTGAAGAAACGGCGTGTGTATGATCATAGGAGCTTGTTGCGTTCCTGTTTACACTGAGCAAGGTCATGACGAGTACCTGCGTGGGTGATCGCCCCCTGGAAGTTGTTGATGAAGACATTCTTGAGCCGCTCCCAGGAGTCGATCGAGTTGTTGCTAAGGCTCTCCAGCCATGTGAGCGGCGCAGGGTCCAAAGCCATCAGGAAGTAGATGACCTTGGTGATGTTGGAGCCTCCTGCGACTTCTATGGTGGTGGAGTAACATCGTAGCCATTGCTGAGGAGCTTGTTTGCCGTCGTACTTGGTGATCCGAATAGGCTTGAAGCCCTCAGGGTACTTGTAACTGCTGAACCGCGCTGTGAACGCTAGAAAGCGATCACTGCAGTCAGTACCCTCTGGATCAGTTACTTCACGCTCTCTGCGTCTAGAATCAATTACGGATTGTGCATCACGTCCTTCATTGATTCTCTGGCGCAGGTCTTCTGGAGGATTCCGATGATTGGGCTGTCGCAGGTTGCCTCCTGGAGGTGGCTGCTGCCTCCCGCTAGTAGGCCTGACTCGCGCGAGCGTTGTCGTTGTTATTGCTTCGCTGAGGTCGAGGACGGCCGCCTACCGTTCGACTGTTAGGTTGGCTGCGGTTTTCGCCCACGTGTTCTTCTCCCATGGCGGACGCCGGGTTTTGTTGATCGAGCTGAATCCATGCCCTCTGCGCATAGCGAAGTGCTTGGCACAGGTTTGGATCGTTGCTGCATTCGAGTATGGCAGTTACCCTGGCGATGTTAGCCACAGGGGTTCTAAAACCCCGCTCGCTCACGGCGGCGAATTCGGCATCTAACTCACGATGCATAGATCGCATGCGCTCGTTGACCCTCCTTCATCGGGCTACGCGGGCTCTGTTCCTGGCCCTTCGTGCCTCACGCTCGGTGTCGTTTTCGTCGCCGGTGTTGGCTGTGGCCTCGTCTTCGGATATGATATCAAGTGCTTCGTTGGGTGAGATGTCGTCGTCCTCGCCCTCTTCCCCCATCAAGACTTGGCGTGATATGAGCTCGTCGGAGCTCGCTTCAACTAGCTCGGTCGATTCTTCTGCCATGGTGGCTAATGGCTTGCCCTCCTAAAAAGGCAAGGGCTCGAGGTGTGCCACGAGTCGGTCTTCGTCTTCGAGTAGATCAGAGAGTTTCATGCCCTTCCAATGCACGAAACGACCTTCTGGAGTGGAGGTGATCATCAGACCATTGTCACCAAGGCAACCCACAGCCCCCCAACGTGCGGTGGCTTCGGGTTTTCCGATTTGGAGTAAAAGGTCTAAGTCCTGTTCCAATGCGGAGAGGGACTCAGAATTGTTGGCCTCCTGAAATTCAGTGGCCGAATTGCATACACCGAGTCGTGATCGGCTACGCAAGTCCTCAGATTGGAGCGAGTCCGATCCGAGCGTGGTCATTGCATCACGAGGTGGAGTCGCGTTGAAAACGGACTCCTCCGCGATCTTCCTGGCGGAGCCATGGGCCGACAAGTCCTCGAGATTGTCAACGAACTCGTCGAGCTCGCTATGAAAACTTGCTGCGAGAGTTTTCGGCTTCATGATGCCGATGGTGAATCAACGGAAATCGCCCGCGCCGTCTGCAACATAGACCCACGAGCCGAAAACAAATGTCGTGCCCTGGGGGGCACGGCACTGGTGAACTTGAATGATGCCATCGAGTTCACCTGTGGATCTTCGATGCGCACCCCTACCTGGCACGCCAGTTGTCGGTGTTTTACCGCCTACCCACCGAGGGGTATACCCGAGGTGGTAAGTTTTAGGTAGGGTGACGCCGAGATCAGGAACTCGAAGGTGCAAGCAACACAAGGTTTAGACAGGTTCGGGCCGCGATGTGCGTAATACCCTACGACCTGTTTGGTGGTTTGTATTGCCTTGGGTGTTGATGTGTTTTGAGGGGGTCCCTGCCCGCCCTTATATATCCGGGAGGATAGGGTTACATGAATCCTAGTCCGACACTAGCCTAGGAATCATATTCGAATACAACTCGAGTAGCTTCTTTCTGTATTGGCTAGTCCAACTTCGCATGCGAGTAGAGTACAACGCAGACAAGGTATAGGACATGTCCTCCTTTCCTGTATGAACTACGTTATGTACACAGTCCCGTAGTCCCGGATCTGACATTATGACCTAGCATCTTCAACATAATTAACTGATAAAGTCAACATTTCGAGCCACTAGAATCAATATTTACTAAAACTTAGCTCAATAATTCTAATAAACTATTTCAACATTTTATATGTAAGTGTTGAAGCGGTATATCCAAAATGTTAAAAATACACTTTTAAATGCCGAAGTATTTTGAAGGTTGATTTTTTAGAAACAAGTACTTGAGAAGTCGAAATATATTTATTGGATCTTGCTTTGTTGCATAAATTCTAGATAACACAATGGTCCAAACGAAATCTAAAACTTATTTACCGTTTGAAATAAAATTGAAAGCAAAGTTTCAAATCCAAAAGGGAATCCATCAGACCTCCGGTTCGCTGTGTTAGAGCATTTTCAACAGATTATTCATATCTCAGAGCATCTTCAACAAATTACTTATATCTTTCCCTAATATAAAAAACTATTTTTTGATAATGGGAGGTGCTCTAGCGTATTACCAATTTAATCGCTAATTGGTGATGGAGAGAGAAAATATATAGGATACGAGAGATGGATAATCTGCTGGAGATACTCTCGTATCCAAATCACACACACTCTCCGTTACCAATAATTAACTTTGAATTTTTTTAATAATTGCTGCAGCAGACTATCAAAATCCAATCACCAAGGATAGGGTACAAGGATGAATCCCCGATTAAAAAAATTTAGGTAATGGAAATTGGATTGGTAATCTGTTGGAGCACCTCGGTCACCAAAATATCAATTTAGAAATCAATTTAGAAAGAGGCATGAGTAATCCGTTAGATACGCTCTGTCCTTTTGCGGCCAGGCTGGATGTCCGGCTCCGGTCCTATTCGTTTTTATAGATGCTGAATACATACATGGGCACAAATCTCAAAGTGGATTGTATATAGCTTCCTACCTTCCGGAGGAAGATATATAGGATTGTCGGCGGTTGCCTCGCCCATATGTGGATCTCCGGCAAGGGTTTTGTTAGGTCTGGAAACTGTACGACTCGCAATTTCTAAGAACGTGCTTCTTCTCTCTCTACACTAATTTGCTGTGTTCAAACTACTGGAAAGTTTTGTGTGCTTTAAATTCACGTAAGGTTGCAATTGTGTACACTTTTCGTATGAACGAACATCGAATTCTACAATGATACATATCCATACCTCAAAGAATACACACATGTCCAATACAGGCATGTACGATGCACGTACGTATGTACACGAACCAAGGGCTGCGGTGGACGGTCACCTGGCTCCGGCGGCGGGTGCGTGCGCGGCGGCCTGGAGCACGCCGTCGCGGACCTGCGTGGCGAGGTCGTGCACCGCGCCGGGGCCGTGCGGGATGA
This sequence comes from Panicum hallii, assembly GCF_002211085.1. Taxonomy (NCBI): domain Eukaryota; kingdom Viridiplantae; phylum Streptophyta; class Magnoliopsida; order Poales; family Poaceae; genus Panicum; species Panicum hallii. The sequence goes on along the minus strand of NC_038046.1, from coordinate 17,026,943 downwards.
AGACGGTGGCGGCGCGCGACGTGGCGCCGATGTCCCTGATGGTGTCGAAGTACTGCGTGGCGAGGACCATGTCCATGACGGACTTCTCGTCGGGCACGAAGCGGCGGAGGCCCTCGACGATGGCCTGGCGCTGGCGCGCGACGCCGACGCCCGCCAGGTACTTGGACTCGGCCTCCCCCTCGGCGCGCTTCACCTGCTGGATCTTCTCGGCCTCGGCGCGCTCCGCCGCCGCCACGCGCAGCCGCGCCGCCGCGTTGATGTCGTTCATGGCGCGCTTCACCACCTCGTCGGGCTCGATGTCCACGATCAGCGTCTGCACGATCTCGTACCCGTACATGGCCATCGCCTTGGCGAGCTCCTCCTCCACCGCCCGCGCCACCTCGTTCTTCTGCTCGAACACCTGGTCCAGGTTCATGTTCGGCACGCTCGCGCGGATCACTGAAATCATTTGATTGCTCGGCACATCATCCATGAGTCAGAATCGAAAGAGGAATCCGTGCTCGATCAATTGAACAGTTAGTTACCGTCAAAGACGTAGGACTGGATCTGCTCGCGGGTGTTGCTGAGGCGGTAGAAGGCGTCGTAGGCCCTGTCGGCCAGGGCGCGGTACTGCACGGACGCCACGACGGTGACGAAGACGTTGTCCTTGCTCTTGGTCTCGCAGCGGACGTCGAGCTGCTGCACGCGGAGGGAGAGGTAGCCGGCGACCCTCCGGCCGACGCACCAGGGCATGAAGTGGCAGCCCGGCTCCAGCACCGTGTCGTAGCGCCCGCACGTCTCCTCCATGGCCACCGTCGACTGCTCCACGCACACGAAGCACAGCAGCTGCGGCAAGTCCACCGACGACTGGATCGACGACGACCCCGCGCCCATCTGAGTTGATTGATGCTAGCTCGATCGGACGAGCGAACGATGGATGGATTGGCTCCTGATGGAGCTCAGCGAAGGGGAAGAAGACTTGTGCAATCTCACTATCCACTGATGAGTGGAGGAGAGACAAGAAGCAACCAAGTGCACTAAAAATTCAGGAAATCAATGGACATATACTAGATCACGCAACTGCCCGGTGTAGGCCGCAACGCTGAGGTGGCACCTATAGACAGTGCCTCCTGTCTGAATTCTAGTACAGTTTTTTTTTCCGAACTGAAGTTCAGTTTATATTAACAAACGCAAGTGATATGATTTGCTTGATTGTCTTCAGACTTATCCGACTAATAATCAAAAGGTTTGGCCGTTTGGGTTGGAACTAAGATGCAGCACACAGGATGGTGCCGTGGCAGGCAGTTTCAAAGTCGTCTCCCCTGCCGAGCCGCCAGCAGCGCCTCGGTCGCCGCCCGGATGATGAGAACCGGCAGTGCCGTCAGAGTTGAAACAGGCAGGCATCAAGCCATTCAGCTCATAGAGAATGCATGTAAATAGTGGCTGACCGGCGAATTCGCCGTCCCGTGACCGCGTTTCGTTCGTTCGCTGACGCTGATGGTGAGTTGGTGACACCTCGGAATATGACAATGGTGTCCTTAATCGACCTCTAGTGGCTTATGATGAGAATTTCCTCGTTGTCCGAATATGTACCTTTACACACGTCCATTATCGCCACGCACGGGCTCCAATGCGCTGTCGTCGTCCTCGTCCACTGACGCTATCTACCTGACTCACAACCCGGTTCTAATAACAGTACCGCTGAGTAACGTCTTTGCCTTTAAGGTCTTGCTACGGTACTCCAATTACCTGCTAGGAGGTGAGACTTCAAATAAATCTGGACCCTTAAATATTAGGAAAGATAAAATAATTAACTACAAAGGAAAAAAGAAACAACCGGGCTTCACCGCATGCTCACAGAGGAACATGCATGTTTGCATGTATACGTGCATAACAACCCCTCTCTTTCTCTCCCATTTTGTTAGGATTAGTTTCTTACCACTGCAAAAATGCATGGTTATTGGCAGGATCGTGCATGAGAAAATATGAGAACGTGTGAATTGTTTGGAAAAAAAACACACGACAGGCGAGCATATGCAGACATGCAGCCATACAATATTTTAGGGGAGTTGGAAACTTCACGTTCTTTGTTTGAAAATATTTTTCTCAAGTTCGCACGTGCAATGTTAGATCATGCTAGTGAATTATATCACATCAGTATTGCATATATCTATTTTTTTTCAAACTTGTCACGGTACACAATGTAAGGGTTACATATATCTTTATATTTTTCCAAATCTTGCGACATATTTATCGCGTTACACCATATTAGGACTGTTAGATCTAATAGCTCAATTTTTCTCTAGTTATCTAAACAACATCATATGAATCACATTCATAAATTGGATTTGTCATGTGTCATTATGTCACGTTATGAAAAATAACACATTCTAATACACACTTGTCTTAGGTAAAAAAATGTTACAACTTATCTATGTCACATTACGAACGCCTATATCACGTTACGAAATAAATATTACAAGTCACCTATATCATGTTCTGAAAAAAAATAATACAACTCACATATGTCACATTACAAAATAAATATTACAACTTATATATGTCATCTTACGAAAAAAAATGTTACAACTTGCCCGTGTCACGTTAAGATAAAAAAGTTACAACTCACCCATCTCACACCTATTATAAGATCATACTATTAGATCATGTGCCATGTCACTTTTTTCCTTAACAAATCCATATCATGAGATATGGTTGGCATATGTCACATGATGATAGAGGGGGAAAAAAGCAAACATGCAATCTGGTTGTGTGATGTGATTTGAGCTAGGGAGATGATCGGCCAGGAGATGAGGGAAAAATAGAAAAATTAGATCTCAACTAATCCCATAGGAGTTACAACTAATTCTCTATTTTCTATTTTAAAATAAATATTAAAACTATTACCTCCTAGGAGGTAATATGATATCAGATCAACGATTCACAGTTACTTTGGAGTACCTTGGAGTACCGTAACAAAGCCCTTACCTTTATCACGGCTAAAAGATTTGCCTGTATAATTCCTAACATAAGAGATTTTAACATTTGCCTCCTAAGCTCCTGGTTGAAAAGATACCAAGCTGACGATGGTAAGCTATGGAGACAAATTATAGACTTTAAGTATGGCATAAATGGTATTTCAAAAAAAAAAGTATGGCATAAATACCCCCAATATCTTCTACTGTAATGAGGAGGCTAGGGCCTTCCAGTTTTTCAAAGGGTTCATGTGGGCTGCTAAGGTAGTCAAAATGAGTTTTAGGTGCACAGTTTTCTTTTTATTTTTCTTTTTGCAAAACATGGTACAGAGGCGGACACTCATAGATACGCACGCACACTCACCTCTATGAATACATGCACACAATCATACCCTATAGAGCCTCCGAATATTGAACATATCCAAAAAAAGAAGATACTAATTTAGCAACAAATTGAATATATGCAGGGAAATACATAAAACAATGGCATAAATCCAAGACACTTGCCATGTGTCACCAAGGCACTTGCCACTCTCAGTTGATTGCTAAGTTGCTGGCACTGCCAGCCCCTCACGGAGTGTAATAAACACGACCTGTCGCATCGCGTGCGTGGTAGAGGCTTTTGTCAGTTTGCCCCTAGGAAGCTCGGGTGGAGGGGATGAGTTTCTTGGGCAGCCAAGTGCGAGGTAGTAAAAGATCTTAAACTAAGGGTAAGATCCTATATAGGCCAGCTCCAATTTTATTCAATTTTAAATTAAAAATATGTAAAAATCAAGTTGGATTGTGAAGATATCACTAGAGCGCTCTAGAGCTACGATCCATCAACACCTATGTCAAGCCACGGTGACCCAGCGTCGTGATATGGGTAGCCTCTCTCTCTTGGGTAGCCTGCCTCTCTTTGCCGACCGCGCATGTGTCACCAAGACACTAGCCACACTCGGTTGCTTACTACTGTAAGTTGCCGGCACTGCCAGCCCCTGACCGAGTGTAACAAACACGACCTGTCGCACCGCATAACATCACCAGCATCGACCGAACGAACCGTAAACGCCAGAAGTGATGGCAGCCATAACCATGCATGATTACGATCCGGCAAATGTGTACCGCCACCTGAAAGCGAGCTCTGTCACCCCATCAATGGCACATGCATGTGCCTTAACTGAGCATGAGCTGATGAGCTGCTGCCATCGAGCATGCATTATGGAACTATCATGGCGACGACCGACGACGCCGACGGTCTTTCACCCATTGCCCCTTTTTTGCCTTTTTCTCCACATGACAATTAAGTACAAAGCCACCGACAGTTTGAATAACAGATCAGAGTCATACACGGATATAACAGACTTACCTATTGATGGTTTCTCTGGATGGAACAATTCCTACTGCTGCCTTAAGAGCATTGTTTGAAAGACGACCAAAACCCTGTTTGATCCCACCTTTCGAGTCAAGGAATCAAGAGTTGTAAACATAGGACAGCTAACATCTAAGCAATAACAAGAAATAATTTTCACACCGCAGATGATATCTGCGAAATTTTCAATCATCCTTGTTGCTTTATCGTCCACGGCATAGGGAGCTAAGATGCCACGGACGTAATGCATGGCAGGTCCTATCGATCCACCGATTCAGGATGGAACGCAGGTCTGAAATTGATCACTGTAGGCAGATGATCACCATGAGTCTCACTGCCGCTTGCCATCAGGCCTTGGGGACTGGCGATACGGGGAAGCATGAGGACCATATGAGAGGCTCCTCAGCGGCTGCTGCCCGTTCCGTGCAAAGGTGCTCTGCGCCTTCATGCTTTGACTGCCATGTGGGCTGGCAAGGGCTGTGCGCCGCTCATGTTGCATGGACTGGAAGAAGTAGGAAGAGCTGGCCATGTCCTTGAGGTTCTGGAGAGGCTTCAGGACCTCTACCACTTGGCTCATCAGAGGCCTAGCCTTGGGATCACGGCTGAGGCAGGCGTGAGCCAGCTGAGCTGTCTTCTGAGCTCCTTTTATCGAGAAGTTCCCATCCAAACGGGGATCTACAAGCTTATAGAATCGGCGCCGTTCTCCAAGATAGGGGCGAGCCCATTCAACCAGGTTGTGTTCCCCATTTGGCCTGTTCTTGTCCATTGACCTTCTACCGGTCATCATCTCTAGTAGCACCACACCAAAGCTATATACGTCGCTTTTCGATGTCAGGTGACCTGGATGAGAAACAAACTTATAAGCAGTAGGAAATACAAAGAAAAATTATAGGCACCTAAAACAATAGAATGTAGCCTACATAGCATCTGAAAGGACAAATAAATAACTTCCGTCTAGCGCTAACATATGTGTTTGTGTGTCACACACAAATTTCCAGTGTCACACACACCTTTATTATAGTGTACTATAATGCATTCAAGCTTATAATACATACAGACACAAACAAACACACAACAACTGCAGCCTACCACTCACACATGCACACATGCTTGACTTGTGTGCATAAACAACTTCAGTCTACCATGCTTGCCTGTATGTGCCATACGCACCTTTAGTCTACCTTGCACACACGCACACACGCAAGCACATGTGCATGAGTGTTTAGGTTTACTGAAGCTTTGTGTGCGTACGCACACGTGTCCATGTCTGTGTTGTGTGTCACACACACAATTCAGACCTACGGAGTAGAATGCATTGAAGTTCACAGCAGTTTAGCACATTATTTCAACAAAATATATAGAGAAAGCTAACATCGCATGGAAAATTTACTGCAACTTTGAAGATAGATTAAGCAATATCGCAATCGGTCAACTCACCTGTCATTACATATTCAGGCGCAGCATATCCATATGTTCCCATGACTCTAGTTGACACATGAGTCTTATCACCCTCAGGACCATCTTTAGCAAGTCCAAAATCAGAGAGTTTCGCATTATAGTCCTGAAAGAATATGTTTAATAAATAGGCTAATGCAATTGTATGAACGAATATAGCCAACATTTAAATACAATTGCTTACCGCATCTAAAAGAATATTGGATGTTTTGAAATCCCGATATATTACTGGTCTTTCGGCTTCTTCATGAAGAAAAGCAAGGCCTTTGGCAGCACCAAGAGCAATTTTCATTCTAATGGCCCATGGGAGAGGCAATGACTCTATTCAATACAAAATTACATAAAGATGTTATTAAATGGGTGGTTCAAGATTGAATTATGACAAAACAGAACAACTCTGCTCAAATTTGGCACATAAACAGACCTTCTTAGCAATGGCAGCAAATCAAATTCATCCATACAAGGGAACTATTAGAAAGCCAAACCCAACCAAGTGCACTTAAGTCATGCAATTAAGAAAAATAATAATACTTCTACGAAAGATAATGGAAAATGGGAAACATGTAAGACCACGTACAGCCCTCATTGATGGTCAAAGTGTAAAAACAAAGCATAAGGTGACAAGCAACATAACACCTCAGTCACTTCCTCGTAAATTTTTATATATCAACCTACCAGATCCAGACACTATTACATATAATCTGTTGGTCAACAAAATAACTCAGAAATAGTGTGAAAAGTTCGTTACTGGTCACTTAAAGGGCCCGTGCCACTTGTTTTAACCAAAACCAAAATGCTCATGCCACATGTGTTAAGCAAAACAAAAGTGCTTGTGCCATGTGAGTTAAAGTATTGCAGTGTAGCTATCGCCACAAGAACAGAAATCCTAGCATGGCTTAACCAATAGAAAGGACAAATAGATAACAGTAGCAAATATGTTACATAAAACTGATAAAGGTCAGATTAAAAGATACTTACTTCTAAAAAGATGATTCTCCAAACTTCCACGGGGCATAAATTCATATACAAGCAGCCTCTGGTCATCTTCAATGCAGTAACCGACCAATTTCACTAGGTGTGGATGCTGAAGGTTTCCAAGAAAATCAACTTCTGCCTGCGAATAGACAATGATACTTTGCTTAGTCATGCATTAGCAGATAATTGAACAATATTTTCATCAACACTGTATACCAAGGAAAGACAAAACATACCACCCACTCTTTATGCCCCTGCAGCCCATCATGGTTGAGTGTCTTGACAGCAACAGTTAATCCAGTGCCTGGCTTAACAGGAGCAGTTCCATTCTCCTCAATCCATCCTTTAAAGACACAGCCAAAACCTCCCTCACCAAGAAGACTCTCAGGTCGGAAGTTTCTCGTGGCACACTTCAGTTCATTAAAAGTAAATCTACGCAGTTGGAAAGCTAGTTTAAGCTCCTCTCCAACTATGGAAGAAGGTGAGAGACTTCCGGTGTTACTGGTTGTGGTGGAACCAGAGGCTGGTGGGATTGATTGGTCTTGGCAGCCGTCAGTAGCTAGTTTGCTTTCTGCACATGTAGATAAAGTGCTCATTAGGTAATAAGCCCTTGACATAATTCAAAAATGAATGATGAGTAAGAGAACGGTTGGTCTGGAAATTTTTAGAATTTAGTTCAAACTAAATCTCATAATCCTGAGGATTTGAATGCAAATCAGCAGGCACAAAGTCTAAATTGACCTCAAATAGTAAATAGTAACAAAATGAACATCACATTTTTTAACCAACAAACAAGCAAATCTGGAATGAGTTAACCTCATGTGTGATTCAAGAGTAAGATTCTGCATTTAAGTTTTGCACTGTACACCATGGCATGTTTTAAGTTTTCTATCCTCAGCTTGGACTTGATTGATTCCATATGCGTAGCTACCAATAACGCTTGCTGAAGAATAATTTAATGATGTTATATCTGATATTTTAAGTTAGTCTAACATAAACAATTTGATGTGTCTCAGTACTAACTATTAAGGTTATGTCCTAACGACCCTTGTGAGTTTCACTTGTCACTCCAGTTGAAGGTATTTGTTTGTCCCCATTCCAAATTTGATCAACTGTAACGGAAATCGTTCAGTCCTGTCAGAAAAGGGGTCCTTCTATTTGATTACATTTACGGCCAAACACGTGCCCGCAAGCACAACCAATTGCACACAACTACGAACAAACAAACCAAAAAAGGATAAATGTCAAATTCAACCCAATTTGAATATTCCCGCTTGCTGAAGAATAATTTAATGTTGTTACATCTGACATTTTAAGTTAGTCTAACATAAACTATTTGATGTCTCTCAGTACTACTAACTACTAAGGTTATGGCCTAACGAACCAACCAGTGCACTTGAGAGTTTCACTTGTCACTCCAGTCAAAGGTATTCGTTTGTCCTCATTCCTAATGTGTTCAACATGTAATGGAAATCGTTCAGTTCTGTCAGAAAAGGGGTCCTATCTACTTTATTACATTTATGGCCAAACGTGTTCCCACAAGCACAACCAATTGCACATATCTACAAACAAACAACAACAACAACTTAGCCTTTTGTCCCAAGTTGGGGTAGGCTAGAGATGAAACCCACAGAAAACAAGAATAAGAAACACAAAAAGGGTACAAGCCAAAGGAAAAGTTAGGGGTTAAACAAAAAGTAACAAAGGTCACGGTTCAGGTACGTTAATTGCTGGTCTCCAAGCGCTCCTATCCATAGCTAATTCCTTAGCGATATTCCACTCTTTAAGGTCTCTCTTGACCGTCTCGTCCAAGTTAGTCTAGGTCTACCTCTACCTCTCCTTACATTATCACCCCGCTTTAAAACTCCACTACGCACCGGCGCCTCAGGAGGCCTCCGTTGTACATGTCCAAACCATCTCAACCGATGTCAAATTGAAACAAATCAATTTGAGCATTCCTTCCGCCAGCATCCACCCAGTTTGCAGCAACCAAACCACCACCCTGCGTTTTACCCAATCATACACAAGGCCTACTCCAACAGGAGCCACCTCACGCCTATCGACCCATGCCCATCAATGGCAGCATTACAGCTCATAGACAAGAGAGCACACAGCAGGCAGCACACATCACGTTAGCTTATCTACCAAGGAGCAAAAGTAAAACGGAACGATACATCATCCGGGCAACCCCACCCGACACCAACCACTCTGTCCAGCTCCCAGCGTCACGGACGGTTAAGTTGTACCACCCACCAGAGACGTTAGTGCACACCAACACACATCCAATTCCAATCATGCAATCCGCCCACTGTCCCGTCAACATCAGCCCAACCCAGAAGGAAATTGGCAAAGACAAGCCATGCTTCCACCATCTTTCTGGATACTCTGAAGCGCTCGTGCGGAATTCCGTGGCCACCACCGCGCACACAGGCAGGCAGTCAAACATGCCGGCCTGCCGCGGTGCCTTCCGCAAGCGGGAGCAGCGCTAAGCAGGAGAGCTAAGCACCCGAGCGAGCACGAGGAAGCTGGTCGGGAAACGAGCATTTTCTTACCGCCGCCGCCGCCGCCACTGGTGGAGGAGTCGACCTTGGCGCGCGACGACATGCAGCCGCGGAGGCGCGGGAAGCGGATCCAGCACCCGGTCGCCGGCGCCGCGTCCTCCGCCACCACCGCCTTAGCCTTGGGCTTAGCCTTCCCCGTCCCCTTCCACTTCCCGTCCTCCACCCCGCGCCGCTTCCCCTCCTGCCGCTCCCCCATCGCCTCACCAGCCACTCCCCTTCCCCGAACCCAAACAAACACCCGCAGCGGCGTCCACCCAACCGAGAGGCCCCCTCGTCAGCGCGGCGGGATGGGAAGCCGCAGCGCGCGGCCCCCGGCGAGCGCGTGGGCGGGCATTGCGCGGCGCGGAGCGGGGCGCAGCGCGTAGCGGGGATGGAAATGGAATGGAAGCGAGTGTGAAAGGGGGAAGGGGGGGGGGTGCAGGCCAGGCAAGGTAAAGTGGGGAGGATTCGGGCAGGCCGGGCAGGGGGCGTGGGAATTTGGCAAGGACGGAACGGGACGGCCACGGGAGTAGAGAAGGACCGACTGCGGGAAGGACGCATAGCTTCTTCCTATCGGGCGCCGTCCCGTCCGGAGAGCGGCCGCTTTTGCAGAACGGCCCCCCTCTGGAGTCTCCATTTTTTTCCCTGCAAAATGACTGCGCCGTTTTTGCAAACAACTAGTTTGAGGAAGGCACAGAGAGGATCTGATTTCATAAGATGGATATTTAGGGTTGTGCTTATCTTTTTCAGCCAATATGGGCCTCTTCCACGATGGTTGCTGATGTATGAATGAAGAAGGCATTTAGGCGTATAAGGATCGAGAATTAAGGATGGAATTGTAGGTTTCGTAAGCCGTAGAATTTAGAATTAGAATGCGTCGAGAGAGAGAGACCTCATTTTTTTTTTTGGAATAAGCGGCCTTTCTTTTCTTGTCATTTGTTAAGATGTGAATTTTTTTTAGCAACTTATGCTAAAATGGAGGCATTTATATAAGAAGGCGAAGTTGGAAGTAGTATGTTGACATGTTCCAAACATGAAGGTGTCAATATTTGCACTTTAAAGCTGCAAGAATCCTTAGATCACCGTTCAACTCATATCCGATGGACCCGACCGCGCCCGCGCGGGAACCCTGTCCCCCGTGCGGCCGTCAGACAAGTACCCACGCTGCCCGTTCACGCTCGCGCCACTGTGCTTGTGCGTCCTTGTCTCCCCTACTCTAAAAAAATTATACTCCCTCTGTCTTAAAATAAATATAGTTTTAGAAGTTAGGCATGTGAATTGATAAAAGATAAAAAAGTAGAGAGTGCATATGAAACGAGAAGGGATAGAGAAGGAGAGATAAAAATAGAGATAGAGTTGTATTGGAAAATAAGAACTACATTTATTTTATTTTGGGATAAATTTTGAATCCTCAATTTATTAGTTTAGGATAAATTTTGTCTACGGACGGAGTGAGCTTCTCACGAGGTCCCAAACGACGGCGCCGCAATCGCGTCGTCCCCACCGACAAGTGGGGCCATGAACTTGGGCCCCGTTAGGGAGCCCGCGTGCCCTCCCGTGTGGGGCCCCAGCGGCTGGGTACGTGCAGGTAGCCGTAACAAAAGGGAGGCGCGCAGGAAAAGGAGATACTGTGCGGCTACTGGTCCTTGTCTGAAAAGGAGCACTTGGACCTTGGAGCAGTCAAAGCGGAGGCTTTGCTGCTTCTTGTGTCGGGGTTTGGATAGGGTCTAGGGTTTGAGTTAGGCACGGGTGGTTAGCTGCTACCTAATTTTGTGACTCCAGTGTCCATCCTTGTGGTCAATGAAATTGCATATAAGTATATAACAATGCGGAAGAAGAAAGGATTGATCATGGCATGTGTAATTGAGAGGTAGAATGTGTAAAAGTAAGCAAGAACCACACTCGTATGCATTCTCTTTCTTTAAGCCAAAAAAAAATATGTAAACTTCCACCGGCAAAGGCAAAAATTATGTGATATACAATTTTTGAGGTATTCGAGTTCAGCCTCTCGGGATTTTGCTGGAGTGTTGTGATATCTAGATCACTTATTGATCCCTCTTTCTAATAGTATCTTCAGTAGTTACTCATAAACATCTCCTAATAAGATATTTATAGGATATCTCAATACCACACGAGAGATGCTTTTGCAGTTCCTCAATAATCTTATCCTAATACAACTAATATTTTAGAAGAGCTAAAATTCTCCCTTTATTTGAGAAAAGTTGGGATAACCCAATAATTATAATTATTGAGGAGAGGGAGAGATTTTGGAGAGCTGGTGGAGTATATTTTCTTCCTAATATTATCAGTTTACTGAGGAAAGGGAGACTGCTGGAAATGACAAGTAACTAATGATTGTATAACAGATGATACCTTTTTATAATAAAATATTCTGATGCAAATTCTATCTAAAGGATCCACAATCATAATGGTTGAAATATGATAATCATAGATAAAAGATGACACATATAGCATTGGAATTCTTCTTAATGTAAACTCCCTTTAGAATGTCGAGCTGGGGGCTAAGGGTTTATTTGGATCATCCCGACTAAACTTTAGTTTCTATCATATCAGATATTTTGATACTAATTAGAAGTATTAAATATAGATTAATTACAAAACTAATTGCACAGATGAAGGCTAATTCGCGAGACGAATCCATTAAACCTAATTAGTCCATGATTTGATCGTGTTGTGCCGTGCTAATAATGAATTTATCAGTCTTAATTGATTCTTCAGGTGAATTAGCCTTCATTTATGCAATTGGTTTTATAATTAGCCTATATTTAATACACTTAATTAGTATTCAAATATCCGACGTGACGAGACTAAAGTTAATCACCGTAATCCAAACATACCCTAACTTTGGAGGGGGGAAAATATGGATGCGTAAGCTTTTTGTACCGTGGTTTGTGACTAAATAATTGCTGGCTGCAGAGCGTTAGAATGGTCGAAAAATGATCTCGTTTTCTTAGAGCATCTCCAACAATGATCCTCAAATCAGACCCTCTACTTCTTGAGCGAGAGCTTTCTCTATTCTTAAGGGCTAGTTTTTTAACCTCATCTCCAGTAGTAACCTCTAAATCTCACCCTCTTTTTTATATAAAAGATGGGATCTATTTGTCAGTGGATAGGGGCTCCTAAAAACACTCCAGGAACGGAGGGTGAAGAAGAGATTTGGAGTCCTCCTTAAAATGGAGACTTTGTAGAATATCTGCTGAAGTGTGGTTTTTTTTATTTCACCAATTTAAGATGGCAACTTAGAGTTGCTCTTATCATTCTTTTGGAGATTGTCAATGACGGGTAACGAAGTTCAAAGTTCGGTATCGAATAATGTAGTGCGGTGGCCTTTTATCGCGGAGAATCTGTGACTCATAAAATTATGAAAGAATATTGTGAACATGGCCCTGACAGCAGCGTCGACAGATATAAAATGTGGGACCCACAGCTAGAAAAAAAGAAGGAAATGTTAAATATCTAAGCTAAGAAATCTACATGAGCAGCCATTAGTATTCGACAATCTTATATGCCATCAAATGTGTGCAAAAGTCCTCCTGCACGAGGTGCCTCACAGTGACAGAAACACGGAGCAAGTTAGAATTCAGTTTTTCTTCAGTTATAAATGTTTTTTTTCACTTTCAAATATTTTAAACTCTACATAAGATATTTAAAGATTTGGGAAAAAGAAATCTATTGATAGGATTTCTATATACCTATATAATTTTCCTAATTGCTAGCTAAAATTTACAAACTATGTAGTTTGGTTTAATTAATGTCGCTCTACCCAAAAGAAATCCCAATACGTTCCGTGTATACGATGCGGATGATCAGTAGGCTTTACGGTAGGTGATTTGATTAACGTTCGGTTTCTATACGTACGTATACAGACTTGTAGCGCTCCATGTACTCCATATGTACGCCTACACCCTACAGTTAGAAGCGGCTAGGGCCTAGCGCTCCCGATCAAAATAATCTCCCCTGTTCCACCGACCAATCGCCCGCGCCGCGCCGCTGCCTAGCGCGATCCACTCCGTCGCTGGCGCGCGGCGGCGGCGGCCCAAGAACAGGCAGACCAAGGCGCGCATGATGCTGCACATGACCCTCCCCTGCGCATCCTGCGGCGAGTACCTCGGCCGGGGCACCAAGTTCAACGCCCGCAAGGAGGACGCCGCCGGCGAGCGCTACCTGGGCGGCATCCAGGTCTTCTGGTTCTACATCAGGTGCCCCCGCTGCTCCGCCGAGATCGCCTCCAAAACGGACCCCAGGAACTCGGACTACGCGGTCGAGTCCGGCGCGGCGCCTCGGGCGACGACGGTGCCGCCGCGCGGGAGGGCTTCGGGGAGGCCATGGCGGCGCTGGAGGCCCGGGCGCATGCCCGCAGGCGCGAGATGGACGCGGACGCGGCGCTGGAGGAGGCGCGCTCGCTTAGCGCCCGTCGCGCCAGGGTCGCGCTCGAGTCCCTGCACAACCGCTGCCGGGCCGCCGATGGCCGCGAGGTGCTGCGAGAGCTGGAGCAGGAAGCTGACGAGGACCGTGGATGCCGAACACCGGCGGTGCACAATTTATTTATACTTCAACACTCCTGCTCTCTCAAATATAGAAATTAGGACTCGGAGGTAATTATTTTATTTAATCGCGCTCACCGGAAGTTAGGCTCGAGATTTCTAGCTTTAATACCATATTAAAATACCATATTGAGTTGCATGCACCAACCAATTCAACCAAAAAGTTAAGCTGATGCAAGATAGGCAATTCAGTTGTACTTCAACAGGTACATCATACATCCATAGATTTTCTACGATGCCGTCGGTATTACTTGCTCTACGTGGGATGCTGTTCGTGCACACCGACCATATTTAGGTCAGTTCCGCGTAGCATCTCTAATGTGTCACTTATAGTAGCGAATAAAGTATCGGGAAAAAAAAGGATATAGTGAGTTCAGAGTATATTAGCTCATTCTATGTACTTTTTTTTGTTTTAGCTTGCATTGGTCGCAAGTCAAATTGCTCCAATTTTGAGAAGTTAAAGAGTTAGAGAAACTTAATTTAGGCCAAAGTTAAAGCCTAACGTTAACTATAATCTAAAATACAGGGATAAAAAAATAGGGACCTTACATGCCGTATAGTGTTGTATCATATACCATTGATCAACGTCAACCAATACATGTACGTGTCTAAAATATGACAACAACAATTTTTCATCCATAACAAGTCTTAAGTCTCCAAATTAGTAGGTGCTAACAATAGGTAATTTTATATGTTATTGTATATTTTTTCTCCCACTAGACTGATAATAATCAGCAGAAGGTTGAGGATTTTTTATTCTTTTGAGTAGTTCTGTAGTACAAAATAATGGACTAAAATACATGAGTCCATATTCAGGGACAAATAAATTCATGACGTTGAATAATTTAGTTACAAAAGCGAACAAATATTTAACATTGCGAAGGAAATAGTCTAAATATGAACAAAATATATCCACATGCGAACAAATTGTCCTATACGGAGAACAAACATGTCACGTTACAAACAACGTATTTTTACAGGTGAAAAAATAATTAAACACCGCGAACAAGTTATGGATTGCAATTGCTATCTACTATGAGTTGCAATTATTTTCCTGCACCAAAACTAGCTTCTATGTAGTAATAATTTAGGGTAGCAACTACATACTAAACTAAGTTGTAACTGAGTAGTAATCCCCGTTGCACCTATGATTTCAAGTCGTATTAAACTGATTGTAATTGCGTATCGTGATTGTTGCAACTTACTTTGCATATAATTGCAACAACAAGATTTAATACATTGTTGAAAAAAGATTATCAAAAGATAGTCCTCATGGATCTCATTTTGTTCAGCTTCTTTTTTCCAACAACAAGCTTCAAATGGTTCGGAAATCGGACTTGCGGTTTGAGAGACATTGCATTTTGAAGTTTGAATCATGAAAAGATTCGGTGCTGTCAGATGCGTCGGATGGGAACGTAACTGAGCTGGAGCCGTAGGCTGTTTACAACGGTGCCTTCTAAACCGTTCTGTATTCTATATATAGAGAAGATTCCGTTCTCTATTGCTCCAGCAGCGTTCTCTAAATGGTCCTCTAAAATAGAGAACGCTACAGGTTTCATCTATATATAGAGATTCTCTCTCCTCTTCTCTATTTTTTCTTTACGTTTTAAACACTGAATTAAATAAAAATAAAATATGTCCATAGCATTTGAGGTATGATAAATATGTACGTACAAAAATTTAGAACAAAATACGTTTCTAATATAGGGTTTAATGTATAGAGAACGAGATTTAGAGAACGTTGTTGGAGAGAAATGAGATATAGAGGAGAGAATCTTGTAGAGAATTCTGTAAATGAAGGATATAGAGAAGTATATAGAGAACGACGGTTGGAGAATTCTGTTTGCAACTGACGTCCCGTTTGGTGGGAGACAAGCTGCCAAGTGCGTCACTGGTTGTGCGCACTGTGAATGAGCTGTGCGCATATGCGCAGAATAGACACTCCATATATATACACACACGGCAAACAAGTTAGTCACGGAGAAAAAAAAGAAAAGGCTAAAAAACAGAAGAATGAAAAAGAGAAAGAAAAATAAAAAAGAAAAAAATATTTCAAAAAGGAAAAGAAAAGAGGAGAAGAAAAGAAAAGAAAAGAGAAGAGAATGAAAAGATAGGTGTGTCAACGTGGGCTCTATGTTTGGGAAAAAAAAGAAAAATCATTTGCGTAGAGGCGCATAGACCATCAAAGTTTACTGGGCTAAAGTCCATATAAACCAAAAGTCCAGCTCAATAACCCCACCACACGCACCACCGTTCTAGCTGTCCGGAAACACAAATGGGCTAAAATCACCGTTGTGGAACGCAGCAGGCCGAAAACATATATAGACTGGACTCACTCCTCCGCACACGCCCCACCTAAAACTGCAAATGGATTAAGAACCAGGCTAAATCCACCCAAAACCATTTCAATTAATCACATTAGTCCAGATGCTAGAACCCAAATCACACTAATCTGAATACAATACAGCGTGTAACCAAATCAAACCAATCACATTTTATAACCACTTATTTGACTCGTCACCGTTGTGGTTGTTGCTCAGGCAACAAAGATCAGCATTGGTTTTGAAGGATACTCGCCATCAGTGAACACGGCCAGCAGCGATGAACATGACAAGAAGTCTTAAAATAGTTGGTGACGGTAGATGTTCACTTGCTTGCGGCAGCCTCACTTGCGTCGGTCTCACTTGCACCAATCTCGCTTCTACCAGCCTATCGATCCCAACTATAAAAGTGTAGTGGTACGACAGCGTCAGCACTCAGCAATGGATGCGATCATAGCAAGCGACTATCCTAACAATAGCACGTAATGGCAGTTTCACTTGCGCCAATAAGATGCCCACTCGACAATTGGCTACAACGGTACCTACACCAATATTGGTAAGCGGTTGCCTGCAGAAAACACATACCTACAATTTCATCTATGGTTGAGTTGTACACAAACTTCCGTTTAAAAAAAATGTACATAAACTCAAATAGATCGAATCAAATACAGACGGTTTCAAACCAATCCAATTTATTTTGATTGCTATAGACAGAACTTATCACACTAATAGTCCAGCACACAGTTCCGGCTATTCCCTAGTTTCTTACTGAAACCAGCTATACCAAATGAGAAACCAAACCACAGAACCGGTGTTTTTATAATACTGGAACCGGTTTGAGACCAAACTGCTATCATGTTTACCCCGCCGAGACCGAGCGTTAGCTAGAATGGCAACGGCTCGCCGTGTGCAGGTGTGCAACTCGCCCACTGGCGCTCGAACCACGGGTTGAAAATGCTGGTGCTCACCGGAACTTTGTTCCCAAATAATACGCTGAAGCTCCTAGCGCGTGGAATAATCACAATGGAATTTCTGACGTGCTCGTCATCTATGGAGCCAGTTTGGTTTCGCCGTCGGCATCAAGGACTCGATCCTTTCGCTGGTGTACCGTAGGTCTCGGATGTGGGTGTGGCCGTGTGAGTGTGCGTGCGTGCGTGTTGCGGTGTGAGTACGTGCAATACTACAGCTGTACTAAACCTGCTAAGGCTCTGATCGTTTCCTACCCTCTAAACTTTAGACCCATCACATCAAAGAGAATCTTGCTATTTAGAAGTATTAAATAAAATCTGTTTATAAAACTTTTTGCACAGCTGGGTGCTAATTCGCGAGACAAATTTAATGAGCCTAATTAATCCATAATCTGCCACAGTGATGCTACAGTAATCATCCGCTAATCATGGACTAATATACCTCATTAGATTCGTCTCGCGAATTAGCACTGGGATTCTGCAATTAGTTTTGTAATTAGACTTTATTTAATACTTCTAAATGATAAGATTCTCTTTGATGTGACCCCTCTAAAATTTAATTTAGACGCCAGGAAACACACCAAGGCAAGGAGTGTAAAAAAAAAAAACTTTAGCCCCACCCGACCCGGCCAGCCGGGCGCCCCCGTCCCCCTCGCATCCCCCCCCGACCCAGCCGCCCAGCGGCCAGCGCGCCCCAGCCCCCTGGAGGCGCCGCGCGCGTCGCATCGTCCTCGTCCCCGCTGCTCGCGCCCCCCGCCGGCCGCCGCCTAGCCCCGCGCGGCCGCGCCCCAGCCGCCACCAACGCAAGCAGGCATCAGCCGGCCAGCCGCTGCCCGCCGACCCTAACCCTAGGCGCCACGCCGTCGTAACGACCCAACGCGATCCCCGGTGGTCGTCTTCCCACACCAGCACGCGCACGCGCAGCTCTCACCCCTCCCCTCCCGTCTCCGGCGCGGCCGACCTAGGGGAGTCAGGGTTCCGGCAAGATGGGTGAGCGTAAAGTGCTGAACAAGTACTACCCGCCGGACTTCGACCCGTCGAAGATCCCGCGGCGGCGGCAGCCCAAGAACCAGCAGATCAAGGTGCGCATGATGCTCCCCATGAGCATCCAATGCGCCACCTGCGGGACATACATCTACAAGGGCACCAAGTTCAACTCCAGAAAGGAGGATGTCGTCGGAGAGGTAGGCGACTCACCCAGACCTAGCTGTTTTCTTTCCCTGTTACCTAGTTTCAGGCACAGTCGCTAATTGGAATCGCTCTGATATCTTGTTGGTGCTCTCGTTAGGTGCTGATTGTTGGATCCCTGCTATTTGTCACGACTAGGTCCAGGCAGCAATGCTAATATTTGTCACGTTTGGGTGATAGGTCTCTGTTGCTCATAGTTTCATGCTGTCTGCTAAGCAAATGTTTTTCCGCCCACCCACATTATTTTTCCTGAACGAAGCCATTGTGGTAGCTGTTGATCCACTTTATGTTTGTTAATATTATCTTGCCACATATATGATCTAGTTGTGAAAACGAAATGGCTGCCTAAAAACTAGGCATAATTATGAAATTGATGACAAAAATTTGGTTTTGGTACCATGGATGATTCAGTCACGTCAACAGGGTATTGAGTACTCTACATACATGGGTTATGGACTAGCACTATTAGAGTGATTTGATGCATGTTACTCTCTAGATGTTGTTGCTTGCTTCAGCAGTACAAGCAAGTAGAGCAAACGAGGCATTCTGAGTGCCAGTAATACACTTCCTGACTTCACAAAATTTAGTGCTACGAGCTATTGAAACACCATATCTTCTATCTCTGAACTAACTACGGCAGAAAGAAAAGGGGTAGAATTGGTAGCAGTAGGGCAGTACTATAAAGATGTAGCCTAGAATGAGTGATCCTAGTTGTATAAGTGCTCTAGGAAATTGCAAGAAAAGTTAGAACATATATTCTCTAGTCCTAGAGTAAAAATCCTTCTGCTTGTACTATTCACAGACACCCACAGTGTACATGCTTACATGAAATCTGAAATATCAAAAGCTGGCATCCATTTCAAGCTCCCATTGATCTCCAAGTTCCGAGTCCTATCTTCAAGATTTAGGTCTCCTGTAGTTCGAAAAGTTTATGCATGCCGGTTTATATCATAATTTTCATGTTAGACCTTATCTTTAAAAGTGCACTGCCTGCCCTTCTAGGTTGTGTAATGTTGATAGGTTTACTGTTTTACATGCTATGACTCCATAGAGAGGGAGATTCTACTATCATGGAATTAAACCTGCCTTGTTCCATATAGACAGCAGTTCTTCTTTGTGTTTAGCGCATGCTTCATTTCATTTGGCTAAACATAATAGCCTTTACATTGTCATATTTGTGCTTTTGAATTAATGACCAATTTATGGTCATCATTATATGGCCCGGCATAATCTTTATTTGGTTATCCGTTGTCTTGGAACTGCAGAATTTCATGTTCATATCAACTAGTGTGTATTTGGGTTACTGGTTATATGCTAACTCATGCTAATGCTATTCCTCTATTTTGGGTGCAGACATACTTGGGAATACAAATATTTAGGTTTTACTTCAAGTGCACTAAGTGTTCTGCTGAGATCACTTTCAAAACAGACCCTCAGAATTCTGACTACACAGTGGAATCAGGGGCTAGTCGAAATTTTGAACCTTGGCGTGAACAGGATGAGGTAAGTGATTTCGTGGCATATTATAAGGTCAACTTCTATGTTTCAAGCATTATGATCTTCAATTTGATCACCATGATGTATATTCTTTTGTTCAGGCAGAAGACAAAGAAAAGAGGAAGCGAGATGCTGAAGAGATGGGTGATGCAATGAAAGCTCTGGAGAATAGAGCAATGGACTCAAAGCAGGATATGGACATACTTGCTGCATTAGAAGAGATGCGCTCCATGAAGGTTGGATCTAGTTCTAGGCCACTATCTGGTGTTTAGGAGAGCTTATTTCATGGGATTTGCTGATTGTGCTGATATTGTTTTCTTATGCTGTCTACAGTCTAGACATGCTGGCGTCTCTGTTGACCAGATGCTTGAAATTTTGAAGCGTTCAGCTCATGAGAAGGTAAGACCTTAGAAACATTGTTTGCTTTATCATGTTTTAAGAATGTTTGAAATAGAACATTCCATCTTTTGGTTATTTAGAATAACTTGGTATGGCCACAATGTCATTTTTCTTTATAATTCTCTCTCTTAACATTGGTATTCATTGTGAAATGATAGGAGGAAAAAGCAATTGCAGAGCTTGATGAAGAAGATGAAGAACTTATCAAGTCAATCACTTTTCGAGTAATCCTCTATCTCTATATCACATCGCCCATTAATGCCTTCACATACAACTTATTCATGGAGGATGTTACCTTTCGAAAGTACAGTATTTTTTGAAGTGTTTTCAATGATGACATCGCTTTTTGACTTGTGATCCTATTGCTTAATGTAGAACTCTGGATTTTATGTAAAGCGGATAGAAGATGATGATGATGATGATGACGATGACAATTTGGTCCCAGGCCAATCGAGCATAACAACAAAGGTATTTATTCTTTTTCCCCTTTTTTTGTTTTCATTGCTATTTTCTTGTGGTTCTATATCCCTACTTATCAATTAGAGTAATTTCATTTCGTGAAAATCTATATTATGTACATTAATTTATACTTAATACTTTTAACCTAAAAAATTGTCGTTTTATCATTCCCTATATGGCTATATACGTTCTATTATAATCAATGATGTGTTACCCTTGCAGTTTTTCACATACTTTTTTAAAACATACTAGCAGATTATCATGTTAAAGATTTCCATCTTGTCGCCACTTTTGGTCACCGACCAAGAAAGGCATGGCAGTGGAAAGGCGGAAGTGAAATACTGGCTTAAAAACTGAAACATTGTCCTGTATAAGGTTTCTAGAATTTGCTTTAGGTGAAGGTAACTGCTGGAGCTATAAAAGGGAGGATCCTTTGAAGATAGAGACAGTGATAAGAGTAAAGTTTTGTTTGCGAGCAATGCCGATATGCAAATCGTAGCGAACATTGGCATACAAGTAAACTAATGGTGTTTTGGAGTAGCCTATCAGTGTAGCATTCTTCTTTGAAAAATATTGCGCACTTCAGTTGTCAAGAGTGTTCTGGTCACTTCTATGTCTTGCCATAAATGTTAGTTTTTATATATTGTTTTGATAGAAATATCTTGAATTTGTTTGCTTGGTTGGCTAATGTTGTAAATTTTTTGCAGATCAACGGATCTTCTGAATCAGTGACAAAGCCAACAGATGTTTTAAGCAAATCTAATGGATCGGAGGGTGCCAATAAAGAAGGTAAGCAATAAGCAGATTTATGATTAATATTTTCTGTATAGTTACATCAGTCTACATGAAGCACATACAGTCCCAGATTTCAGTATTCTTGTTTGGTCTTCCTATTGAATGCAGAATTAAAACTGGGATATTTCCATTAATCACTCTGACACCTCATTAGATCATTCTACTGACTAATTACAATTAACATGAGAGCTTTTGGTACATGATTCTAAAGGTTTTTCTGGGGAACTGTAACGTGTCTTACCATTTTACGTGCCCTAACCTGTAGTGTCGTATTATGCACTTGGGCAACTTGTTTTGGCCATGACTGACAATCATCATTCCAAATTGTCTATAAAACCTGCTTGTTTTATATTCCATGTCGAATTTACCTGCATTTTTTTCCTTTACCTTGTTATAAAAGTAGGCATATTTTGATTTTTAAAAGCAAATGACATATTCTTGCACTCACATCCTCTATATATAGCTAAGTGAGATATTTTGATGTGTAAACTTACCGTTGGGCATGCATTGTAGGGAGCAAGAGCTGGATGCCCAAACTTATAGTGAAACCAAAGTCTATCAGTGCACATCCTAAGAGACAGAAGACTGAATCCTCGGCTGTCCAAGACAACGGCAAAGCACCAGTAGCAGAACAAAAGAGTGAACCTGCAATACAAACCAATGTTCTCCAGTCCCTCTGCCAGAACTACGATAGCGGTGATAGTGAGTGAGGACAACCTCTCTTGAAGCCATGATAGTACTGGTTGTCACGATAATTGACATGTAGTTCACAAAAGCATTATGCTATCATTGTATAGCTTATGTAAGCCTCACAAATCTCTGGCAGTCAACAGCTCAACTGCGAGTATTGGCTGCTACAAATCTGGACTGTGTCCAGAACTCCAGATAGGGTTGTGTTGTTTTTGGATATCTGAAACATTACAGTATTTGTAAAATTGATGGTTGCAAAAAAGTTCAAAATTAACTCAGGGGTTCATAGCCAATCCTTAACCTGTTTCCTGTTGCAGCTGTTTGGCCATCGTTACCCATTTACCGTTTGTGAATTAAACAATGATCTGCAAACTTGCTTGCTTACCTTTGTTTCTGAAAATATTCATTTGCCTTTGCTTGTGAAAATTGAATGAAACGTCAAAATGCAGAAAGTGATTGTGTGGTTTCCCATCCTAGATTTGTGCAATGTTTTCTTCAAAAACCTGGTAAATTTTAGCAATTACTCCAAGAAGTTGGTCAGCTTTGTAGGTAAGCATTCGTAAATTGTAAAAAATAGTTATCTTACCGAAAGAATACCTTTTTTTTTTGGGAAAATACTACCGAAAGGATATCAATTATTTGAGATGCCACCCAAAGAGCAAATTTTATCGACTCGACACTGATGGTATTCTCCTTCCAGAATTTAACGGGGCTATTATTTTGAGGCTAGATGACGTGCCCAGGGACAGGAAGCATGTTGTGGTTGAATCTCAAGATTTGTGGTTCCTCATGGTACAACTGGGAGGTCAAATCAAAGCCCTCCGCAAAATGCGCTATGAGCAGCATGATAAAATGAATTCTAGTTTTTCCCCCATTTTATGAGCACAATGGCACAAGGGGGAAACTCTGTGCATATTTTGTGAGTTTTATTAATCTCATGTAACTTTCAGTGTTCGAGATTCCTTCCTAATATAGTGGATGTATGATTTAGAATAGGTTGGAGAGCATGCCAACCACCTAGCATCAGTGTTTTAAAAGGCGTCATGCGTGAGTTTGGTACACCCGAATGCCTAGGCAGCGTCTAGACGACATGGCGTTACTATTCGCTAAGACGAGGTAGGTTCGCCGGACGCCTGGGCAACACATTTAACACGCTAGCTATCATCTTTAGTGACATTGGAGTCAAATCGAATCACATAATATGTTGAATTAGTGTATATGAAATATTGAGTCAAACTTGTGTATTGAATTATCAAGTGAAAGTAAAGGTGGAAACATATATTAAGTGGAGGGAATTTAGGGTGAATAATAACCGCATGATGATGCTATAATTTGATTTCACGTAAAATGTTGAATTGGTCTATTAGAAATGTTGATATAGGATTGATTCGTTGTTGAATAAAGTTTTAAAAAATATTACAACACTCAAATAAGGGCGATTGGTGGCACTTGAGTTTTAAAGTTAAACACTTAACCAACTCCATGAAACTATAGAGTGACGTCAAAAGAATATATAAAATTAGAAAAGTTCAATTAATCCCCTTAAGTGTGGCCAAAGTTCAGGTGACCTCTACACTTCTTTTAGCTCAATTTACTCCCACAATTATATCAATCAGTTTAATTTATCCTTTAGTAGGATTTATCTTTTTTACTTTCCAAGCGCTAATGGGGGTTTAAGTTAAAATTGCACGGTGATATAAGATATAATAACATATGTTTAAAATTATGTTTCATTATTTTGATGACTAATATATCTAATAGTAAATTAATCTTTAGAACATGTAATATGTAAAAGTGGTGATCCAAAATTTATAATATATGTTTTAAAAGATAATTTTTATGATGTTTACTAGTCTCCCTACAAAATTGAAACTTACTCCAATCATGCACAGATAGATGAAATACACAAATTTTGTTAAAAGGTAAATTGGACTAATTGATATAGTTGCAGGGTAATTTGAAAAAAAAATAAGATAATTTGAAATTTTTCAAAAATAAATATACTTGCCAACATAGCGTCAAAAGTATATAAAAAAAGTTTGTTATGTCCCTGTCTCATTCATATATATTTTCTGAAAAGAGTATTTTTTTTATAGAAATAGTTTCCCCTCGTAAATATTGGTTTTCACTTTCCAAACCTCTAGCAGAGCAGGCGTACTTCTTTCTTCCGTTCACCTGCCGGTGCCCACCTTCTCTCTTGTGATCTCCTTTCCTGATGTCGACGGCTTAGCGAGCGACGCTGCTCCTCCCCAGATCTTAGTCGGCCCCTTTGCTGGTGACAAGTATTACCAACTACGCCCTTTTCTCCCCGCTGTGCGAAATCGAGCACCGCTAACCCTAACTTACGCTATTTGTGTTTGGATCCGGTCCAAATACATGCATATGCCACAACTTTGATGTTTTTTTGCAACAATTATCGGGTGTACATATGTGCACACATGTCCTATACTTTGATCCGCCCTAAGGATGCTGTAGTTTTTTTGGATTTATTTTTCTTCTCTCTCTACTGTTACTCTGAGATCCAAGCGTTCTGTCTTCTATCATACCTCTTTAGACAATAGTTCCTTAAAATTAAATAATAAAGATTTCGCATGTTTTGTGTATGATCGTCTAGTATTTTATTTATAGCTTATGTTAGTTGTTATATAGCTAGCACATAAAATATCTATCAACGTGATATTTTGCTCCACTAGATGATTTGAAGTGTTGCAGGTTTCTAATACTTAGGTAGAATAAGATTCTTTTTAGCTAGAATAATTTGTTATAATCATAGCAAATATGCTTGTGCGTTGCTACGGGTGATACTACAAAGCATTTATTAACTTTATCCTTTAAATATCATCACGATATAATTAAATTTCACATGACAACTTCTCGTTCAAAATTCTTTAAAATAAAATTTTGATCTCTAACACTTCTTAGCATTTTCATACATGCCACCCATCCCCCTTCCTTAAAAAATCTCCCTACCATCCTTCATGATGCTGGCTGACGTGACCTTGACTTTAACGACAAGGAGGTTGCCCATTATATTAGCATGCGTGCTCATCCTAGTGCTCATCCCGATACCATAGTCTGATGATATGTTGATTTACACATGCTGATCTACTGAGCATTCGTGGTTTACCCCTATCCCTAAGTAGTTACTAGAAAAGCTCAAGACTCATGAGCTGTTTATATTTAACTTGCTAAAAACTCAATTCAAGCTAAGCCACACTTGGAATCAAGCAAGCTTGGACCTAACATGGAGCTTGGGAGCTCCAACGATAAAAGATAGAGGCACTTGGTAAAGCTCAAGTATTTCAGTTTTGTGTGGCATATGCATGCACCCTGCTATCTCTATTAATTAAATTTCTAAACATCGAAAGTTAAAATAATATAGCTGGAGGAACTTTGCATTAGCTAGCGAGCTACTGTGTTGTACAAGCTAAAATACGTACAAAATAATACTCCCGCTATTCTCTTTTGACAGTTCTGTTTCATTTTAGTAAAATGATCAAGAAGAAGAACCTTACTTATCATCTTATTAATCACGACTTCTCATTTTCGATGTTATCATATAAATCCACTAATATTTTCTCAAAAGAACTACTCTGTACGGAAATCGAATGGCCATCCATACTATTTATAAGATGGCAACTTAAATGGAATTGTTGAAGAACAATTCAATTTTAGAAATAGAACTATCAAAAGAGAATAATTCAATTTTGAAAATAGAACTTTCAGAAAAGAAAACAAAGGCAATAAAACTAAATGTCCAGATATGCTTCTCTTTCCATTTATTTATCGAATTAAATGCAACTAAATCTTAGTGTATAGTTTTATTGTACTGTTACGAAGACCGTAAAATTAGTAACCGAACCGGATAAGTGTCACTGGAATAAAATTTCTCTTATATTTTATAAAACTCCTCCTTCTCTCCTTATAATAATTCTGCTATATTAGTAAATTTGTTGATATGATGTAACATGCCTATAAAACTTCTGCTGAGACTAGGCCATGCGTGTTGTATGGTATCGTGAGATGTTCCGTGATATCTGTAAAAACATCTTGGGCTCAATCGATCTCGGCTCGGGATCCTCCAGATTTAGGTGGCAGGCTCGCTCGAGCTCGGCTCATTGACAGCCCTCCCGCTCAGGGCTCAGCCGCTCAGGGCCTCGGGCTCATCTCCTCTGTTTCTTAAACATTTCCCATCTCTCGGACTCTCTCCTCCGTTGCTCTTCCTTCCCTGGCGGCGACGACTGGGCGAGCGGCGGCGCCATTTGTCCTGTCTTCGCCCAGCCCTTTGCCGGCGACGAGCGCATCCTCCAGGTATGCCCGCCCCTTCTCTTTCCTTCTGCTGTGCGAGACGGAGCACCCCAAACCCTAACAAAAACTATTTGTATTCGGATCTGAATCCAGTTACGATATATTACCTACTAACTTCGATCTCGTTTGTAAGAATTATCGGGTGTACATGTGTACACCCATGTCCTATGCTGGGTCCCTATATAAGTTCATTTTGTTGCGGATCTGCTTACTGTGTGGTTCGCTGCGGCTCGTGAGCCTTAGCTGGTGATCTTTACTCTCATGTTTTTGTGTGAAGGGTGGAATTGGGGAGGACGATACACCATGGCGGATTTCTCCAAGGTGCGAGGCAGATTCCTCTTCTGCTTTCTGTTGTTGCTGTTTACTGCCATTACCATTTCCTTTTGTTTGTGCTTACTACTTTACCTGAGAATGCATTTGCAGGCAATGTACATGCCTGTTGTTTCTGCTGTTGCTATAGAATTATATTTTTATGCACAGACGATGAGCTATGTGGAGTTCAAGCTGATGTCTATTCTAGATCTGATTGATCAGTTGTGAAGAAATTTCTTTGGGAACTCCTAGACTGGATCGTTACATTTTCTTGTATAACCTTCAGGGATGGTAAACTTGTCTAGCACAGGATGCGCACCTTTGCCAAGGGGCCTTGAAACTTGTGCTGCTGTATTAATCCAGTTATGTCATTTGATTGTGCATGTAATCATGATTTACCTAAATAGTGCGAATTGGCTGTCTGTACCTTCTAATGATTTTTTCGTTTGAGGATCTTTTTTAGTAGTGCCAACCTGTATTGCAAAGTTCATAACAACGTTATGACATAATAATAGTTTATTACAATATTGCTTACTCTGAAACAGTATACCATTGAGTAAGGAAATCAAAGATGATATATGTTAGTATAGTATATGATGTTTCTATATTAAGTGTTCTGCTCTGCACTATAATTTATGGTAGGGTGGGGTAATCCATCTTGGTCCATTTGTCATAATATTTATAATTTAAAAATGCATCCAAGTCATTTATTTGTTAGGATTGTTGCTCTATTCTGGGGGTAAAATCATTGCTTACTTTGTTAGTTTTGTAAGAAAATGTTACAGACCCAGAGGGCCAAGCTGGGCCCACTGGGCCCCACGCGCTAGCTCTCAAAATTTCTCTTTCTCATGCTCTGCACCCCTCTTCTTCCTCCTGCGCCCTCACCATGGCCGCTGGCCACCTCTTCCTCCCTCCCAGTAGTTCAGGCCCAATGGGTGACCCAGGGCCATAAGTCCATAACAGAAGTATAATCTTGAGTTCTTGATGCCGGTGCACTTGCCAAATGTGTTTCCATCTTGTAGATGAGTGATGATGTTGCATGATTTCCGTAGTTATCCAAAACATCCTTTATTTATTCCACTTTCATAAAATTATTGACATAGTTTACCATGTTTCTTTTCTAATGACCAACTTCGTTTATCATGAAACTTAGGCTGTCAGTTGTCCTGGATGGCTTAATCCTATCAGGAAGTAATGCAATGATTTGTCTATTACACAGGAGTCTTGCCCTTCTGTAAAGAATATTTTGCTTCTGGATTCTGAAGGGAAGCGTGTTGCTGTGAAGTATTTCGCAGATGATTGGACAACTAATGCATCAAAGTTGGCCTATGAAAAATCTGTTTTCACTAAAACTCTGAAGACAAATGCACGGGCAGAAGGTATTTTTCATTCTTAGTTGTTCCATGCAGAACCAAACATCACTATCATGGCAGCAAGATTTAAGAGTTTAGCTATGCTATTTTTTTACTCAACAACTTGGTGTATATTTTGACCCCAAAATTTTCCAATATGTCGGCATATTCAACTATTTATCTTTCTCAATTTAATCGTAATCATGCATATGACTGGCCAGTCCTAAGTTCTATTCACTTAATTTCATGTACTCTGTTTCACACTATGTTGATGTTCTTTTATTCTCAATTAACTACAGGTGTACCTTTAACCACTTCCAAATTTTCTTGTCTGAAATCAGTTATTTGATTTTGTTAACAATTGTTCAATCACTTCACTGGTTTGGGCTATCCAATTGACATTTTAGGGTAACAGAATTTGAGCAATATCTAAGCAGTGTACGCTGCATAAATGCATGCTATTATATTGTTGGTAATCGTGTCATCAGTTGCATTAAGGCAGCCTTATTATCCATGTACCTTTCCAGGTATTCAGACTTTATACGCTAGGTTGATGGTTAAACTGAATTTAGGCTCTCCTCTGATATACTTGGGTGTAAACAATAGTGGCTTGGGATAATACTATATTGATTAGGGTGCAAAGCACAGGTAAGATACATATAGGCAAGGATGACCTAGGTATGTGGAAATATCCTATCAGGGTGATCCTTGCCTACCCTAACCAAATCAGAGGAGATCCCAGGGAAGGGCGCACCACTAGGGTGCGGCGCCCAGCCCTAAAGGCCAACAAGGCTGGCTAACCAACAGCCCATAGGGCCTGCCTATACATCTCGTCGTATGCAACAGGGTGCTGGAATCAGAAGTCATGTGAGAGGAGGCACCTGTATCGAAGTACCACTCGTTGTTCTGTGGAGGGTTCAGCGTCATGGTGCTGAAGGTGGAGGAAGAGACTGCTGATCCCAGGTGGGAAGTCCGGCGATAGGGTTGTAGAACCCGGGTGGGGCCCACACGCCCGCCTGAGGGGCCACGGCCGGTGCCGTGCACCAGCGCCTGTTGTGCTTGGGCCATGTAGGCAGCCTGGACCTGCGCAAGCTGCGCGCGCTGGGCCTGCTGCAGCGCCTGAGCCTGCGCGTGCTGGGCCAACAGTGCTTGCTGTGGCTGAGGCAGGCCAGGCTGTGGCCTAGGGAATGGTGGGCCGGGCCACATTTGAATGGACCCAGCCCACGGGTTGTGGAATGTCGGCCAGGGCGTTGAGGGAGCGCCGGAGCCGCTGGGCGCGCGTGCAGGTCCGCCTGACCCGCCGCCGTTGCCTGCGGAGGTGTCGGTGCCAGCGTTCAGAGGGGCCATTGTCGCTTCGTGCAGAACCATGGCCTGCTGAAGATCATCGCGGGCACCACGGTTGGGGTCTGAGATGTGGGATGGCGTGACGGAGGGGGCGCTGTGGCCGTCCTGGTCAGGAACGGTGGCGGCGCGCGCCAGGGCGACACGGGCGCTCTGAGAGGCGGCGTCGTGTGCGGTGCTGGCCTTGGTGGCCTCCTTCTCGGCGGCCTCAGCCTCAAGAAGGGCGGCGTCATGCGTCTTCTTGGCCTTCTGCGCGTGTGCCTCGCGCTCAGCGTCGAGGGTGGCGTCGGCGGCAGGGATGGAGCCAGCCATTGCTAGGGCAGCGGAAGATGAATCGGGTGGATTACCCGGACTCGTGATACCATGTAAACAATAATGGCTCGGGATAATACTATATTGATTAGGGTGCAAAGCACAGGTAAGATACATATAGGCAAGGATGACCTAGGTATATGGAAATATCCTATCAGGGTGATCCTTGCCTACCCTAACCAAATCAGAGGAGATACTGGGGAAGGGCGCACCACTAGGGTGCGGCGCCCAGCCCTAAAGGCCAACAAGGCCGGCTAACCAACAGCCCATAGGGCCTGCCTATACATCTCGCTAACATTGGGCACCAGAGAGTGCCTGCTGTCCACAAGTAAATTCTCCGCTGATGCATATATTTGATTCTTTGCAGCTGAGATAACATTGTTTGATGGTTATATTGTCGTCTACAAGTTCGTACATGACCTTCACTTTTTCATCACCGCTGGAGATGATGAGAATGAACTCATCTTAGCAAGTGTACTAAATGGTTTTTCGGATTCTGTTGGTCTTCTACTCAGGTAGCCTATTTTCAGTTATTATTACTGTACGAGCAGTTGTTTTTGTATGCAGTTGTTTTGAAGTCCACTTAATATGCTTTAGGGGTGATGTTGAGAAGCGGACTGCACTTGAGAACTTGGACTTGATACTTCTCTGCATTGATGAAATTATAGATGGCGGGTAATAATCTTGCTACTTGTGCTAAGTTTTGGTTATCAGTTATGTTTTGACATTGTGCTGTTTCAAATATGATGCTGCATTATGTTAGATGGTTCTATGATTTTGCCATGGCTATTATGTTTGCATTACTTTTTTGACCATCCGTGTGGCCACATTGGCATGGTCTCAATACTGCCTGTTTTATGGTATCTGTTATTATAAATAATTATTACTTAACATGGAGAAGAAATGATTTAAGCTAGTTGAACTGCTTATTCCAATGCATGTATCTGTGTTCATCCACATCATCTGCTGAGTCTTTAGCTTAAATATTCCTATTGTAAGTCGAATGGCATGTACCACAAATTTTGCATCTCAGTTAAGATACTCAGGGTGACCGCACAAAACTGTACCATTGGCAAATTTATGCCATTGTGCATATAGGGATGAAAGAAATATAGGTGCTAGTGCTAGTGATTTATTTCCACAAAAGTGCGCTACTGATGGAAGCAAAATGGTTGCCTTGATGACGGTGTTTGCTTTATTTTTTTATGGCAAACACAATACAACAGCTAATCAGTAGATTTTAGGAAGATAGCATGGTTACTTTCAGTTATGTGTCACAGATTGCTCCATGGAGTAGAAGTTGCCATCAGTAGTTACCCAGCCACAGACTATTGTCTATTGGGCATGTACTGAAACAATTATGTCTTATGTACTTTTGCAGCATCATCCTGGAAACAGATGCGAATACCATTGCTGGGAAGGTCGCAACCAATGCTGTTGACGGTTCTGTCCCATTTTCTGAGCAGGTAATTACTCATTCCATTCTATCGCATTTCATTTCACAGGTTGCATACATCTCATGATCCCTGTGACCTGTTCTGCGCAGACGATATCTCAGGCCTTAGCCACAGCTAGGGAGCACCTTGCAAGATCTCTGCTGAAATGAACAACCTACAGCCAGAATTCTTTTACGAATTATTATGACACATTCTAAAGTGCTACAGTGACATAACCTAGTCGAATGTTCCAGCTTTGGTACCGCGAGTTGTGTCATGCGTTGCTTGTAACTTCGAACCAGTGATTCTGTACCTATTTTGAAGAAAACATAAATAAAGAGTTGTGTAATTGAGTGTAATATACTTTTCAGACAAAAAAAAATGTTCGTTTCAAATGTCAAACCATGGAAAAGGTTCAAGGTTGTCTCTGATTTTCCCTGCAGATCGGGGAATGGACCCTCTTGCCATTGAAAAGTATGGTTTTGCTCTTCCAAGTACTCAGACCAAATATATTCTCACTTTAGTCGGTTCTGAGTATTCTTTAAGATTTAGTCCAACGTTAAGTCAGTTCACGGTTATCTTCCGCCTAGTTAGCTTGAGGTCGTTTCGAGGTGCGTATCTGGTATCAGGGAATGATTTAGAACTCAAAGTCATCTCTCTGAAAACGTAGTGATGCTATTTGCAAAACGCAAGCTAATTCTACATCGGCAAGTTCTCTAGTATTTGTGAGAATCCTATGATTGCTTTACAGAAATGCAATGACGACATCTCTAAGGGTTGGACCACTTGGTTCAATCAAGGCAAAATTTGCCACAAGTCAATGAAATACACAACACTGGACATTCCCTCTCTGAAAGCCCACTTGTTTTTTTTTCTAAAAAAAGGTTAGTTCCAACATGTATTGCGGTTTATAGTGCAACGGTTGATCCACTTGCAAGTTACATGGTGTTTGGTTTAATCCACTTGCAAGTTACATGGTGTTTGGTTTGAGGAATGAAACGGTCCACCATTGTTTTGGTCCTTAAGATTTTTGCTTGTTTTGAGAAATGGAATGGGTTGATCTATCACTACTCATCCCCCTCAAGCACATGATTACTATAAGCATTAGGGATGGGCCATCCCATAAAAAAATCATAACGATATATTCATACTGGTAATCCTCAAACTAGATACTCCCTTAGCGAACGACATTGACCGAAAAAGGATAGAATGCATCTTTTACATGTATTTAATAGAGATAAAAAGACATTCAACTGAGAACTATTTGTTAGAGGTCAAAAGCTATTCATCAGAAAAAAATTAACTAAAGATCACTTCAGCGGATAATAAAAAATATTTCCAGCAAGGGACAGCGCTATATTTTTACTTTCGACCGTTGTGTGCTCTGCTTTTAGCCGGTAATTGACCTTGAAGGTTCAACTGCCTTTTTATCTGCCTTCATACACAATCAGAGCTTCACCTCAATATTGGTTAGTAAAATGTACTCTTTCTATCCCAAATTATTAGTCGTTTTAGTTTTTCTAGGTGAATATATGTATAGAAAAATTAAAACGACCTATAATTTGGGATGAAAGTAGGAGCTGCGATGATATTCCACTCAAAAGAAGTTCAGTTTCTTACTCGCAGCCGGAGGGAGAGACGCCGACCAAAACAGGCGCGCTACATCAACCAAGTTTTAGACTCCATTTGATGCATGGTCGCCGCCGTTACTGTCATGCGCCTGGTCAGTCCGAAGCCGAAGCCGAACACGAGAGGATCTAATCATCAATACAATCCGCGTGCAGCCGTGGTTTCCTTGCCGTGTGACATCAATCTCGACGCATTCTTCTTGCTATTATTAGTGGTCAACAAATTCATAATGAACATGTAATATCGTTTTCTAATCACTACTAAGTCCATAGAGAAACATGCCTCTTTTGATCGATTCTACATTAATTAAAATTGCAGAGCCGTGGCGAACTAGCATTACACAGCACTCGGTTTTGTTCCCCGGTGATCAGTGGGTATTGAAATTCATCCAAAACCGGCAGAGGCTCCTCATGCTATATATGTATGTAACATCCACCACACATCACAGAAAAAAATCAAAGCAGCTATAAAATATCTAGCTTAGCTGCTCCATCGTCCCAAGCAGCATCGCTAACATCCACCACACATCACGAAAAAATCAAAGCAGCTATAAAATATCTAGCTTAGAGCATCTCCGATAAGTTCTATTTGAGTCCTATAATTTATATTAGGGACATATTTGATGTGTTTAGGGTAAAAAAACCTTAGACTCCAACAGCGGGGTCTCAAATCATGTCATTTAGAACTAATTGGGGAAAGATTGGAGCGGAGGCATTGGGGAAAGAAGTCTCTGTCAGTTAGATTTCGTGGCAAAAGGGAGATAGGACCCAACCAATTGAGTCCTAAATTGATTTGCCAGTTTTTTAAAATAGAACTCCTGTTGGAGACTATTTTTTTTCTTTTAAGCCCTGTATTCCTAATTTAGAACTCCTATTAAAATGCTCTTAGCTGCTCCATCGTCCCATGCAGCATCGCTAGCAAGCAAGCAAGCAGCGCCACGCCATGGCAGGGCCGATCACCCACTTCTCCCATCCCGACCACGAGCTCAAGCTCAGGGACCACTACCACTCGACACACAGCTGCGACCTGTGCGGGGAGACGATCGCCGGCAGCGGCTACAGCTGCCACCGGCTTCGCTGCGGCTTCAACCTGCACCAGAAGTGCGCTACGTACCCCGAGGTCCTGACCTCCTTCTTCGTGCACCCGTGGCACGACCTCACCCTCTCCCGCGCCGCCGACGGCAGCGACGGCGATTCGCCGCAGATGTGCCACGTCTGCCGCGAGGACGTCCCCGACGGCGCCTTCCTCTACCGGTGCGCGCCGTGCGGGTTCGCCATGCACCCGCGGTGCTCGCGGCTGCCGCGGACTGTGCGCAGCGAGCTGCACCCGGAGCACGGCCTCGCCGCCGTGTCCGGGATGGGGACGTGCGCGGCGTGCGGCAAGCCCTGCTACGTCTGGGTCTACCGCTGCGGGCTGTGCAACGTGGACCTCCACATCGGCTGCCTCCACGGCCCCAGACCGTCCAGCCGCGGGATGGGCGACGCTGGTGGTGGCACGGGAGGACAGGCCACCGGGGCGTCGCAGGGTGGGGCGCTCGTGGGATCTATCGTGGAAGCTGGAGCATCTACTCTCATCAACATGCTCGAGTCAAACGATTGACTCGATCGGTATCAAGTCTATCTTTTATCTTTACATGTTTCCAATTCCGCGGCTTTTATCTTTAGCTGTTTCCAAAGCACGCAATGCTTCGGTCAAAATTTTAATTTGATCCAATATGTATCACCAACAGGTGGAGCTGAAGCGTATACGGTAAGAACAAAAAGTAATACTGTATTGTAATCTAAACATACTCAACAAATATACTGAGAACGTGAAAACACAATAAAATCTATGTTGAAAAAATTCTATGGCAGAAAAAAATCAGCCACAACCTATATGCCTACCCTACGGTAACGTTGTTGTGCCCATATCCTTTACGATCCGTTTCCGATCACACCACGCGCATAGCGCGGCTATGATGCTACATGGCGCCGCTGGATTTTCAGTCAGGACGTGAGCTCGATCACACTTTGGCGACATAATAGCATCAAGGCTGGCTAGAGGTACGACCATATAATAATAATAATAATATACGGGTATATATTCGTCTGTGGCAACCTACGAGCATATTTGCTAGTATACTCTAGAACTCGATAATTGGATGTACGGAGTACTGATATCTCATTGGGATTATTACAGAATGTAAAGTGCTGCACTACGCTTTGAACAATATTCAAATACCAAAAGAAGCACCTGATAAGAGACTGATTTAATTACGTATTCATTATTGACATGTACAACTTGGGAGCAGGGGCGAGATGATTCCAGCGGCTTCAGCAAACTCTAGTCGAATTCCTCTTTATGAATGGCAATTGTTTTCTCTAAATAGTACGATAGCATTATGTACAGAGGACCGATGAACTACTATTCTGGCTTCGCTTCTGCTTGCGAGCCAATTAACCCTGGCCACTTTTACTTTATGAGCAATATATATGA
Source organism: Panicum hallii (assembly GCF_002211085.1). Taxonomy (NCBI): domain Eukaryota; kingdom Viridiplantae; phylum Streptophyta; class Magnoliopsida; order Poales; family Poaceae; genus Panicum; species Panicum hallii. The sequence goes on along the minus strand of NC_038046.1, from coordinate 16,991,621 downwards.
GGCTAATTCTTGTAGTACTAACAATAATGTACCTTTGTGCCTATCCCCATTTCAATAAGTGTCCACACTTATGGGTGTAGATTCGAAGAGGCCAACTAGAGGGGTATTAGGTCCAATATTCGGTTCTAAAACTTCTTGTAAGACTTAAATCATAAAACTATAAAAATGTGGAATTAAAACGGTCGGCCGACTACATCTAACCCTGAAACAATGTTACAAACATATGCACACACTCTATGGTGGATGTGGATATGTCAAAATCTGCAATTCTAGAGTGGCATGTGATAAATTATAATTATTATGGCAAGTTAGATTGCTTAAATATAAATTGCACAAAGTAGATAAGCTCAAATAAACAAACAACAATGGAGATGCCAATTTTTTTTGCTCTCGATGACCTGCCGGTCACCCCTTATCTATGTTATTAAGGTGGGCTTAATTTTCCAATCACTCAAGGCAGCACTTTATCTTGAGCTGGTTTGGATAAAAAAAATACTCCACACCTTAATTCTACTAAAGTTGCTCTTCATCCCTCTGGTAAGATTAGCACAATGCCTCTCACAAGCATATCATCCGGATCTTCTCACAAACTTCTCTTGAGAAGATCACTGGATCACAGCAGCACCACACCATCTATGTCGCCAAGGTCATGGACAATGATCTTGAAGCGTCCCCTCATCAGAGGTGACTAAATATGATATAAATATCAGTTCCAAGAGGCTGATAACACATTTATTACATCAGATAGTTCTTTACCGTACAAATCGTCGAGGTAGCGGGCACTGAAGTGCCACTATCAAGAGGGATAATATAAGAACTACAAGCCAAACTAAAGTGCCAACGAAATCTAAGATAACATCAAAGTCTTGCGCCATGGTAAGCTTCCTGTGGAGACCCCGAACCACGGGCAAGGTTGGGTGCAGGACGGCGACCTACTCGACGTCTTCAGGAACGAAGTTCGGATCCTCCTCTGTAAAAACTAGGCAAGAGTGAGTACATACGTACTCAACAAGTCCAACCACACCCACGGAGGGGGATAATAAAAATCATGCACATGATATATCAAGGATAAGGCTAGATAAAAATCATGCACATGATATATCAAGGATAAGGCTAGAGTTTGTTTGCGATAAAGTAAGGTTTTACACATGCAAGGGTTCATTTAATAAAAGAGTTTTCTCAAAATATTTCTGTAGTAATCGAATAATAAGTGGGGTTGATCCTACACAAATGATCCAAGTTTTAATGCTACCGGACTCCACATCCACAGTAGCTCACGGCACAACCGCCGGACACTTTCAAAACAACTCATGCCACAAAACCAACCATCCCAAAATGTCTATTGAAGTGACCATGCCGTAACTCGTTCAATACCGTGAACACGGCTATTCGAATAGATTTTACACTGTGCAGAGGTTATACACTTTACCCACAAGTAGGGTACCGCACTACGGACACCTTAGTGTCGCTGCGGATCCTAACAAAGCCATTACCCACCTTAGCTGAATCTAACTAGCCAATACGGAAGCAACCATGGGGTTAATGACCTATCAACAAAGTCATAACCGGGACATAACTCACACAGATCGTATTCCTTCTCCATGATCTTCCATTGCTCACCAGCTCTCTTTTTGGCTAGCAGAACAACTAGTGGGATTTATGCTAAGCCGTTGCCCACACAACGGTCAAGTAGTTGTACGATAAGTGGGTTAGGCAAGATGACACCTCAGTTCATCCTTACATTGACAAGACGGACATCTCCCAACCATGCTCAACCACAAAGGTACAAGCTCACCAGTGGCATTTCACACAGGAAACACCGTCCATCTCATCAGGTTATATCCTTCTTTTATTTTCCCGAAATCCCATTTTATCTTTTAAAACACTCACACCTTTATTTTCGATAAAACGTGTTGTGGTCATGATTAAAATATAATAAAGGGAATAAAAGATCCTAAGCATATCTAGCAGTAGTTAACGTCCAGCAGAGCAAACCCTATATAGACATTAACCTAGATCATCAAGGAATAGTCATAGCAATCAAGGGGTGGCTATCCAACCATATCTTGCAACAATGCATTTTATAAAACAGGCCAATAGGTTGTGTTTATAAAACTAGGATAAATATGCATCAAAAGATGGGATTGGACTTGCCGTCCTCAAAACCTTCTGGAAGCTCCTCCTCGGTCACACCGTCGGCTACGACACACAAATAATCACACAATAAAAACAAAGTTCGCCGACGAGCTTAAATAAGAGAGGGAAATAGAGAGCTTCGATTAAAAAAAATAGAGAAGACTATTATATTTGTCGGATGTGGATCCTGAGACTTGGAGAAAATATTTGATGCGTGGTGGAGTTTGAAATCGATTCAGAACAAAATATCGCATGAACTGATGAGTTAAAGGTCATTTAGGGAGTAGTTTAAAAGGGCGAGGACCTATTTGTAATGAACTAAAGAGATAGAAAGAGTTCTGGTTAAATATTTGAGAGAGGGAGGTGGAGGGCTGCGGACTGCATAAGGAGGAAAAGTGGAGGGGGTTATGCACAAGTCTGCCTTTCTTCGTCCTCGAGACAGAACAGGAGGGGGAGGGGAACGGTAGGATGGGAGGGGGGCAGCCAGTCCATGGGCGTCGACCCCCTGGTGAATGGCAACGCCCGGGGACGAGGGGAAAACGGAGAGGAGGCCGAGGGGGTCCGATTCCGGCCCTCACCTCGTGCGGAGACGGTCTATGGAGGGCTGTCCACGGAGATGGGTGGTGGCCGGCAATGGTGAGCGACGGCGGCGAGCTGTAGCGCGAGGTAGAGGAGGGGAGGTGCTGGGGCGGTGTGGGCGGAGTGAGGGGCGGCTCGGGGGCTGATTTATAGGCCGAGAGGGAAAGGGGATATGGCCGGCATGGTAGGGTCAGGGCAGTACAGGAACCTCACCATTAATGGCTGCTGTGATGCTCGGGGACAAGATGCAAGCTGTGAGGATGAGGGGACGGGACGTAGACAGGCCGGCGTAGCAGCGGTTCGCACGCCGGCTTGGCGTGCACGGGCAGCAAGCACACAGCGGCACAGCGAGCAGCAGCGGCCGTGGCGGCCGTGGCGTGACGCGGGCGGCGTGATGCGAGCGCGCGTGCACAGCCAGCAACGGGGGCAGCGGCGGGTTGTGCGCTGGCCCGTGCGTGCGCGCAAGGAGCGGGCTACAGCTCGAGCAGGCAGCGGCAGCACAGGGGAGAAAAAGAAAGAGGAAGCCAGCGCCGGGAGAAAAGGAGAAAGGAGGAGAGAAAAAAAATTCTGGGAAAAAAAGAGTTAGAAGAGAGAAATAAAATAGATTTGAACAAAATATGAGAAAAGAAAAGAGTGGACACGCGCGGGGCACCAACAATCGCGGCCGAGCAGGCGCACGCGGCCGATCGCGATACGATGGTGATGCGACGGGACGGCGGGACCGGTGGAAAAGGAAAAGGGACGGGCGGCTCCGTGGAAAAAGAGGACTGCGCGATGTCGGGACGGTGGAAAATCGGGGGGTGGGCTTCGGAAGCTCGAGCGGCAGAAAAGGTTTAAAAGATTTTTAAACGAGTGATTGGTAATGCAATTTAAATAAGATAAAAATGCGGGCGTTACGGATCTTCACAGTGATATGGTGAAATTCCTATTTATTATCTAATGGAAGTGTCATTATCTAATGGAAGTGATGGAATGGAGAGAATGCAGCCTGATGCAAACCTCCTTTCCGTAGATGATCACGAGGTATTTATACTACAACTCCAAGTTCGTTGGACTCAGGAACCTAGGTTCACCGTGGGTTTTGATCTGTGGGCATGGGCACACAATCTGGGCTAGATGGGCGGCACGGCCCGACGCCGGCATGGCACGGCGAGGCACGGCTAGCTAGTCGTGCTGTGCCATGCTGGCATGCCGCCCTAGGCACGGTACTGTCGTGCCGTGCCGGCACGGTGGCCACGGCAGCCCGGCGTTTCCGTGCTGGCCCGAGCCTGACGCCAGCAATACGTGGAGGCTGGGCGAGGTGGTGGCAGCGGCGACATGGATGTGTAGAGGACGGACGAGGTGGCAACAGCAACGGGTAGGCGCAGGGGAGGTCGTCGGAGCTCAGGTGAGGGGGAAGCTGCCAGCGGCGGCATGGATGCAGGAGGCCGAGCGAGCCGATGGCGGAGACGGTTTCGTGCGGGGGAGGCTGTCGGAGCTCAGGCGATTGGGGAGCCATCGGTGGCCGGGGTTCGGGGAGGCAAGGGCGTCGGTCGCTGCTCGGAGGTCAGACTCGCGTGCGAGAGAAGGAGAAAGACCGAGGGGAGGAGAAGGGCGGCGGCTGGTTGGAGGCAGGAGTGACATGGATTAGGGTTTAAGGAGAATATTTATATGAGTGGTTTACCGGCCTAACGGGCCGAACCATGCTAGCTCATTAGTCGTGTACGTGCTGGCACTGCGTGCCAGAGTTTCGGCCACGCACGATACTACGCCGTACCATGCTAGCACTTGACACTATGTCCATCATGTCGGGCCATATTCATATAGTATTTTTTATGTTGTATCTCATGCAACCTATTAGGCATGACCCATTTGGCCATCTACACATGAGGCACGACCTGTTTGGCCATCTACAGGAACGGTCTTCTACCTACGGGGGATGGGTCTAGGTCCACCTGGGTCCTTTGTGGCTTCCAAGATTCCCATCTTTCATACGTGGGCTCTTGCAATGACTGAAATCTTTGCCAATATTAAGCTGGTAACAAAACCCTCCGTTTATTTCATATTTGCAATCATTTTGCAATATATTCCAAAACAATACAGATGCAAATATGGTGCTATTTCAGATGACAATTGGCAGTTAGTGTAAAAGTGAATCCGAAAGGTTAGTATAATGATCAAGCAAAAACACCATTGAACGGATTTGAAAATGTGTCATTAGTGAGCATCACCACACATAAGGTACATTATTCTACTCTATATCATCTTGTATTCTTCATTTAGTTAATGCAGATCACATATAGCCTCATATGGCCCTTTTTCAACGAATTATGGTTTGTGCCCTTCATGGTCCTCACCCTTGACTAAGGCTTTGATCCTTCGGAGCAAAGCCCTTTACATTAATCCTTCACCTGTGTGGTTCATCACAGTCGAGTCTTGGTTACATGTAACCATCTTGCCATGTACAACCACTTTGTGCCTCAAATCTTTAATATCTTCTATTTATCATTTTGATTGCCAATTTGAACTTTTCAATTTCACACTATTTTTTAGTTTCACACTATTTTCTTTTTGGTAATAACTCACAATGCTCATTCTTTTGATCTAAATCAACTCATGATGTCGTCATTAATCACAACCTTAATTTATTGCTCCTAAACATATGAGCTATCAACAGGTTTTTCTCTCCATCCATCCAGTTCAATGAGGGTTGAATCTATCTTTTGATTCTTGGCCGATTAGAAATCCATATTCAACTTTTAGATTGACCAATGAGCTCCAAATTCTAGCTAGTTCAACTACATATCACTACTGCGTGGTAGGATATTCCTCCAGTACTATGTGTAGAACACTCTAACCCAACAATAAATAGCAGTGTCACTCCGTCCATACTTGCGTCGCATAGAAATCACACTATACACAACTAACATTACTAGTTCCCTAGAAAATTATTGAAGTGAAGTGATCTTAGGTACAGATGTACCGTGCCATTCAACTTTTGACTATGAGCATGCAACATTAGTCTAGTCATTTTGTTTATGATTTAGTCCAGTCACTTTTCATTTCGCTCATGTATGGATGCTGCACAACTAAGGCCTTACCTATTCTTGCTTGTACCGATTCCATTAATTTTGGCATGTACGATTATCTCGACGCCTACCAAAATTACCATGGCTTTTTTACTATTTTATATTACTCGTAGATAGTTGAGGATTATGAAAAATGAACACAGTAATTAGCTGATGGAATGATATTGGCATTAGTATAGAGTCACTACTAATTCTTTGTTCTGTATAAGACAAATCATGTAGACTTCATAGTTTTTTGTAATTTGACTTAATATATTTTCACGTATGTGCATTAGTTGGGAATGTAGAAACTCTAAGCATGCACTTGTATTCCATCAGAACAAAGAAGGCTGCTGCAGGCATAAGAAAAAGCACAAGATGTGATCACTATGTCTTTCTACTGATGCAAGGCACAACATGCAGTGAACATAAACAATCGAAAAGGCCTAGAGAAGGGTAAAACTCGCCCTGAGACCCTGCTGATGTAATTCAAGAAAGCTCACTGCAGGTACATATAGGAGAATTAGATGCGCACTCAATATCCACGGCATGAGATCAAGCAAAGGAAGGATCCAAATCAAAATCAGTTGGGCCACCTTCCTGCAATGGGCGTTCCTAGGCCTAGGTCACCGAATCCATGGCCGCCTCTACACTTGCACCGGAAGAGCAAGAACTGATGGATCAGGTCCTGGCACGGCAGATTCAAAGCAGCACAAAGAGGAGTGTGAGGTTTGCGACGGGAAAACAGGAGGAGGAAGGGAGATGGGGAATCAAAAGGTAGGGTTCGTATCCGGGGCGAGAGGAGAAGAAAGTGGGGAAAGATATGCAGATGGTGCCAGGAGGGGGAACTTATCTCGACATCGAATCCCGGGAGCACGCGCCGATAGGACTGGCCGTCTTCACCAACTGCTCCGACGGGGGCCGTCCTCGCGAACAGCGCACGCGCGTACGAAGAACGCCACGCGTCCCCGCCTGGGGATTTGTTATGACGGGGGTCTGGACGGATCAGGCGACACGCCTGCACGGCCTGGTGCGCCTCGCCCCCTCGCCTCCTTGCGTGGCGTCGCTAGGATTTCAGTCTCAGGTGGTCCAACTTAATATAATTTTTTAATAACAATATATAAATAAAAAACTTATAGAAACCAATATTCTAAAATAAATATTTTTGCAATTTGCTTAATGTAGTCGACGCAACCACACATGTGCAAGCGTGTGCAATGGCATCATGGTTCACAGGCCTCCGGCAGTCCATGCTGTGGTGTTGTGCTGGCCACAAGCAAGGCCTAGCTGCCTAGTACCAATGTACCTGCCGACGCTAGCTGCTGTCGCTGTTCTTGCTAACGGCTGGGGCTGTGGCTCTGACATTCCGTGCTCTGATCTCAGTCAGTGCCGCACGGTTGCCTCGAGCGAAAAACTGAATGCGGAATAGTGCCACAGCGAAAGGAGGCGACGCACACCAAGGGCGATGTCTTCTTTTTTGGAATCGATCGATCTGAATTTGCTAAACGGGGGGTAACGTGCCTTGGGCTGGATTCTTAGGGTGATCCACGACCCACCCGGACCACCCCTAGCTCCGCCCCTGCTCCTTGCCGGCAGCACCCAGAGGCCGAGGCCGCCTGTCGGTGCTTTACTGTCACGCCCATCGAAAAAGATACTCTCGAGATGGTGAGTTTGTAGGTAGGGTGTCGCCGAGATCGAGAATTCAAAGGTGCAAGGAACAGAAAGTTTAAATGGGTTCGAGCCGTCGGGAGCATAATAACCTACGTCTTGTGTGGTTTGTATTTCCTTAGGTGGTGATCGAATGATCTCCTGCATGAGGCACGAGTTGTCCCTCACGCTCTCCCCTTGAGGAGGGTCTCTGTCCGCCCTTATATGGTGTGGGGGGACAGGGTTACATAGAAATTCTAGTCGGATACGAGCTCCAGAGTCCTACCCGAGTACTTTTCGGATAGTTTTCTATTGTATCCGACTAGTTTTACTACTATATGAGTAGTTCTATTAGGCTACGAGTAGTTACAACCAGTGTAGGGCGTAGGCCATATCCCACCTCTTCTCCTGTGAGCTGTAGACCATGTGTGCAGTCCCGTATGCCCAGGTTTGACACCGCCCACTGTCAAGCGGGCCCAGCTGCGCGGTGGCCTGCCTCTTAGCCGCATGGGGTGCCGCCCGCCCGGTGGTTAGGTGCTGCTGCCGCTTGCGGGGTCGGGCGGGTGTGGCTCTCCACCTCTCCTAACCGAGCTCCGCTGCTGACACTGCGGACCCTCTCTCCTCTCCAGACCGAGGTCCGCCGCTGACACCACGGACCGATGGCGGGCATCGCTCCACCGGGTAGTGACCAATTGCTCCGCTGCCGGACGTGGAGCGCTAGCCAAAGGAATCACTGCGCCGCTGCCGGATGCGCGCTGCGCAACACACGTCCATCTTTGCGCGTCGAATGCGGGGAGAAGGGTAGTAGGCAGTGGATTTTAATCAAGCTGATACAATGACAAATAAATTGAACTTTTAAATTTTAGTTATTTGATAAATCATGCTATCATCAGGGAAACAAAGCTATGTGCTATATTTATTTATAGATTTTGACACTTAGACCTCTATTTTCTTCATCTATAAGCATCCTACCTGGAGTGGAGGAGCTTGCTCAAAAACTAAGAACCGACCAAGAACTAGACGATCCTTGTTCGGAAAGGTCTTTTTCGTTATAGACGCCACCAAGAGAGTGCTCCGCTCCTAATCACTAAGTAGTGTTATTCTGTCTGATGGCAGACTCCATCAATCTAAGGGTTCTTCTCTCCTAAATTTTGCCTACAGGAGGAAATAGGATTCGAACCAATGGTACATAAGTTATTAGCCCATGGTGGAGCATGGGTTGATGGACTAGTTTATTTTAAATTATTTTTACTTTATCTTTCTTGGATAGATTGTGGATAGTAGATTGCGGATGACGGGGCCACCCAAAAAATTTCAAGAAACGGGACCCTAAACAGAAGTGAAAAATATCAATATACACAATATAGTATTAGTATTACATTATTGTTAAGATTTGGTTGACTCTTTTATTAACCTTTTGTTTTTACCTTTTTATGGTCATAATTATATTTTCTAACCTAATTTTTGGAAGACACAACAATAGAACAATAGCTATACTGATGCAAGTGTACATAAAGTTTCAAAACTAACAACCTATAGGAGCAAATCGTGAGTATGTCCATTCGTCGGTATGGGAGAGAAATTGGATTTAGGGTTTAGGGTTGCGTCAGTATACTAAATATGGCTAGTGTTCATTCATCGGTATAAAACACTAGCTAGACATCTCTTGCATAACACAATCAATCACCTCCTATAATATGACTTGTAATTTGTAATAGAGGTGAAAGAATTTCATTGCTGCAATATAACAGCATGGCATGTGGCAAACATAAGAAAAAAGAATTTTTTCCCTTGATCATGATAAAGACAAAATTGAGGGTCAAGAAAATCTCAAAGCATACATAACCACCTGAGGAAAATTCCTTCACTCGAGATAAGACAATAAGGGATGATATTTCTCAGGTCACAACTCTGGAAAATGATTTCCTGATTGCCCCTTTTACAGAAGAGGAAGTTCGAAACGTAGTTTTTGACATGGAACACAACAAGGCGCCTGGGCCGGATGGCTTCCCTGCTGAGTTTATCAAAATTTTGGGAAGTCGTCAAAGGGGATCTGATGCAAATGTTCCACGATCTTCATGCTGGAGTATTACCACTCTTTAGCCTGAATTTTGGTGTCATAATCTTACTTCCAAAAGTCCAAGAAGCAAATCGCATTCAACATTTGCTTGCCAAATGTCAGCTTCAAAATCTTTACTAAAGTGGCCACCATAAGAATGAACTCCATACCGGATCATTTAATAAGTCCAACTCAGATAACCTTCATGCGAGGACGTAACATCATAGAGCATGTCGTCATCTTACATGAAACTATGCATGAATTACATAGGAAGAAGCAAAGCGGGGTTATATTGAAGATAGATTTTGAGAAAGCTTATGATAAAATAATATGGCCATTCCTAATGCAGACACTACGAGTGAAAGGATTTGCACCTAAGTGAATATCTTGTGTTGAATCCATCATTTCGGGCGGAAGTGTTGCAATTAATGTAAATGATGATGTCGGGTCTTATTTCCAAACGAAAAAAGGCCTTCGACAAGGGGATCCTTTATCTCCATTACTTTTTGACGTTGTTGCTGATATGTTAGCGATCCTCATAAAAAGATCGAGGGATGATGGTCAGATAAATGGAGTGGTACCACATTTGGTCGATGGTGGTTTATCTAGTCTACAATATGCAGATGACACAATACTTTTTATGGAAAATGATCTAGAGAAAGTGTCTAACATGAAGTTATTACTTTGTGCATTTAAGCAACTCTCGGGTCTTAAGATTAATTTTCATAAGAGTGAAATATTCTGTTTCGGTGAGGCAAAAGATCAACCACTCGCTATACAGAGCTCTTTGGATGTAGCCAGTGTGAGTTTCCTCTCAAGTATTTAGGGATTCCTATTTATTTTAGAAAATTATCAAATGCCGACTAGAAACAAGTTGAAGAGTATTTTGAAAGATGTCTGAGTAGTTGGAAAGGCAAACATTTATCTACAGGTGTGCGGCTGACACTGATTAACACAGTTCTCAGTAGCTTACTCATGTATATGATGTCCATTTTTGCAATGCTGAGAGGTGTTCTTAAAAAATTAGATTATTTTTGGAAAAGATTTTTTTGGCAAAGTGACAATCATAAAACAAAAGTACCGTCTTACTAAATGGAGTATTTTGTGCCAACCTAAAAATTAAGGGGGATTAGGAATTCATGATCTTGATATAAAAAAACACCGCTTTGCTCAGTAAATGGCTGTTTAGACTGCTCACAACAGATGAGACATGGCAGCAGATATTGCGCAATAAATAAATAAACAGTAAACCTTTATCGCAAGTTCAATCTAAAAGTGGGGACTCTCATTTTTGGGCTAGTCTGATGAAGGTGAAATGAGATTTCTTTCATTTTGGGACATTTATAGTTAAAGATGGATCACAAATTAGATTCTGTGAAGACAATGGCTGGTCAATGCAATGCTGCGTAAGCAGTATTCTTGTTTGTATAACATTGCTCGCCATAAACAAATCACAATGGCAAAAAATTTTAGCACCCTATTTATCAATATATCATGGCGCAGAGATCTTATTGGCAATAAGTTAGCAGCATGGAATGATTTAGTTTCGTGTATTGCTAACATAGTGCTGAGCCAAGAACAAGATGAATTTTACTGGAATCTCCACCCTTCTGGGCAGTTTTCTGTGAAATCTTATTATTTAGCCATGATTCATGGTGATGTCCCCAACTTGAATCAACATCTATGGAAATTAAAAGCTCCCCTAAAAGTCAAGATTTTTCTTTGGTATTTACGGAGGGGTATGGTGTTGACAAAATAAAATCTAATTAAGCACAACTGGAAAGGTGATAAGAAATGTTGCTTTTGCTCTAGGGACGAGACGATTCAGCATCTTTTTTTATTATCTTTTGCACGTGCAGTATGGTCTATCACACATGTGGCTTCAGTTCTTCTACAGCCTCGTAGTATATTACGTATGTTTGGTAACTGGCTATGGGGTATAAGCAAAGAAATGAAATCACTAGTCATGCCAGGAGCGGGTACTACTTGTTGTTGTTATGGTTTTGCAGGAATGATTTTGTTTTTAAAGAAAATTTAACCTTTCTCCTTTGCAGGTTATTTTCTCAGTTATTTATTGGCTCCATTCATGAATTATACTATAAAAACCAGCTTTATAGGACTTTATTGCAGTGGCATCGCAACAATTGGCTCAGGTGGCCAAAGAATTTTTCACCCAGGCACATGGGTGGTGGTCATTTCTACGGATTGACAGTCATTAGGGTCTCGGTTTATTTTTTTTCGCTTTCTTTAGAGGCTATGTGTATCCTCGTAATGTAGAGGTCAGGAATGTTTGAGAATTTTGTATCAACTCGATGTAAAAATCTTAAATTAAATAAAGTTTCCTTATCAAAAAAATTTGGCTAGCTCTGCCCTACTCTCGACATGGTGCCTGAATGACTTGACGCCCTGACCCTCCTCCACTAATGGTAACGTATCTCGTAGATCTTGGCTCCTTCACTTTCACTTTTATATTTTTTTCATCGGAGATGAAAACAATACGATATTATCAGAAATAAAAATAGCATCGGTATTACGGTAATTTTGAAAATGAAAACACATCGGTAATGATCAAAACCCATCAAAATAATATTTTAAAAAATAATAAATATATCAAACCATAGAGCACAACACTAACCATATGACTTGACACATTTCATCCTCAGTACGGAGGTAGACCCAAATACCTTCCTGCCAAGTGGGATCCAATTCTTTAGGGAACGATTTCGCGAAACATCCGGCGCACAGGCACTCGGCTGGATGGGGGGCAAGGTCCTTCAGGATCAGGATCTGGGCCAACTTAGCCGTCCCTGTTTCTCCTAGCTAAAAATAGCTATTTGTAGGGGCGGGTTAGGGTATGATCCGCCCCTACAAATCAATATCCAGAATATGGAAAAAAATCAGAAAAAAATCAGAAACAGCAAAATAAAAAAGAAAAAAATATATCCTCTCCAACCAGCCACCACCACCACCTGAGAGGTACAATTTTTTTGATAAAATATGCATACTTGCGTAAACCAGGTATACGTTATTCTTTTATATTAACTCTGAAATTAATTTCCAGGGGTGGGTGATGCCATCATCCGCCCCTAGAAATTCATTTTTAGAGGCGGTGACGCCACCGCGCCCCTAAAAATATTTTTCTATTTTATTCCAAAAATTCATTTAAATCTTTACATATAGTAAAACAAATCAAAAAAGGTGAAACTTCTACACTACGATTATTTTGAACTATAGATAAAAAATATATCAAGTATATTTCACTGTATAAAAAGATTAAGATTATGGAAAACTCAAAGTATGACTTGAGTTATATGATATACTATATAGTCAAAGCCACATGAGAGCTCATAATAATATTTTAGACTATTAAATGATCTTAAATAAAAATGTTATCAATTATAAAACTTTAGATCACGTCAACCTCTATAATTTTGATACAAAGTTCAACTTCATCCGAAATCATATGAAAAAGTTGTAAATTCTTTTGCATGAAACCATTTGTAGGGGCGGGTCATGCTATCACTCGCCCCTACAAATACCCACCATTTCTAGGGATGGGTGGTAGCATCATCCGCCCCTAAAGTATTTTTCTAGAAGCGGGTCGGATGGTACAGTAACCTCACTCCATTTGACCCGCCTCTGGAAAAACAAGGCGTTGCTATAAATTATTTTTGTAATAGTGTACATTGGTCGGTTCCGCCGCAGTTTCATTCATCAACCTAAATTTTTTAGATGATGTGTCACTCTTGAAAACTAAACTGTAAAGCAAAATCCTGCATTGAAATTCTCGGGTTAAGTTGGGGAGAAAACAAGGAGGATTGTGTCTATCCAGGTATGTTTGTACAATGCACCAATACGAATGATTTGTGATTGGAGCTGCTACGCAGCGTCGCTTTACTGATCCATACATGGCGGATCCACAGTGCAACCATTGGTGTCCCATGACACTAATGACCATGAACAAATACCTTTTGCAAGCACTGTTTTGCCGAGTGATAACCCTGTGGATGTAGCAAAGTTATTGCATGATGACACCAATGTATAGTTTTTCTAGATCCGCCCTGGACCGATACGTACTCATCAACATGCCAAAGAACGTGCGTACCGTACGTATGTCCTTTTTTCCGTCGTACACGTTCATCAAAGCGACCAACACGGCAGAACGCCAAGGGTGTGTGGGAATGTTTGTAGACCAAAGGCTTGGCTGTTTTTTTTATTGTAAAGGGGAAAAAAGCAGGGTAAAGATTGCTGGAGAGTTCCCAGCTCTACAAATGCAATCCAAAAGAAAGCACGCAGACGTATCAGACCAGCAGGTTGTCTCTGTGTTTTGGAATGTTCAACTTAAATAATCTCAATTGGTCTCTGTTGATCCCGATTGAAACCTTTGTCCATACTCAAACCTGCGACATGCTAATCTTGGACCACATATAGACCTGCCTTATGTTATACCACAAATAAATTGTATGATCGATCCTACGCTCGACAATTATTTCGTAAGTAGAACACGTGGAAAATTAGATCCTAATAACTGATCTGTAAAATGATAATCTTGTAATTATGGAGACGCTTTGACACAACTCTTAGCGAGAATCATTCTTGTATGCTCCTTTTTTTTTTCAAGATTGAGCTTCTCTAGCGAGTATGCTCACAGCTCACCGGAGATAATTATGCACAGTCCCTCCTTTGATTATACGCGGTAAATGGGAAAAAACACACCAAGGTCTGAAAGATTCTCTAAAGAGCATGTATCGAACATCCAAATGTTAAAATACAATGTGTGAATTAGTACCTTTTCTCATGAAGCTATTAATTAACAGAATTTTTATGTTTGTGCACTGTACTGGTTCGATTCAAGGCTACATGATCATTGAGCATATCTCTGTGAAAAAAATAGAACACCATCATGGTCAGACAATCTGAGTCCCTTGACAGGCTTGACTAGCAATTGCTAGCCCATGTACAAGTCTAAACGCAAATAACCCTCACGGCACAAAACCCTAGTTTTTACTATAATATAGGAGCCTTTCATTACTAAACTTAATTAATGATGTTGACGAAGACAATATACAGCCGAGACTCGTTAGTTTCCACAGGTCACCATCACCATGGCCTATCACACAAGTCACGTCTGTCTACTGATCTGGAAAAAGTCCCACTTAGCTTTGAACCTCCACCACTATATGAACCCCTGCATTGCATCTCTTCTGCATCATCAAGTTTGAGCATCATCAAGTCATAAGTTCATAGCCTGTTATTCGCCAAAAAAAAACACATAGCCTATCCACCAAGCAAATCCCAAAATACACATACCAAAGAAACAAATGGCCCCTTGGACAACGAAGGTGAGTTCCAAGGCCTTGCCAAGTTGTGTGCCCGGTGTTATTATTCGTGATGACCAGAGGATCCCGAAAGGCTACCTCCCCATAGTGCTGGTTCGCGACGACGAAGGTGGCGCGGAGACGAGGGTGTTGGTGCGTATCAAGGATCTCCAGGAGCCATGCATGGCTGCGTTGCTGGAGATGGCCGAGGAACAGTTTGGGTACGGCCAACAGGGGGTGCTGAGGGTCCCCTGTGACGCACAGCGTTTTGACCATGTGGTTAACATGGCACGCAAATCCAAAGTAGCTAGATAAATGGCGGTATCTGTACACAATTCTTATTATTAAACTCTACCACAAATTTTATGTTTACGAGATGAAATGGACATATATGAGACATGTAACGTAAGTGTTGTCCTCGGATGTTTTGTATTCTTGCCATTGGCCATTCTGATCTGTCGTGCATATGAAATGAGCAAGTAAAGGTTGACAAAAAGAATAACTCTTTAGCTTCTTGGCCAGGAAACTATATTGAGGCTTGTTGGGGTGCACAATGCTATCACTTAGCGGTATATAGCATAGAGAAGACCTAGCCCTTCATAATAAGGGTAATTTAGTAATTAATATCTAGTTATAATTGAGAGCAAGTTTCTTTCGCGTGTTGCAGCCCACCCTCGGCTCCTCCCGAGCATCGTTCTTTTCTTTTCATATGTAGTACTCTAGTACTATCTACACTACTCACATGTACTACCTATACTACTGTTGAACTTTTCAGTAGTCTAAACCATCAGATGTTGTTTATATACTAGTCCCTAGCAAACACTAATATAGATTAATAGTGCACCATAAAAAGACCTCCTCATTATATTTGGCTTCTATGATATATTGTAACTAGCCTGGGAGAGACTCCATTTTGAAACTGTTAAAGAAATATGACCATGTATAACAACACGCTACCAGAAAATTGAAATTTCATGACGGTGCCCTATTTTCGTGAGAGGCATGACCAAACCATCGCAAAATTAATTATTTTCGTTTAGGTGATTCAAAACCCGTCATGAAATCGTATTTTCGTGAAGGTGCGACATACACCACCACGAAAATTTACTGTTTTCGTGATGTAGTTGTGCAAACCATCATGAAAATTAGATGTTCCCGTCATGAAAAAAGTTTTAGGCACCCCAAATCTTTTTACGCGCCAGAATTTTATTCTTGGCACCATGTTATTTTGGTTTGCGCTCCTCTTCATTCATACGCGTGTTCACCCAGCAGGCCAAGGTCCCACTATCGATTCCCTAAAAAAAAGTCCTACTGTAGCAATATGTGGGCTGGCCCATAAGGACGGTAAAAGCCTCAACCTCCCCAGTGCACTATCCAAACTCTAGCCACCCCCGCACTTTCCAAACTCTAGCCACCCCCGCACTTCCCAAACCAGGCATCCGCTTTATAAAAAAAACCGCTGCCGCCCCCTTCTGCATCTCATCTCGCTCGCGGCCGCCGCCTTCAACGACGCTGGGGTCCTCGCGCTCACGGCCACCGCGCCTGACCTACTCATGTCTGCGGCCGCCGCCGGCGGTGCTCATCTTCCTCACCCCCGCTCCTGCGCCTCTCCTCGGAGCACCCGCGCCTGCGCTCCCCTTCGTCGCTCCCACCCCGCGCCCAAGGCCACCGCCAGCGACTACCTGCAGCTGCCTGCGCCGTCGTTCCTCGCGCCACCGGATGCACCGGAGCAGCCGTGACGCCGACACCGGACCGGAGGAGCGCGTGACGCCGACGCTGGATGAGAGGAGTGCGCGACGCTGACGCTAGAGCGGAGGAGGACTTGCTGCTGCAGCGATCCCTCTACCACACCAACACTATAGCCATCAGCTTCCTTCAATCTGCTGAGGTAATCCCTATTCATTTTCTTCAGAAATTGTTGTATGTTGTGCTCTATCATTGAATGCATATCGTGGAAATTGAATATTTCTTTGAATACTGTTTGTAATAGGTTGATACTTGGGTCAAATTATTATGATTCTAAATATATTATCTTTTTAAATCAGAATAAAATAATGCAAGATCGTGAGTGGATGTACACTAGTTGGTCTCGGACGCAAGCTCCCTCTAATGACTGGATTGAAAATACTAACAGATTCTTGCATCATGCCTTCTCTATGCCTAATCTAGTTAAGTGTCCTTGCACTAAATGTCGGAACTATGTTAGGAATAAAAGGCTGATAGTAGAGATACACTTGTGTAGATTTGGTTTTAACGATGACTATAGAACATGGACAGCACATGGTGAGGGACTTATTGATAGTTCAATTGAAGGTGGACATGGTGAGGGATTTGGAGAAACTAACCGTATGGATGAAACGTTAGTTGAACTAGCTGGTGAGCACCCACCGCCAATTGATGAGGAGCCAGCAGCGTATGCCCGAGCTTTTTATAGGATGGTTGAGAGTGCTGATCAGTCAGTCCATGAGAACACAACACACTCATCTCTTTCTGCAATAGCACATCTGTTAGCTCTAAAATCTCAGTACAACATGTCGATTGCACACTTTGAAGCTAATTTGGAATTAATCCTTGAACTTTTGCCACCGGAATCTAAGTTGCCCAAGGAATTTCTTCTAGAGCTTAATAAATAAGTTTCTTCGTTCTGATTCAGTTAGGGCAAATATGTATTTGTATATATAATGAAACATCTTGGAATCTCAGTGAAATGAAATAGGGATTTCTTCAAAGATTTATCAGATTTTGCACCATTGGATCTAGATCATGTGGATCTCTTATGTGATCCACCATACTACACCTTAGCCAGCAAACATTGCCAACTCCTACGATAGAGCCAACTGTATTTTTTCAATTCTGAAGGTGCAGCAAGCTGGATTAATGAAAAATACCTGCAAGCCCACGTTATCCCAAGATTTTGTATTTCCTTTTTTTCTTCCCTTCTCGGTGCATATATATGATTTTTTGAAGAAGCACCTTAGAGTTTTATCAGAAGTTCTTCTGTAAAGTCATTCTGAATAAATTTTGTCATTTAAAACTATAAAAAATAAATACAAAACTCAGTTGTTGTGGTTGTGTTCATTGCTAAAGAGGGAAAACGAAATTGATTTCCCTACTACCATCACTACTGCACACAGCCCTATCACCGCTGGTTCCTAAGCTTCATCACCACCGGTTTGGATCCCCATTAAATTTAAGTTGACTTAAGTCAACGCTGATGGGTTGGACCATCACCGCCGGTTCAAGACCGAACCGGCGGTGATACCTATTTTTTTAAAAAAAAACAGGCCGCCGTCTGCTGCCGCTTCGCACCGCTTCCCGCTTCTCCACGCTGCCACCCCGCGCTCTGCGCCGCCACCCTATCCCATGTGCTGCTCCGCGCTCGCGCCGCCGCCTTGCCCCGAGCGCTGATCTGTGCCGCGGCTCCACACCGGAGAGTGGCGCGCAGATCTGCGTCATGGCTCTACGCCGGAGGGGGGTGAGCGGCTCTGCGCCGCAGCTCTGCACCGGAGGGGGGGTGAGTGGATGGGGGATGAGCGGCTCTGCGCCACGGCGCTGAGGGGGAGGCGAGCGGACGAGGGGAGCGGCACATCCGCCGGCCGAGCGAGCAAGCAAGAGAGAGGGTGGAAGGGAGGGGCCCATATGCCACCGCGGATGCGTCCCCGTGCGCCGCTGTGGCAGGGGAGAGGCGGCGGGGAAAGCGACGGGAGGCAAGGGGAGGGGCGGCAGGGGAAATGAGAGGAGGAGAGGGGAGGGCCGTCACACCTCGCAGAGGTAGATGCGCACGGCGCCCTAACCTGCCCTAACCAAGGGAGGGACAGAGGGGAGCTGCTGGGCGGCGGGGGAGAGGAGAGGTGCCGGGGAGAGAGGAGAGGGGTGGGGGAGAGGAACGGTGTGGGAGGGGAGGGGAACAGATGGGAGGGTTACGGGGGCAGAGAAATGAGAGGGAGATAGGAGGGTGAGTGTAATAATGGGTATCACAGGCATCACTGTCGAGCTGTAATACAAAACAGCGGTGATGCCTGTGATACCTATTACCATCGGTTCGTAATACGAACCGATCCGGCGGTGATAGACTATCACCGCCGGTTCGATTCAAACCGACAGTGATGGGCCATTTGTAATGATCTAATATAGTGCATCAACATATATTATTATTCTTTTTTATGAAACAAGAGGGGGAGCTCTCCTACTGGTTATATATTGAAAACAAGTTCGCAACGCTTATGTTACATAGAAGAACAAAAGGAAAAAAGAGCTAAGATACACTCTCCAGCCATATCTTGGTGTCAGAGAAGTACTTCTGTTTTGCCATATGGATAACCATGGCAAACTCATGAATGAAAGATGCCTTCATATTCTCGGTGGACGGCTGAATTCCATTGAAAATGAAGTTGTTCCTTTTGTCCAGATACTCCATGAGAAAAGGTTGATGACTTCCATGAAGAAAAGGGCTGTAACCTGCTGTTTTAATTGCTCAAAGGCAACGTTGGTGACCAGGATGGCATAACGAATAAATTGACAGTTTCCCAGCATGCTTGAGCAAATGGGCAGTGCAAAAACAATGATGATGATGACGACGACGATGATGATTATTAATAATAATAATGGCGCCACTGATTATTATGTTCTCATGCATGTTCTCTCTCATGCATGTTCTCTCTTTTAAGTGGATGGAATCAAAAGAAAATTGACTTCCTGACAAATTCGTCCATAGAACAATCCAAAACTTAACGTCTAGTGACCATCCTGTAGCAGCAGCCTTCTACTTAATAAAATTGAAGTGCTAGGTCCTGTGTACATTTGTCTCTTCTCCATTTGAGTGGAAGAGATAGATGGTCGAGTTAATTGCCGTGCGTTAAGGTACAACTTTGCCAGTTAACGTAAACTTTCTGTTAATTAAAGCACCTCCATCAAGATGGAACCAATATTTAATTAATGATGTTGAAGAAGACAATGTACAACCGAGACTCGTCAATTTGCCCAGGTCACCATCGCCATGGCCTATCACACAAGTCACGTCTGTCTACTGATCTGGAAAAAGTCCCACTTAGCTTTGAACCTCCACCACTGTATGAACCCCTGCATTGCATCTCCTGTGCATCATCAAGTCATAAGTTCACAGCCTATTATCCTCCGCAAAAAAAAAAGAAACATAGCCTATCCACCAAGCAAATCCCAAGACACACATACTAAAGAAACAATGGCCCCTTGGACAACGAAGGTGAGTGCCAAGGCCTTGCCAAGTTGTGTGCCGGTGTTGTTCGTGATGACAAGAGGATCCCGAAAGGGTACCTGCCCATAGTGCTGGTTCGCGACGACGAAGGTGGTGCGGAGACTAGGGTGTTGGTGCGTATCAAGGATCTCCAGGAGCCATGCATGGCTGCGTTGCCGGAGATGGCAGAGGAACAGTTTGGGTACGGCCAACAGGGGGGTGCTGAGGGTTCCTTGTGACGCACAGCGTTTTGACCATGTGGTTAACATGGCACGCAAATCCAAAGTAGCTAGATAGATGGCTTATCTGTACAGCAGTATCATTAAACTCTATTACAAAATTTTACCTTTAAGAAATGAAATGGACATACATGAGACATGTAACGTAAGTGTTGTCCTCCAATGTTTTGTTCTTGCCATTGGCCGTTCCCTGTTGTGCATTTGAAATTTGCAAGTAAAGGTTGACAAAAAGAATAACTCTTTAGCTTCTTGGCCAGGAAGTTATATTTACTTCTATGATATATTGTAACTGGCCTGGGAGAGACTCCATTTTGAAGCTGTTTGACAAAAATATGACCATGTATAACAATAAAATTTCCGCTAGAGCTTAAGAAATTATTTTTTTCTAATTCAGTTATGGTAAATATATGAGTTTTCTTTTTAATTTTATCAGTTACTCTTTCAGATCCAGCATAACTATTCTTAGTAACAGGAGGACGAATATGAAAATTTCCCTTAAAGTTTCAATTGAAGTTCTCACCGAAGCCCATGTATACATGGGCCAATTAACCTGCTCGTACACGTATACAAGATTAAATAAATTTGTTAAAAGCTTAAGAAACATTTTATTACTTATTCGTTTTTCATTCCTACCTTGTCATCCATCCAGTAAGCCAACCATTTATTTTCCATTGATCAGCCTGCGAGAGCATCTTCATACGCTAACTACGAAAAGCCAGAAGCAACTAGAATTTGAGCAGAGAGGTCCAATAACGAACTCCCTTCTTCTAGCCAACTGTTCAGGACAGACTCACATGGAGTATAGATAAGTATCTTCCCCTTAATTACCTTTCGCCATGCGCTGAGCTCCAATCATTTCTAATAAAGTTCATTGGCTAGTAAGCATCGTAGCTATCTACTACCAACAACAGCCAGGATGATGTTCCAATTCCAGTGACAATTTGTGAAAGAAGCAACGAATCCATGAAGAATTCAAAACAACTGCGCTGCGAGCCCAAAGTCGGCAGCTCTGCCTGTACATTGTGAACATAGATCGTACATGGTTGTTAACTCCATTTCAGACGGCGGCGACTATAAATAACTGCATCCTATCCGTGCTATTGAGAACGTTTGTATGACAGGCCATTATTGCCATCAAAACAGCAACCAAATTACCTAAAATGAGATATTATTGCAGGAAACTAACAGGTTCGACACGCGAGGGTGAGATCCTTCCCGCTTTATTATTTTGTTTATTAGGAATAGATGAGCAACTCAACAAGTTGGACACGCATGGGTGGACAAAGGGTGAATAGATTAATAGATTTTTTTTCTTTATATTATTGGTATCTTTGTTGAGAAGTGCTAATCTAGTGCAAGTTTAATTAAACTATAAACTTGTCTCAATCCAAAACAGAGAATGATGGTCTATTTTTTCAATGTATACTTGTATACTTCAGAGTTTCTTTGTATAATTTAATATATAATGAAAGATAAATAAAACAATAAAGAACGATCACCTATGCATATTATGACTTCTTCTCCTACTCAATGCATTCAACAGTTTTTTCTTCATGAAGCAGACACTTAATTGTTTCATATATAAAAATTTGTTGTTGTTACTACAGATAATCCAAGCTACAGTTTTTTTAAAATTGTTTATACCACTGATGTGCAAACTCTTTCTGGACCAGGCCAATTGGACCGTCAACTGGTCCGAGCAGAACACACCGTACGCGTGCATGGTCAGACGACTGGTCCCTTGACAGACTGACTACTGGTAATTGTTGTAGCACATGTACTTTAAGTCTAAATGCGTAGTTTTCACTATAATATAGGAGCCTATAATTACTAGATTTGATTAATGATACTGATGCAGACAATATACAGACCGAGACTTGTCAGGATGCATTGCACGGGTCAGGGTCACTATCACCTTGGCCTATCACACAAGTCACTTCTGTCTACTGATGAAAAAGTCTCGTTTGGCTTTGAACCTCCACCACTATATAAACATCTGCATGGCATCTCTTGTGCATCATCAGGTTTGAGCATCAAATCATAAGTTCATAGCCTATATCCCCAGCAAAAAGAAACAGTCATCATAACCTATATCCACTTAGTAGGAAATCTACAGCACAGTACATAAGCAATGGCTCCCTGGACAAAGAAGGCGAGTGTCACGGTTTCACGGAGCTGTGTATCCAGTGTTGTTGCTCGTGATGACAAGAGGATCCCCAAAGGGTACCTCCCCATACTGCTGGTTCGCGACGACGAAGGCGGCACGGAGACGAGGGTTTTGGTGCGTATCAAGGATCTCCAGGAGCCATGCATGGCCGTGTTGCTGGAGGTGGCCGAGCAACAGTTTGGGTACAGCCAACAAGGGGTGCTGAGGGTCCCCTGCGACGCACAGCGTTTTGAGCATGTGGTTAACATGGCACGCAAATCCAAAGTAGCTAGATAAATGGTGTTATCTGTACATCATATTCTAATTAAATTCTACCACAAATTTTATGTTTAAGAGATGAAATTGACATATATATGAGACATGTAACATAAGTGTTTGTCCTCTAATGCTTTGTTCTTGCCATTGGCCATTCTTTGCTATGCATATATATGAAATGAGCAAGCAAAGGTTGTACAAAAAGAATAACTCTTAGCTTTATGGCCAGGAAATTATATTTTGATTCTATGATATCGTAACTAGCCTAGGCAACCGTTCAGGACAGACTCACATGGTGCATTGGTCTCTACCCCTTACCTCTCGCCATGTGCTTGAATTCCAATCATTTCTAATAAAGTTCATTGGCTAGCTTGCTGCTACCACCTCTCAACAGCCAGGATGGTACGGTACGTGTTTCCAATTCCAGTGAAAAAAAAATGTGCAAGAAGCAACGAATACACGAATGGAAACAACTCTATGTGTGCCCAAACTCGGCAACTCCACCTGAACATTGTGAAGATACATCATAATAGTTGTCAGCTCCATTCCTAATGTTCAGATGCATATGGTTTAGCTCCATTTCTGACGGGGGAGACTATAAATAGCTGCAACCTCTCCAGGCCATTCTATTGCAGTGTTTGCCCACTGCCATCAAAACACCAACCAAATTAGCTAAAATGAACTATTGCAGGAAACTAACACAGGTCACACAAGGGCAAGAACTAACCTACCCGCTTTCTTATTTTGTTTAGGAATAGACGAGGAAACGAACAAGTGGACACGCATGGCTGAGATTCCACCAATTTTCATTGTTTATATCAGTGGCATCTTTTGTTAAGAAGTGCTTTCTAGTTTGCAAGTCTAAATTAGATTATAAACTTGTCTCCCTCCATCCAAACATAGAATATGGTCTATTGTTTTCAATGTATGCTTAAGAGTTTCTTTATGTAATTTAGTATAGAATGAAAGCTGAATTAAACAATAAAAATCGATCAGTATCCATTTATGTCTTCTTTTTTTTATTTCGTACTCGATGCATTTAACAGTTTTTCTTGATGAAGCAGACACTTAATTTTTTTCATAAAATTTGATATTGTTATTATAGATAATCCAATGCTATATCATTCTAGCTAGACCAGGCCAATTGGACGGGACGACTAGTCCCTTGACAAACTTACTAGCAATTGCTATAGTTCATTTACTAGTCTAAACACGGAGTTTTCACTATAATATAGGAGCCTGTTATTACTAGATTTGATTAATGATGTAGATGTAGACAACATACAGACCAAGACGTCAGTTTGCACAGGTCACTATCACCATGGCCTATCACACAAGTCACGTCTGTCAACTGATCTGGAAAACGTCCAATTTGGCTTTGAACCTCCGATCCCTCGCTATATAAACCGCCAGTGCATTGCATCTCTTGTGCATCAGCAAGTTTGAGCATCATCAAGTCATAAGTTCATAGCCTATCATCCCCCACAAAAACAAAAACAAAAACAAAAAAAAAGAGCCTATCCACCAAGCAAATCCACAAGTCACAACACACATACCAAAGAAACAAATGGCCCCTTGGACAACAAAGCTGAGTGCCAAGGCCTTGCCAAGTTGTGTGCCCGGTGTTATTATTCGTGATGACCAGAGGATCCCGAAAGGGTACCTCCCCATAGTGCTGGTTCGCGACGACGAAGGTGGCGCGGAGACGAGGGTGTTGGTGCGTATCAAGGATCTCCAGGAGCCATGCATGGCTGCGTTGCTGGAGATGGCCGAGGAACAGTTTGGTTACAGCCAACAAGGGGTGCTAAGGGTTCCCTGTGACGAACAGCGTTTTGAGCATGTGGTCAACATGGCACGCAAATCCAAAGCAGCTAGATAATGGTTGTTTTTTTTTCTGGGTTCCATAAGGGTTGTTATGATCTGTATGCGCGGTGCTTTTGCGAAACATGGATTAATCATTAAATCGGCTTTACATTCTGATTTATCTAGGACAGATATGTTAACGATGCAACCAAATTTTTATGTTTAAGAGATGAAATGGACTTGTGAGGCATGTAAGTATTTGTTGTCCTCTAATATTCTGTTACCGCCGTTGGCCATTCTCTGTTGTCCATATGAAATGAGCAAAGGAAAGGATGAATTAAGTAACTTTTAGCTTCCTTGGCCCGGAATTTCATATTTTGCTTTCACAATATCATAACTATCCTGGGAGAGGTTCCTTTTTGAAAGTGTTAACAAACTTGTCAAAAGAAACGTGCCCATATATAGCAAAATTTGGAGGTAGCATCATGTCGTGTTTCTCCAAAAAATAAACTAGCTGGCTAAAAATTTAAATTTCACCTGAGTAAGTTGTGGCAAATATTGTATAATGAAGTCTTGGGATCTTAGGTGATCAGTTATAAGGATTTGTTCAATGGTTTTACCAGATTTTGCTCCATTCGATCTAGATCATGCGTGTGGATCTCTTCTGTGATCCACCATACCACACCCCGCCAGCGAACACTGCAGGCTCGTGCGCTTAATTTAACTGCTTTCTTTTGAAGGTGTAGACCGCAGCAAGCAAGACTAATGAAAAATAGCTGCCAGCCATCTCACACATTTTCTCAATACTCCATTTCGTCCTTCACGGTGCAACTATATGTTTTTTCTTCTTCAAGTTCCTTAGAAACTTTGTTAGAAATTCTTCTGAGAAATCATGCTGGATTGATTTTTGCTCATTGAAAATTACAGAAAGGAACAAATACGAATCCCATTTAGGGGTTTACTACGGTACTCCAATTACTCCCTAGAAGGTATCACGACCATTGACTTTTAGAATAGATAAAATAGTTAAATAATCAGGAAATTAAAAAATTCCGGCCATCTCGGGCCGTTCCTCATGAGAGTGGCGCCTACTTTCCTTCTTTTTAGGATCTGTGAAACTAGCGGCAGCGGACTGAATGCTCTCCTGCATAGCCTGTTAAACTAATTCTGTTTGTCACCAATCGATCCTATATCTACATGATCAAAGCTCATGAAAGTCATCGCGTATTCCATCTACCCAATGTACTCTTTCACATCTGACACCCATAATTTTCATTTCAACAAATTTAGACATGTCATGGAAGAAAATCAAATGCCTCACGTTACAAAAAAATCCACGTGATATGCACCATGCCACGTAATGTTACAACTAAGTACGAATGCAGATCATGTACGCTAGTTTAATTGTCATGGCGTGTGATGTTACATCTAATGGCATCACGGAAGGTAGGTAAATCTAACCGGAAGATATTTTGCCTATTTTTTCTGTTTTCTGAAATAAAAAATTATGTAAATATATATTTATCATATTACTACGAGAATAAATCTGCAAATGTAACTGAATGAACGGTCCATAGTCACTTTAGAGGACCGTAACAAAATCCTTCCACTTACCATGGTGTTCATAAGTAAGACTGGGAAACAAAATTGATTCCTTGCCGCCATCAACTGATATTACTAGTGGTTGTCACTGATCGTGATCGTGTTCTCCTGGATCTCATTTTATCTACGGAAAATTCTCTATTGATACCACTAAAATTACTGATTTTTTTCTTGATCCTCTGAAAATTTCCGTTCTCTATGATCACGATTTCAACTTTCATCCCTAATTTAATACTCCGTTTATTTTTCTATTCATCCACCATTAAATACAATGGAAAAAACCGTTTTATCGTTTGAAAGATGGGAGCCCCACGGCAGCTGCCGCACCTGTAACAGTTAGCGACAGTTGCTCTCTATAACACTGCCACCTCAGCTTCTTGTAGACAGTAAAAATGGCAACTACTCCATCAGTCGCTGTCACTCTTTAGAAAATCATTTTCTATTTACATGGGGCCCACTCCTCCTCCTCCATCCTCATCCGAGGTCCCCCGTACTAGCTGCTTCTTCCCCCAAATCGACCCACCAGGACAGCACTCGTCGCATAGAAGCTTGCCATGGGATCTCTCGCGGCCACGCGCAGCTTCCCCTCAGCTCGCCAACTCGCGCTCCGGCCGGCGGCCGGCGGCCTGCGGCGTCTCGCGAGAAGGGGTGAAGAGTCGCGAAGAAGGAAGAACTGAAGAAGGGGAAAGGTCGCGGAGGGGTGTGCGTGCGACCGTGCAAGTGGGCCGATGGGGGGGCGCAGTCGGGCCTGTCGGGCCATGGGCTGCCTGGGCTGTTCTTTTGTCGCATACACATTCGGATAATATTCGGATATATACGAGAAAAATACCGGATATCCGGTATCCGGCGAATTTGATATCCGTTTTAAATATCCGATATCCAAAACTGTATTGGATATCCAAAAAACTATCTGAATTGATATCCGACCCTCTCGGTCGGACGAGCGGTCGGAAAGTATCCGTACCATTTTCATCCCTTGTCAAATTGGGGATGAAAGTTGAAATCGTGGTCATACAGGGAACGATAATTTTTAGAGGGTCAAGAAAGGAATTAATAATTTTAGTGGTACCAAATAGGAAATTTTCCAATCTAATAGTGCCCAGGTTGCCAGTCGTGTTCTCATGTTCTCTCATTTTATTTAATAGTGTCCATATTTTCTCGTAGGTGGAAGGAAAGAACATATCCTGGTAAGCAGCAGCCTTTTACTGACCAGAAAGTGCCACTCCGTGTGCACATCTCTCTTCTTCATGACCGAGTGAAAGAGAGGTAGTCAAGTTAATTGCCGTACGGTAAGGTACAACCTTGCCCACTAACCTAAACTTCATGTTAATTGAAGCATTTCCATCAGGATTGAACCAATATTTGCACAATTGGATTCTTTTGTTTGCTACATCTAATAATGTGAATTAAGCAAACTATCGATAACAACAGAATTTGACCACTGTTTGGCCAGGATTTGCTTATGCGAAAGTTTTAACTTAGCTCATTTGGAACATCAACCAAATAATGGTTATACATCGACAACACAATACACCATGTCATATATTATGTGTTTTAGTAGAGTCCAAATCTTCATAGCAATTAGTCCTTCCAATACATATATCAAAAAGGCAGGTGCAAGTACCTTGTGTCCTCATCACAAATTAGCAACCCAACATCAAGCTATAATGTTGAATACTAACGGACTTCTATAAAAAAAAAGCTGATGGTCTGTACAGACACAATGAGTCAATCCAAGCCTAGAGCAGCTACAACCAAGCAATCCACCTCTGGCACCTTCCATCACTAGGCTCGCATGGACACCATCAGTGTGACTTCCTACCACAAATCACGCCCCACTATGACTGATTTTGTGGATTTGAGAGGGAAGGGGGTGAGTTGGGGATCTTGGGTGTGTGCTTGATGGCGATCGAGTTCGATGAAGAGGGGATGGTATTATTCAGACTAAGAAGTTAGGAAGGATAGACATGGATATGGGCAGTTTTGTCCTTGGACGTCACAATGATTTTCCATTTCATTATTATCAGTTACTTTTTGCCACCAAGATAACGATTCTCAACAGGAGGACTGAGTGATGCCAAACATTAGAGACCTAGCCAGTGTTTAGTCCGAAATTTGCAATTTGTGTTTAATTAAAGCGAGTGACAAATATATATGAAATTCTCCGTTTAAGTTTCAAATGGAGTTATCACCAAGACCCTAGACTCATATGTACATGGGCCAGTTAACCTGATTCTACACATATACAAGTGTAAAAACAGTTGTTAAGAACTTATGACACAAATCAGGTACCTTTTCTAATAAAGTTGATTGACTAGTAAGCATAGTAGCGACTACCTCACAACAGTCAGGTTGATCTTCCAAGCCCAGTGATAAAACTGTGAGAGAAGCAATGAAAGCATGAAAAAAATAACTCTGTCGTGACAAAACTGTGAAAGAAACCACGAAAGTATGACCAAAACAAGTGTGTCCTGAGCCAGAAGAAGCCGGTAGCTTCATCTGAACATTGCAGATATGCATGGTTGTTAGCTCCATACCTGAGAACGGTGACTATAAATAGGACATTGCGGTCCACATTTGAACACAAATCCATCGACAATCACCGTTGCATGCTTTCCTTTCTATTGCAATGACTTCTCAATGCCATCAAAACGCCAACCAAATTAGCTACTTATAAGAAGGACCAAAATTAGCTGAGATTATATATTAGAGAAAACTAAAAACTTCAACTGGCTAAGAGCGAGATCGTACCCACTTTCTTATTTTGTTTATGAATAGATAAATGTATGTCTACATTTGAGAAGTTCTATAACTTGTATAAGTTTAAATTAGATTGTAGACTTGTATCCATACAAACATAATGGAATGATCAACTTTTTCCTCAGCGGACACTTCAGCGTTTGTTGCACTCCAATATAAGGTACAAAGCAGTCATAAAAGATTCGATGTTGTACATTATTTTATCGTTCTTGTTTTCCTACTTGATATTCAACATTATTTTTTATTGATGAACAGATATTTAATTGTTCCATACAATTTTGTTTACAATTTCCAAACTTTTTATAGCTGAAAATGTAGAATGTCGATACGCAAATTCTTACTGCACCAGGCCAACTGCGGAACCATCAACTGGCCTAAGCAAAACACACACATCCTTCTGTGCCTCCCCCTTCAGCTTCCACATAAACCGCTCGGGTCCCACCAACTCCCTTCTCGGCCATCTCGTCCCTTCCAGGTTCCAGCTCGGGTGGTGGTTGCAGCGATGCCACTCACCGGCACCTCCCTCCTCCCTCACCGCATGTTTCTATTCTACCCTAACTCATCCTCATAACAGGAGGGCAGAATTATAGCTTGGGATATAGTCTACTCTTTTTGGTAAATTTGTGATTTGGTGTTTTGTATTTCATTTTTCCTCCAATGTAAAGATTCTTAAGAGGAGAACAGACTGATGACAAGCATTTGGGTCATAGACTCATAGTCCTTTTTCTGCCAATTTTGTAAGGCAATTTGCTCTTACAATGTCAAATTCAAGCTGGTGGGTCGAAGGAGTGGCAAATATACAATTATTCGTTGAGATTCCAACATAAAAAACGTATACATACATGGCGCATTAACCTGACCGTGCACATAAACAATCAATCAAGAGGTAGACAAAGTTATTGCAAAACTAGTTCTCCTTCCTAATTTAATTTCCCCTCATAAAATTGATTGGTTAGTAAGCATCGTGGCTCATAACAACCAGGATGCTATTCCAATTCCCATGGAAGAAATTGTGAGCGCAAGCAACGAAAGCATGAAGCAAACACAACACTGGCGTGAGCCCAAAAGTCTGCAGCTTCAACGGATCGTTGTAAGTTGTATGGTCGTTTGCTCCATATTCCGGACAGAGCCGTGACCATAAATAGGATGGTGGTGCATATACAAAGGTAAATCAATCGCGACGAGCTGTTTGTTGCTTGCTCTCCGAGAGTGAATTCCACGCGTGCCCAGTGCCAATTACCAATCATGTCTACTCAAGAAAATGAGATATTGGAGAAAACTAACGAGCGCGGCACACACCTGCATTCTTGATTTTCTTATGACTATATGAATGTACTATTTGAATTACTTTTTTTAAACTGTTGTGTTTAGTACGAGTCTGAATTAAATTCTACATTTCCTGAATAGATGCCTCGATCCAAATTGAATGATCGCAGTCTTGTTGTTCGATTACTCTTCGGCCCACCTGATTCATATTCGGTGAAGGCTTGTTATATTTGCCTTCATTTTCTAATCAATATGTTTAAAGTATGTTATGATGAAGGAAACAGTCAATCGAATACTGAAACTTCAAGCTTTGATTAATAAGGTGTGAATATTTAGACATCCATAAGCAATTCTTTCTGGGCCAGGCCAACTGGACCGTTCACTAGGCCGAGCGAAACCGCAACCTGCTTTTTTTTTTCTGTCTCCCTCGCCTACCGCGCCGGCCCAATCCGCTCGCACACCACCTGCCTCTCTGTCTCCTCCCGCGTCGGCGTCGAGATGCTTCGGGGCCCCGCCGCCGCCCTCCTCCGCCGCCTCGCCCCTCAGGTCTCGGGCGGTGGCTGCGGCGGCGCCACTCACCGGCGCGTCCCTCCCCCAATCGCCTCCTCCCTCCTGGCCCGCTTCTCGTCTGCCCCGACCACCTTCTCGTCCTCACCGCCTTCTTCGTCCTCAGCCGCCGGCCGCGATGAGGCGGCGGATGAAGAAGAACCACCCGAGATCTCCAATGGTGATGGCGGTGCCCCGCTCAGCATCGCTGTCGACCGCTCCGGCCTCTACAACCCACCAGGTCCGCTCCGCCTCTGTTTCTTTCAGTCCCGTGCCACGCGCCCAAGTGTGTGGGTTTAGGGTTCCTAATGGTAGCTGCTTTGTCAATGTGGCAGAGCACTCGCACGAGCCGTCGTCGGACTCCGAGCTCGTCAAGCACCTCAAGAGCATCATAAAGGTGCCTCGATTTGTTTCTCTGTTAGTCTCTGTTGCTCGCGATGCGGAAATGTGAATCGCCCATTTTGATGTGACTGTGATGGTGTTAGTTTCGAAGTGGTCCGATCAGCGTAGCTGAATACATGGAGGAGGTGCTGACGAACCCGCAATCTGGATTCTATATCAACCGCGATGTGTTTGGGGAGCGGGGAGACTTCATTACCTCGCCAGAGGTCAGCCAGATGTTTGGAGAGGTAACTGGTGCAGTGGTGCTCATTAATTGATTGCTTTGACAACACTAATATGAAGAGCATCAGTATGCTGTATAACTACTTAATCACAATGCAGTAATGAATTATGTGTTTCAAGTAAAAACATTGGCAACCATAAATGGCATGCTATTTCTTGAAGTCAAGAAGGCGCTGATGAGATTCCTAAAAACTAATTGTGCTGCTATTCCATTTCTGTGTTGCACACAGTATTACTTATCAGACATTGATAGTATAAGTATGGTATACTTCTACAGTGGATGTTCTAAAACTGCTGAATTATTGTTTTTGTGCTACAAAGTTTATGAGAGAACCTAATGGCGTTCATTGCCTCAGATGATTGGCGTATGGGCAATATGCCTCTGGGAGC
Organism: Panicum hallii; assembly: GCF_002211085.1. Taxonomy (NCBI): domain Eukaryota; kingdom Viridiplantae; phylum Streptophyta; class Magnoliopsida; order Poales; family Poaceae; genus Panicum; species Panicum hallii. The sequence continues at coordinate 16,959,971 of NC_038046.1, read as the reverse complement.
AAATGGGACGGCCAGAGAAGGTGAATCTGATTGAGCTTGGCCCAGGACGAGGAACCCTCTTGGCTGATTTACTTCGTGTATGTTTTCTATCTTGCTTCTATCAGCTATTGAATTTCTATTGTCCTGTTCTAAGTGGATGTCTCCATTTCAACAGGGTTCAGCAAAGTTTGTTAATTTCACCAAGGCACTCAACATTAACTTGGTTGAGTGCAGCCCTGCATTGCAAAAAATTCAGTATAATACTTTGAAATGTGAAGATGAACCTGTTGATGATGGCAAAAGAACAGTTAGCAAGCTTTGTGGAGCCCCTGTTTGTTGGCATGCCTCCCTCGAACAGGTTCCTTCAGGATGTACGAGGTTCTTTTCATTTAGAACTGGCTGTTTAATTAATAGCTTTTTAAAAATTATTGATCTCTATAGTAGAATGTTGATATTATCATAAACATTTTTATCATCAACTTTTATAATGCCATTCATCTAAAGGTATTTTTGTGAAAGCTATGAGGCAATTTACCACCTGACATTAGGAAAAATTGTACAGTTTTATAATTTTATTGTGGTACAGAGTGTGCCTTCATATATGTCATGGAGCAACAGTATGGGTTTATGAAACTGCATTTTACTTCTCCGTGGAATAGCAACGATAACACAGCTATTGGCATCAACTTACTGTAAAATATTTGAGTTTCAGAGGGAATAGGACTTAACCCCCCTCTTGTAGCTAAGGTAGAGTTGATGCTCGAGCCCAAGTGTTGGTACAGCACATAACTTGATCTCAAAGCATATATCTCACCGTTGCTGATCTACTAGTTTAGTTACTTTATGCATGGAATATGCATAATATTTAACCTGCTGTTTTGTTTCAAGTATCACTGTATCAGACACTTTTTCCTTTGCAACTGCTCACCGTCATGTATTTGGCTTTCTTCCAGTTTATTTCTTTTACACTTCTTGATGGGGTTTTCTTATATTTCCCTTATCTGTAACTGTCATATATGCAGCGCCAACCATAATTATTGCACATGAATTCTATGATGCCTTACCAATCCATCAATTTCAGGTTTGTTTCTGTAGTTAGTTATAATTGAGTTCTTATGGCTCTTATCCACTCACTGACCGAGTATTTTGTAGTCCCTGGACTGAATAATCTTTTTTTTTTGGCAGAAAGCATCACGTGGCTGGTCCGAAAAGATGGTGGATCTTGCAGAAGACTCTTCGTGAGTTTTACCAAATGTGTTTATGTGTTCTTAATCTTAAGGAATTGTGTAATGCTAACTTTGCAGCAGGTTTCGCTTTGTTCTGTCTCCCCATCCTACAGCTTCTTTACTTTACCTCTCCAAGCGCTGTGGATGGGCTAGCTCTGAGGAGCTTGAGAAGGTTGAGCATATTGAAGTCTGCCCCAAGGCAATGGAGCTTACTGAACAAATTGCAGACAGAATTAGTTCAGATGGCGGAGGTGCTCTCATTATTGACTATGGCAAAGACGGAATAGTATCTGATAGTCTCCAGGTGTGGATTTTAATACCATTTCACTATACCTGACTTAAACTCAATGTGTTGTTGACTGTTTAGTACAACTGTAACATAAACTCTTGAACCCTAGTAGCTAGTCTATGTTGATTTTATAAACACAATATTCTCTACAGTCACAAAAAGCGGTGTTTTGGTATATTGCAGTCAAACATGCTGTTGTTATTGATGTTTCTGAATATTTGGATTGGATACATGGAAAATGATGCTTGAATGTTTGTGTTGAGACATACTTCCACAATAGTGATGCTATTAGGCTGTGTGTTTGAGACTGGAAGGGGAAATACATAAATTCAGGCCCTGAACTTCTGCATTATTTGATACACAAATAGTTATTCTTATTGAGCTTTTATTTTGTCATATCTTTGAGTGATAGCAATAACATAATGTACTGGAATAATGGTTTGGTCACTAACTAAAATAAATGCAGGCAATCCGTAAACACAAGTTTGTCCACATATTGGATGACCCTGGCTCTGCTGACCTTAGTGCCTATGTCGACTTTGCTTCAATCAGGCACTCTGCTCTGGAAGCTTCAGGTGCGCTCTATGGTTGTTAACTTTTCTACTTATACTGTTCATGTTCAGACTAAATTTTCTTACACGGGATTTTTTTTTTTCACAATTTCTGCAGATGATGTCTCAGTCCATGGGCCGATGACTCAATCCCAGTTCCTGGGTTCTCTTGGTATCAACTTCAGGGTAGAAGCTCTCCTGCAAAATTGCACTGAGGAGCAGGCCGAATCATTGCGAACGGGGTACTGGCGTCTAGTTGGAGATGGGGAAGCCCCATTCTGGGAAGGCCCCGAGGACCAGGCGCCTATCGGAATGGGCACTAGGTACCTGGCCATGGCCATTGTCAACAAGAAGCAGGGCACGCCCGTTCCATTTGAGTGAAAAACAGGCATAGCTTTCCTTGTTTAGTGTATCCACTAGCGACAAATAACTGGACTGTGCTGTAATTCCCATTGCCCTGCCGAGGGATTTTGAAGATCAGTCCAGACAAAGGACAATTTAGCTCAACTTCCTCCAACCACACGAGACATCACGTCATCATGATGTATGCTGCTTTGTTCTTCCTTTTTTTTTCTTTTCTGCAGTAAAGATGTGTTGTACTGTACCTACTCGATTGAGCCAATTCATAATTGTGCTGACCTGATGACCTCTTGCCATTATAATGTTTTCCTCTTGTCAAAATGTTGTGCACTGTTTGTCAGCGCCTGCGATCATTCCAGGCTGCGCACCCTTGAGGAGGCAGCGTGCTGGGCATTGCTGGCCTCCAGGGTCAGCCTGTTCAGTTGGCTCGGTGGCTTCTGTTTCGGAACTTTGCTGTTGCCCTTTTCCCGCCGGGCCATAGATTAGCATTGACCATTTTACCCCGTGCAACGCGGCTGCTTCGCTTGCGTACGAGCAAAAAGCACCCGGCATGCGTCAATGCACGTCTAGTTTTCTATCTACCGTGCTACCAGTTCAAGCTGTCCGGTCAAAACCGCACACTAAATCCACTTCAAAGCCTGCAAATTTCCGGTCAATTTAGTTTTATCCGGTTGTACCAACTCCGCATACTCTTTGACATCGTGAAACCGAGCCACCGTAAGTAAAATAAAATAAAAAATTACACGTAGACTCTGATCGGCCGCTGCATTAGACTATTGGCCGTCTATTACCGACGGAACGGATCGCTGGCCGGTAGTCGTACACGCAGCTGTCGGAGTCCGTCTGCACGGAGCCCTTGCCGTCGGCAAGACGGAGAGACCGCACGGCAATCGTTTGACAAATCGGACGAGAGCCCGAGGCGAAAAGGGGCCTGAAACCGTCCACGGGCGTAAAGAGCACCAACCGAACCGTCGCCGCCGGAATGCTATTCTATGCGGAACGTCATGACTCGGGTGAAGCATCCTTCCCTCGCCTAAACGACGTCCGCGTCACCACCCCGTGCGTGAAAGGAAACTGCTCCATCCTTTCCTTTCGTTTCATTCGCAATCACCGGACTAAGACTAATGATAATTGATGATGTTACCGCTCAGGCCCCACCATGACTACATATGTACAGTAGTTCATCCGACGAGCAACGCTAACGACACCACTGTACATGGACAAAATAATACTCCATGCGTTCTGAATTACAGATCGTTTTAGCTTCCTAATAACTTCTACTGTATTTTTATTTTACCTTGTGAGTGTCATTAAGGCACCGGTCAACTGTGGCGTAGGGACCAGGGAGCCGTACGCTTCCTGTGTTCTGAGATCATCTCATGGGGATCTGATCCGGCCATCACCCGCCTAAAGTACCCGCCCCTAACTAACTCCGCTGATTTGCCACGGCCGTCCCGGCCGCGGGGCCCACGTCGATCCGGGAGCCGTGGCATTCCTTTCCCAATGGCGTCGCTGCTCTGCTCTCCGCTCTCATCCTTCCTTCCCCGCGTGTCGGGGAACAACCTGGGCGCCAATGTCAAGCCCGCCTCTCTCCTCGGGAGGAAAAACGGAGGCGGCGGTCGGAGGGCACCAACCGAAAGCGCGCGACAGGCGCCACCGCGGGTCGCCGCCGCGCGACCCCACCGGTGTCCTCCTGCCCCCCGCTGCCGACACGCCGGCACCCCCCGGCCGGCCGGCCGACGGACAGATTCCGATCCCATCCGTCGCCCGCCCCCGACAGCGACGCCGGAACCGCAGCGCCCACCACCGGGAGGGACCCGGAGGAAAGAAAGATCACATGAGCAAGTCCACTCACGCACAGGCACCAGAGAAGGCCCAGAGACATTGCAGATTAGGAATGAGCATGAACGAATCATTTGCACGGGTTCCGGACAAAATACATCCATTGATCCATGTTTCCATCCATCCGTCACACGTGCGAGCAATCGGAATAGCGACATACCGGGAGGAATTTACATGCGTTCCTTCCTACTTCTAGGAGCAAAAGGGGGAGCAGCCATGACAGCGAGAGCAGGCGCTGCAGCGCAGCTACTAATAAGATGCTAAGGATCAACACCGCTATCCGTCCCAAAAGAGAACAATTGCAGGCGGCGAGAGAGAGAGAGAGAGCTAGAGCTAGAACGTCGCGTTCTTCTTTGTTAGAGATGCTACTACTTGCTTGGGGGGCCGGCTGCCGGTCAGAATCTGGTTAGGTGTGGGCGCGCCGGCGTCCGGATCAGGAGGAGGCGATCCCGGGCTCCAGCTCCGGGGCGAAGCCGTGCGCCGCCGCCGGCATCTGATCCTCCCACACCAAACCGACCTCGTACTCGGGAACATACTCCTGCGAATCACACGTGCGGAAGGTGTGAGAAACGGTCGGTCAAAAATAGGCATCCCCTGCTTCGGGAGCAATGGATCGGAACTGGAATCTGGAGTTTCACCTCAAGCTTGAGAACAAGCTCCTTCGCGGTAGGAGCCGAGATGATGATGCGCCGTGCGTCCTCCTTTATGAACCCTTCGTTCACAGCCATGTCGATGAAGGATAGCAGCGGATCGTAGAACCCGTCCACGTTCAGAAGGCCAACCTGGTGAATATTTACAGTCAGTTAAATACAAAATTCCCAGAGGTGAATGGTTATTAGTTATGGCTACGGGGAAAAAATCAGAAGGCTATGAAGCTTTAAACTTTTTTTTTTTGAGGGCATGAAGCTTTAAACTGGTGGTAGCCTATTCCTGACAGGAAAGATCATGTAGGGCCAATAATCCCAGTTGATACAATACTGCACCATTTCATCAATTTGGTGGGGCCCAGCAGGCTCCAATAATAGTAACGGCTGACAAATCAGAGCCGATAACAATTGGATTGATTGTTCAAATCTTTTCATCTATCTATCATTTGTGGCTCACTAGCGCTGAGCAATTGTTTAGAGAAGTTGCCAACTACACATTCCTTTTCAAATGCCAAGTTTGACTGGTACAAGATCAGCCGGAATCACCCAATTAGCTGTGCCGAAATATTCATAAGGAATTGAGTGGACAAAGCGTATAAACAACAGAGAGCGCAGATCGCATGCTCTCCCAACTAAGTTCTAATTAACATCTGCGGATGTTAGGCTAACTAAACTAAACTAATAATTCAACGGTTTGTCTCTGGACATCCAAAAACCCCAGCCGTCCACATGGGTGCACCATGCGCCACGAAGCCATGATCAAGGCTGAGATGTTCACAAAAGATCACAGTATCTCTAATCAAATGACTTTGTGATAAAATAGTGGGATACGGAATTTGATAGGACAAAAAGAATCATGAAACTTGGAGGCTCTGCACATGACCCTAAATTATTGAGTGCCCATGAGTAAGTTTTGGTTTGGATGCAACAAGGTATCAGAATCAGTTGTTACCGGCTTCTTATGGATTCCTAGTTGCGCCCAGGTGATGACCTCAAGCAACTCCTCCAGAGTCCCGTAGCCGCCTGCAATGTAACGCAAGGGAGTGTGTCAAGTTTGGCAACCCAGGACCATCAGTTCACAAGAAAAATGTTGTGATTTGACTAAACAACTATACCAGGTAATGCTATGAAAGCGTCAGCAAATCGAGCCATCTCAGCTTTCCTCTCGTGCATACCGGAGACTGCCCTTACTTCCCCAACAGGTTCACCAGTTACCTGCAAAAGAAGAAACCTGGAATCTAAGCATCTGGCACTCTTTTAAATATTCCGCTGAAATTAGAAATGTGGCGCTAATCCCTGGACAGATATGAATGTATGTTTCAGGTATGTCAATGCATGGCAATAATGTTTATACGTGAGCTCATCCTTATTAGAAAACATAAGACTAGTTCCACATAATGCCCTCGTCAAGGACGCCGACCAAGAGGCTTCACACAGGGACCAACTCTACTTTCAACATAAGAAAGTACAGGTGCAGTGCAAGAAATAAGAACACAAGCAGGTACTACATGTAAATCCAGTAAAAAAAAACTTCAGAGCAAGCAAGTGCAGTAGTGCAGTAAAATCTTAAAGCCTGAATATCTATTGAAGTGCAGCGTGCAATGTTTTAGGTCAGGAGCATTAGATTCATGTGATGGACATAAATGCATCATGTCCCCCTACACAAAAGGTCCCTTGTTATTTATTGGTACTTGTTGTCTACTATTGTTCACTCAGATGCACGCAGTGTGACCACAGGCATCACGAAAGGAGCCAAACATGCATTCCAAAACAGCAGCAGTACGCAGCAGCAGTCAAATGCAAGTCTCCTGGATGTACAATAAGAAGCTCACCTCTCTGGGCATCAAGGATCTTGGGATGACCCTGCAATCAAGAAAAGAGGGGAAACAGAAAGGCACATCAGTTTCCAGCATGAAGCAGTCAAGCAGGTCGAAGCACCAGGCCATGGCCTTTCCCATTGCAGGAAGACTGGCAAGCCAGGAGCTAGCTCATGCTAGGCACGGCACAGCTAGAGACAGTCTAGAGAGAAGCAGACTGTGGACTGGAGCAAATAAACGCTGCACAATTATTAAGGCAAAGAAGAGAGGAGAGGAGAGCACTGCCTCTGCCCCCCTTGCAAGTTGCAACTCGATGGACATTTGGAGCGTGCAACCGAGTAGCCTTTCGGAGGCCAGGCCAAAAGGTGCTTCCACTCCTGTGAGTGATGAAGCCCAACCCAGTTGCATTCAAACTGGCTCCTGCTGAAATGATGCAGCAAGAGACTCAAACGTCTCAACGGCATACCCAGGGGGCAGCGCCATGGCTGTGGCGATCAAAAGCTGCCATTTTGATACACGAAGGCGCAGGAAGCGTGCACCCACAGCAGGAGCACTCATCAAGGAGGAGAGGCGCCTGGCATGCACACAGCACAACTTGTCCACAGAGAGAGGGAGGTTAGGATGCTCACCCAATCACATGGCGCCCTCCATCATGAACTGCATGAGAGACCAGCCCCATGAGGCCGATGGATCCGCCCCCGTAGACCAGGTCTATGCCCCTCTCCACCTGCACAAGGAAAAATCCATCCACTCATCATCAACAATTACCTCGACAAATGCAGAAAAACAAACGGCGATGTTTACTGCTGATAAAATTGTGATTTCGATGCGCCAGGGAAAGAGGCAAAGATTGTTCATTTGGGGAGGCAAGTGAGGTCACCGCGCGCGGCAGCCATCCACCATGGTCCGCGGCGACCATTCAACTACGAGACCACCGCCCGAAACGGCAAAGGATCGCGGCGCCTTTCGGCTCCCCGATGGCGAGCAGCCGAGCAAGGTTTGCCGCGTCCCAGCCGGTGAGCCGCGCGCGCGCGGATACATGATGACACTAGGACGCGGCGTGCGCCACGGCAGCAGCTCTCGGCGCAGCAGCAGGCGGCGGCACACGCCACCGCAAAGGCGCAATCGTGTGGAGCGAGAGGAGCAAGAGAGGCGGCGCGAGATTGATCTGGGTCTGGGGGACCAGAGCGGGGGGCGATTCCCCCGCAAAGATTGGATTTTTGCTGGGGTTCCGGCGCGTAAAGGCGGGATTTTTCGGGGGGTGAGGAGGCGCGGCCACGTACCAGCTCCTTGCCGAGCTCGACGGCGGCGTCCTGGTAACTGGGCTTGCGGCCCTTGGCGCTGCCGCAGTACACGCAGATTCGCTGGAACCGGGACCTCGTCTCGCCGCCGTTCCCCGCCTGCGCGGCTGCGGCTGCGGCAGCCACGGCAGCTCCGGCGCCGCCGCCGCTCTTCTCGGCTACAACCGCGTCCATTGCCATCGCCGCCGCCGCCGTGCTGGAGGTGGGAGCCTGTAGCTGCCGATCGATGTCCGAACTCCAAAGAGGTGGCACCGAGGGAGTCGAGGGCGGAGGGCCGCGCGGTTGTTTTGGGTAGGTGGGCGCGTGGGCGTAGCGGGAGGGAAGGAGAGTAGGCAGCTGGGTTGGAGGTGGACACGGGAAATCGCGAGTGCTCCGACGACTGGGACTGGGAAGGCTTTGTTGCTGCTGCTGCTGCTGCCGTTGCCTGAGCTGAGCCGGATGGCGTGGGGGAACGCGTCAATTTATAGTGAAGCCTGGGAAGTTGAACGGGAGGGGGCCTGGCCTGGGTTGGTGGGTCCAACATTGCTGGGGGCTGCTTGGGCCCACCTGTGGTGCTAGGGGCCTTTCTTGTTTTTTTACTTTCTCCTTTTCTGAGAGAGGACGTGGTTTCTACTTTCTGCTGCTACCACCAGCGGTGTTTTTTTCTCTCTTTTTTATTGATTTACCCCTTTTCCTTTGAGGGGATCCTGTATTCATGCCTTCTTTTACCTGCGTGTAAAGTGAAATCTTTTTTTGGTCTTGGTCAAGTTTGGAGTTTTGTTGGACGAGGTGATAGTGCATTCTAAATTCCGACGCGTGCTATATTGGTTGAAAGGAATTATTGCGTCTCAGTAATGGGGTATGGAAAAGTTGTTACACGTGAAAAATATCAAAGCACAAATATTCTGGGTTCTTGTGTTGTGCATGTGGTACCTATTTACCCATGTGTAAAAATGTAACTCTTTGTCATGGACTCGCTGTCAAGTTTCTCTCTTTAGATACCTTTGCCTTGACCATCCGGTCTTTTGTTTACATGTGGGTAAAACGTAATTTTTTTGTCAGTCAAGTTATATAGAATGTAGGAACAGGGAATTTTGAATCCTTTAGCCTAATCACAATGAGGGTTTCATAGTAAGTTTTATTGCATTAATTATCATGACACATCAGTATTTTTGATGATGTGGCACTGATTTAACGAGGAAAGAGAAGGAACCCGTTTCATCCTCACGACACTCTGCTAACTCGTTTCCAAGATATTGGAAATGGCGTGAAACGACCACTGTGACCGCCATTGTTTCATGGGAGATCCCGTGCGCATTTAATTACACTTAATTACACTAGTTACAAATATACATGTCACACTAGATCAACTAGCATTTAATTACACTGGTTAGCTTTGGAAACCGTGAAATAAAACTCATTATTAGGGTATAGTGTTTCGTTCATCCCCCAAACTGATGTGTCATTCTTGAAAACAGCGATATGTAACCCCTACCGTGATTAGCCTTATAGATTTTACCTATTGCCACCGCATTTTAAATAAATTATTTTTTTTAAACATACACTTTACATGCACACAGGGGAGCGCGCACACACCTTTCCAAATGATGAAAAAAGACTAGAGGTCAGCGGTTCTGGAGGGGATCAAGATGGCGGAGGATGTAGGAATGACAGGGTTGTTCCGGAGACAGATGCGCTTCTGGTCAATCTTGCACTTGCAAGTTCATTTTTTCTTGAGCCAGAGTATTGGAGGGCTATTGGGTGTTGGGTCCTCCCCAAAGAGCGAGCATGCCATCCATGTGTATCGCGCGCGTGCCACAGTGGCGAGTCCACCCCACCTGCGTGTGGGACTGGGAGGCGCGGAGCATGTCGTGGGCCGGCCGGTGCGGCCGCGCTTGGCTGCTCCGCTCCCATCTTCTCGCGCGCGCGGCCACGCCCGCGCTGCCGGCCGGCTGTTTGCTGGCGCCATTTAATGGCGCGCTTGCCGTGCCTGCTGCGCACAGCATTCACTCGTCACGACGACGACGCTTCGACGCCACCCGTAGGAGATTATCTCTCGATCTCTCTCCCTAATAGGGTTCACCCCCTTTCAAAAAAAAAATAGGATTCACCCGGCTTTTCTCTCTCTCTCTCATTCGGTACCCCTCGCTCCCTCCCTCTCTCTCTCCTTCCTCCTGTTGTTTGCGTCGAGTCGCGCATGGTCAAATCGTGCCGCCATTTACGTTGCCCTTTTCTAAAACTTTCGAGAGGCATTCGCAGCTCTTTTAAAACTTTTTTTTTTTTTTGCGATAGACATCTTGTTGGAACGCGCAGCTGATTTTCATTTTTCCCATGACACGCTGGATTTTGTTTGGTCACATTTTAAGCTAGCTATTCAGTCGAGCTGTCGCCAGGCAGCCTTATGTACACTAGCTAATTAGACTAGCTCCTTCCACGGCCCCTAACAAATCTCTCTTAGACCGGTTGTGAAAATTATAATCCGCCGGGTGGCAATTTGTTAAGTTTCCTCGAGGATCATCCATTCAGGTACTCTCTCATTTGCTCAGCACCTTCGATCCACCAAATTCTCTACAAATTAAAGGACTCGGCGGGACAAAGGCTAGCAATTTAAGCCTTTTAAAACGGCATCGTTTCTCTTTACTCTGTCCTTTCTGGAAGATGGAAATCATTCCGCGAAACACATTCGGAGCATAGAAACGGCATTCAAAAGTTGTTTTGGAATTCCTTTGTGACGGGCTCTCCAATTGGAAATTAAACATGAGGTGTTGCATCCAAAATACGAATCCCTTTTGAAATCCCGAGGCAGAAGATGCCCTAGATTTCGCTTGGAACCTCGCGATTTTCTCCGCACCCAGCAATTTGAAACCCTTGAAAGTTTCTAGAAAGACCCTGTTCCGCGCTGCTCTCAGCGGTGGACTCCGGACTGAAAAGAGTTTTGATAAGGCAACTTGCGTATGCTATCCTGTTTACTAGCAAGCCCAGCTCAGTTGTCACCAGACAGCGCGGGCTCGTTGCGACTAAAAGAAAACAAGCGGCCGACGTGTCGCGCGCCACGCGCTTGCTCCGCCAGGTCGTCGTCGTCCCTGACGAATTCCTCCGGTTTACTTGCCAAATTGTTAAGCCTCCTCGAGGATCGCCCGCGCAAATATTCTGCCGCTGCTCCGGCCTCCGATCCGTCGTCACCGGAGAAAGTCTAATCTATCCAACATGCCATTAGATACTCCTCCGATCCAGCCTTTTTTAGTGGCGCTCAGGTTTATCGGCGGCGGCCTCGCGGCGAGATCGTCGCCGGTGGCGCAAGGTCCGTGCCATTAGATCGATGCTCACGAGCTACCGCCCGCCTGTTGGTTGAGGGGATCAGCAACACGAAAGGCGACTGGCCGTCGTTGTTCCATTAGAAATCTATTAGAACACCCACCTGTGAATCTTTCTCGTAGTACGTTATCATTGTCTAATTGGGCGAGCAAGTTGGGGGCACGCACACGACGGCGTCCCCACCCGTTACGGTTAGGACCGGTCAGATCGAGCTCAGTGAGGCCAAGCTAGAACGGATGCTGGAGTTGGGATTCTGGAGGGTTCAGGCACTCATTCCCTGACCGACCATGGCGACGCAACAACCCTGCCGTGCCAACTGCGTGTCCATGACCATGAGGCGGTTGACCAGGCCTCGCGCCCCAAGCATGCGCACACTAGACAGAGAGCCATGTTGCGCTAGCAACCGGGGGAGGGGAGGGGCCCTTTTCGACTCGTTGTAGTTTAGTCCCGCCGAATCGTTTGCTTGCCCATTTGAGGCAAAGATTCCTTGGCTGCCCCAACAGCGGCGACGCTGCCTTTGTTCGTTGTTCGGAGGCTTCCAACTCCACCGACTAAATCCGCGGGGGAGATACGGGGCGGATCGGCTACATGCTTCTCCTCTTCCCCCGTCGCCGGTCAAAAGATCGGCGCAGTGCCGGTCGGAGGATGATTCCGTGGCTGGCTAATTGAGGGGCGACGTGTGGACAAGAGCAAATCTTGCTTGGAACCGGTCCGTGCAACTAAACTAATCCTCGGCCCTCCGGTTGATGAACTCGTTGTTTAGTTAGCTATTGGTTAATGCTGATGGGTGGAACTTGCTAGTTCAAGAGTTAACAGTTGTCGTTGCTGCACCCATGTCTAACGGGCTGAGGGAGGTGGAGTTCATCTGAGATTAAATGCTAGTTCTGTACTACAAAGAGCTTTCCTAGCCAGATTTTGGTCGGAGATGTTTCAAATGAAATTTAGTCATCCCTGGATCTTGGGAATTGTCTTCTGGATCTTTTGAGATTATGGGTCTGTTTGTTTCCCACCCTCTAAACTTTAGACCCATCACATCAAAGAGAATTTTGCTATTTAGAAGTATTAAATAAAATCTGTTTATAAAATTTTTTGCACAGCTGTGTGCTAATTCGCGAGACAAATTTAATGAGCCTAATTAATCCATAATTTGCCACAGTGATGCTACAGTAATTATTCGCTAATCATGGACTAATATATCTCATTAGATTCGTCTCGCGAATTAGCACTAGGGTTCTGCAATTAGTTTTGTAATTAAACTTTATTTAATACTTCTAAATGATAAGATTCTCTTTGATGTGACCCCTCTAAACTTTAGGTACCCGAAAACGAACACACCCTATATATATATTTTTCAGATTACTTGCTTTTGCGTGTACAAAACAGGCGGAAAGAGAACACGCAGAAGAACCATTCGCCAAGTCAGAAACAAGAAAGAAGCTAGCAAATCCTCCAGGAAAAACCGAGAATCGGATCGGTGTGGAAAAACAAGACAAGATACGGCAGCTAAGCTTAGTTGGCGCTGAGCTGAGCTTGCCAGTTAACTATCCCTGTGATCTCATTTCTACCATGACGACGGCTCCTACGCGTGGCCGCAGCTCCAAAGTCCAAGCCGCACGAGCTCGTATTTCTTCGACGACCCGGCCCGGGAGGGAACGAATCGGCGCGAGGAGATTAAAAAGGCGCATCGCCTTTTGAAATGTGCAAATGATTTGGACGGCAATTTGATCCGTATATAATATTTTCTGCAAAACCAAAAAGAAAAAACAAAACTCATATAATGGCATGCTCATAGGCAAGTAGGCAACCTGCGCTGCTTGGCAAGTTGGGTGCCTTGGTGGATGGAGTACCCAGCCACTGGCTCCCGGAGCTGCTTGCTACTTGGCGACCCTGGCGCCAGGATGGATCTTCCTCGACCGGCCACTAGAAATCTAGAGTATACTCCTCCTCCTCCCTCCGCCGTCGCGCACATGCCGGAGCCGGAGACCGGAACGTGTTGCCGGACGGAGCTGCGCCTGCCTTCGCGTGTCGCTGTCGAGGTGGATACAGTGTCGACACGCACGATCCGCATGCCACGTAGGACTAGGAAAAAGAAAACCCCCTTCTCGGATCTCGACAGCTGCCTGCCGCTGCTGCTTGAGTCGCCCGGGCACGACGTCCTTCTCGGCGCTCCTTACGGACACAGCGGGAGCGAGAGCGACGTGGGACACCCCCCGCCCCCGCCGCTCTCCAGACGACTCGGGGCGCAGGCACCCCGGGCTGCCTCCGGTGGCCGCCACCGCCGGCGACCGTCCGGGCGGCGGCGGTGGCGGCACGCGGCCGAGCAGAAATCAGATCTGTTCGCAGTCTCCCCTCTTTCCTCTTTCTTCCCTCCCTCCTCCCTCCTCGCCGGATTCGGATTTTCTCGGGCCGGATCTGTCTTCGCCTCTCTCAAATGCTCTCGGGCGGTTGCTTTGCCGTCGTGGTTGGTTGGTCGAGTGGATATTTTACCATCTTTATTGCATTATAAGCCTTTGCACCTTAAAGCTGCAGTATACTTTAACAAATTCAGTAGCTAGGTTGGTGGGTTCGGGTGAGCCTGCTACTCTGATGTTCTTAGTATTCTCGTTTGATGTTGAGGTCGTCCACCATTTGTTTAGTGGTGTTTATCCATCTTAATAGACTCTGCTTAATTTGTAATGATAGTATTGTTTTTTTTAAGTTAAATACGTGATCAGTCACGTTTACGATTTAAAAAAAGAGAGGAAGAGGTTAAACTAAGCCTAGCCGTAGACTACTGGAAGGCGGCCAACTCGCGGCCTCCCCGCTCTACGCGGCCACCGTCCCCGGGGGGTGTGTGGTGTTGGTTGTGACGGGGGCAATGACGTGGCATGCTTGCCAGTAGTAAGGAGCAGTAACAAATTTTTTGTTACAGGTGCCTCGCTTGCCATTAGCAGTTTAATTACCGGATCATCAGGGTCACATTCGGCGGTGAAAGCAACAGGCAGAGCGCGTTGGATACTTGTCCGATCGGTCCGGAGGGCAGAGAGGAGGGTACAGACTACAGACTACAGAGGCGGGGGCCGTGGCTGGCGTCACCGTGGTCCGTGACCCGACCGGACGCCGTCGGGGAGGGCCGGGAGGGGTTTGGACAGGCGGCGGCGGCGCGTCAACTCCCCCGGCCCCCGCGCCCCCACGGTTCGTTTCACACACGTCCTGCCCCGTTGGCCGGTCGCCGCGACGTCATGCTCCGGGGGGCACGTGTCCGCCGGCGGGACCCCGGGACGTGAGCCCAACGCCGCCGCGCCTCGCGCGCTTTTTAATTCTCCTCTCAATTCGAACTGATCGGGACCGTGACAGGCGACGCCGACGCCGACGCCGCGGCACCGGCCGGCCCGAGAGGCGACGCGCAGGAGGCGGAAGCAGCGGTGGGATCGCGCGCGATCTCTCTGCGCCGAGACGAGCGTTCGCTCGGTTTGGCGCGCCGCGTCGGCCGGTCGGACCGGCCGTAGGCGTCGCGTCGCGATCGACGCCACTCACCTCCATTTCCTTCGCCCAACTGTCCGCCCGACGGACCCGCCAGAAGCTGCACGGAGTGCGCCGCCGGTGCCGGTGCCGGTGCCGGTGCCGGTGCCTTCTTCAGTGTTTGGCAACTGGCAAGCACGAAGTTGTATTGCCGTGCCATATCTTCGGTGCCACTGACACGTGCGAGCCAGATGAGCTGGGATGCAATTCCTGTCACGAGCCTAAAAACACACACGGACGTATGAGATTAAACGTTAGCCTAGATTGTAAAGAAAAAAAAAGAAGATCATGCGGAATCACCGCCTTCGCCTTTTTCAGTTTTAAAAATGTACGCATGATCCCATTCGGACTTCACTATGAATCTTCCTCCAGTATTCCTTGGAAATGTATGTAGTTTCTCCAGCATCCCTGCAGATCGGAGATTCACATTCACCGCAAAGAGGAAGGAGGTGTGACCGTGTGAGGGCTGGGCTGTTGGCCTCGTACTGCCATGCCCTGTCGCACAAACCCTGCCAGATCGAGCAGATCAGGCGAGCAGCCATGCTGAAAGATCGCGTCCGATCCGGAAAGCCGTCGACCACCGTACCTGCGCAGTGGTAGGTAGTAGTACTCCAGTAAAGACGGGTTCCTTCCACTTGCCGCGGCCGATTTGACTGCAGGCAAGCTGGTATAGCAGCACGCCGTAGGCTAGCTGCGGCAAGCTCCTTGAGCTCTTGCCTCCTTGCCTAGCCGTGCTCCCCCGAAAGAACGGGCGCTGACGCTCCATCGAGTGCCCACTACAGCGAATGGGTCGAGGGCGTAGCACTGCTCCAGCACCGGTAGTGCAGTGTACGGTGGTGCCTGATCCTGTCGCGGCGAGGAGCTGCCGCCATATTGGCGCATGGTGTTCCCGGGAGCGGCAGCACGCGGGACAAGCGCAAGATCCCGGCCAAAGCTGCAGTGGCGGTAGTGGTAATCATTAGATTTCCTTTGGGAACCGCCGGAAGCAGCGTTCTCGTGTCGTGCAGTAACAGTGCCGCTAGCTAGGCTCTGCTTGCCTGTTGCAAGTTGCAGATCTTGTTGACCTGGCTGGAAAGGCCTGCTTCTGCTTGAATGCTCGATCCGAATCCTCTCAGCAACAGTGCTCGTAGGAAGCGAATCTCGGTGACTGACAGGGAAGTGAAAACCGTGACCTCAGGGATGAGACGAGAGCTCGAGTCCTGTATGGAGTAGAGTATTGCTGCTCCATTTTTCGTGAACCGGCCGGGGCGTCTGAATTTCGGATACGGGCGATCCATTTCCTCTTGTACTCCGACGGTCCGACGCGACGCGCGGGTCGCTTCACTGGCTTTGCGGCGCCAGGCCTAGCTACCTGCTCCGTGCGTGCACTCTTGTACTACTGGTTGGAGCCGAGAGGAAGGTAGATGGCCCTGCGTGGTCCAGCTCCAGCCTCCAAGGTAGAGTAGCCTCGCGCAGGAATAGGCCGTCGTGCTCGTTGGAACCAGGAGACCAATACCAAGAGCAGGGCATTCAAGTACTACTGGTAAGGTCTGATTTAAGAAGAGAACGTTGGAATTTGACCGGTCCGAGAGGCGTAGAACATGTTTAATAATGTTACAAGTCCAGAACAATTGTGAATTGTGCTTGATGGCGCCACCTAAAATCTAGTATGAGCACAGGAAAGAAAGAAAGATTGTGGCAAGCAGTCTAGTCTAGCTTCAAAGACCTAGGGGTTGCTTGGTCACCGATCAGCTTTGCAACATTGAAAACACGTACTTTTATGATATAAGGCGAAACTAAAAAATGAACGCACCTTCGTGTTCATGAGAGACAACAAGGGCGCGTTTGCTTTCCTGCATGTCCAGGCTCCGGGGATGCAACAGCTGAACATTTTGGTTGGCAGGGTGAAGGCGTGAGCCTGGCTGGCGGCATGCAAAAGCGGCCAGCGAGCTAGGCTCACGGGATGCAGTCTATTAGTATATTAACGACGGTACTAGCTAATAATTAGCATATTTTAATGAATATTAGTGATTCTAAAGTAGATTAAGGCTTAATAAGATAATAATAAGTAATATACCGTGGATTCAAATAAAATAGATATGATATTAGTATTTATTTTTTAATTCAAATTAATACAAAATATACTAGTACAACCAACCTAACAGCTGCAATGTTCATCTTATATACGTTGGTTCAGTCAATCAAACATCAATATATTGCATGTCTTGAGTCTCTTCCAGCTTAGCCTGGCTCGTAGATACGAGCAAGCTCACCTCAGCAACGAACCAAACGCGCCATAGGAAACTCCGGTCCCGTCATCGTCATACGTAAAATTCGATAAGCTCGGGCGAATGAAAAGAAAAATGCTGCTTTGAATTGGCGGAGGCCTCTGCATTTTCCAACGTTTCCTTCTGATGCCGTGGTACAGGTTTGCGAGTTGCGATGCGATGCCGTGGAAAGCTGTTGTGCTTGCGCGGCTAGGCTAGTGGGCTACTGCTACTCCATCTCCGTACTTGTTGGAGGCCGAGGGCGGCGGCGGACCGGACGGCTGGCGGACGTACGGGCCGGCGAGCCAATCGCCGATGACCCGGGCGGCGTAGCGTAGGCGTAGCCCAGCTCCCAGTCCCAGGTGGATAGCCGTAGCCGAGCTCCCGAGCGCGTGCAGGGGATTAAATGCTGGCGACTTGACCGAACGCAGTCGCAGTCTGCCTCGCCATGATTGATTTCCCGCCTTCGAGTTGACTGCTCTTGCCGCTCTGGGCGCAAGCAGAAGGCAGAAGCTGAAGCAGGGCGCAGTGCAGTGGCAGTCCACTCGCTCAGGCCTGGTAGGCTCAAGGCAGCAAAGGTAGCTTCGGAGCTTCCTCGCGCAGCGAAGGGGGCAGCGAGTAGCGCCAACGCACCTGGAGACATTCCGTTCCCCCACGGAACAGGAAGATTCAAAATAGTCACCAATTCACTGTACTCTAAAAGAAGAAACTGTAATCTCACAAAAGATACGCTACGCACTGCACCACAACGTCAGACTTCACTCAGTCCATGCTTCGACCAATCCTGAAAAATTGGTGGCTGTCCTCGCACGGCACAGCGATCAGTACTCTGTACTCTCTTGAGTCCGTCTTCAACTCCTCCAACTGCAACTCGGTGATACCGCAGCACTGTACGGGTTGTACTGGGACCGCAGCACAAGTTCACCGCGAGCTGGTTGCTGCTGTAACAGCTTGTGCTCATCAGTCTTCACACCTCTTCTGAATTCGGATGCGCGAAGATGCCAGATGCCACCGTACACATTCACATAATGCAATGCGTTCCAAGTATCATCAAAATTTAGATCCACCTTGACGCTGCTCCATCCGTCCATAAAAGATTGCAACCCTCGCTTCCCGATGAGTCAAATATTTTCAAGTTTGATTAAATTTATAAAAAAAATTATAAATATTTATGATGGGGTTAAATACCACGGGTACCCCAAAGTACGGTCCTTGGAGGCCTACCCACGGGATTAACCCGCCTCGACTGGATAGCCTGGCCCAATCAGGCAGACGCGCAGTCATGACCGGTCCGCTAGCCGAGAAAGCCTGAGGAAGCCCCGGCGGCCCAGCAGCAGTCTGGGCTCGGGGCATGCGGCGCCTTCCCAACCCATGATGTCGCGAGAGGGACTGGGAGGCCCGAGCCAACCCCGGAAGGCGGGGTCAACCCCAAGGCGACTTGGGGAAGGCGCGTGGCGGCATTAACTAGCTGCACTAACCCCGACAAGACGTGCATGCGCGCCCCTCGCCTGATAGTCAGGGTAGGGACGCCCGGCCTTGTGGAGGGACGTCCCCGATCAGTCGAGCCATCATGGCGCCGCGACCGGCGCTCATGTCGGCCGCGCTCCCTCCACAGGACCGATTAGACACCCCATACCGAATCACCCTCCGCCGTCAGGCGTAGGGTAGGGGGGTGCGCCGTGCTAGCGGGCCCCACCTTGGACCGAGTGGCAAGAGGAGAACAAGGTGCCCGACTCCCCAAGCCCCGCGAGGGAGGCTTGGCGTGCCGACTAAACGCGAGGCCCACCCCCGCCACATCAGGATGGGATCCTGCCGCAAGTACAACAGCGCCATCCTCTGCCTCGGGGTGGAGCGTAGGCTCGAGGATATGTTAGGCGGCGCCGTGATCCGGGCGAACATCATTTGGTTTGGGGAGCACGATCGATCGGAAGGCTCCAGATAGGACACGTGTAGGGCAGCCAACCTTGCCCTAGGACACTGTTCCCGGGAGGCGAGGAACCGTTTTTCTCATGCAATGTAGCCCAGCCCGCCAAGAATATAAGATGGAGCTTGGCCTTCTTATCTGTCTCTCTCTCTCTCAAAACGAGACATACGGATACACCGCTTGCAAGCACCCTATTGTAAGCACCCTGCATTCTAATGTGAGGAACGCGAAGAACACCACCGCACACTGGACGTAGGGCTGTTGCCCAAACCCAAACCAGTCTAAATCCTCATCTTCGTTTGTTAGCCATCGAGCCACGGAGGAGCGCGACGCTAAATTTAATAACCGGTGATCGAAACACCAACAATTTATATCTCGAAATAGATTTAGCATGAAAATATATTACATGATTAATCTAATGATACTTATTTTGTAATATAAATATATTAATACTATTTTGTATAAATTTAATAAAATATTTGGCTTATCAGGAAACGAGAGTTGCATTTTGAGGATGAAGGGAGTACTTCACAGAACATATGCAGTGCTCTATTTTGGACCGTTTATAATCACGTAGCTCCATTGTGCGCCGCGCGCACGCACCACTTCCAGAGATCATCAGTTGGGGGGGGGGGGGGGGGGCATGGCCCCCTAATGATCCAGATAAATAAGAGGTTACTGATTTAGACTAATTATTAATTATTTAAGTATCTTTTTTAATAATTAGAACTTTATTAGAACTAAGATTTTTATATCATGTTCTACTATACTATTAATCAGACACACAAGTTATCTTTTCTATAGATAAGCTATACATTATGCTAAAACTGTAAAAACGCTATGGCCATTTGTTGACATCGATGAAATATAATTATCCATGCTATATTACAATATAAATAAGTATTCTATCATTCTATATATTCTACAACCACAATTATTATTAGATTTGTTTGGAACTGTGTCACGCGGCAGCGCATTCTATATGAGTGCGTAGACCTGCTTCTCGTGTTAGTTTTTTGGAGCTCGAGTCCTTATCGTTGTTCAGTGTGGAAAAATATGTCCGCCATAATTTTTACTGACGCTAATATTCTAGACACCGTTATAGATGAATTTATTATTTATTGATTTGATATGGCTCGGCTCGCCCCCCAAATTTGATTCATGGCTCCGCCCCTGCAGATTATCGATGATACTACCCAACATGTTTTGCCAAAATTCCAGAATCCATTTCATGGACAGATCCGTGTGCTTGGCAAAGAGAGCTCTGACTCGTTTTGACATAATATGAATGCAACGAAGCGTTTTATACAAACAGGTAAAGTTATAGTACAACATGTCACTCCGGGGGGGCTAGGAGTGAACGCAATTTGAAAGACGAACATTTCACACCCGTAGTGAGAGCAGGAACCCTCCTTTTTTCGGTCATTTCTCCCCCTCTGGCTGCCGGATGACATTGTCTGTTGCTGTTCAGTATACTTCTCCAAGATTGATGCTGGGTTACGGAGGCAGAGCGTTAGCATCAGTGGTCGTATTTGACTTCACCAGGTTCTCTAGTTATGGTTCAGCTTTTGCATGATCAACGCTTTACCAGATATTTGTTTTGCAACCTTAGGTGCCATACTTTTGGACATGACCCATGATTTCCTGAAAACTATGGCAGATCCCTGCTGCTGTTGTCACCAGGTTTGTTATGATGCAGAAATTTGAACCATTTCCAGTTCGCGTACAGTTTAGCTTCGTCATCAAATGGTCGCGTTTCTCCTGGAAGGCTATCATCTAACATGGTGTTCTGAGATATAACTGGAAGTTGCTCCCTGTATCTCTTCGCCATTTCCTCAGCTTCTGAGAACACTTTCTGTATCGGCACAAGACGAATGATAATAAGAAAGCATACACAGGAGGGAGATTCATCAAAGAGATTGAATGTATAACTAGACTAGAGTGCAACTCAGTATCTCACCTCTCTGTCTGAAAGAAATAAACCAGGTGCGCTCTCGAGGTCCGCTATGCTGTTGATTAAGCAGCAAAATAAGTTTCAGTACTCTAACACATATGGTGACCAAATCTTATCACAAAAAAAGTATTCAGTAAAATTGAAACCAATACAACAGTTAGTTCACAACTAAATAGAGACAATGCCAGTGTGAGGTCAGGTTTACCTCAGTGCGATTTTGTCTGGGACATTTGACTTGATCACGAGAACTTTTATCTCATCATCTATCTTTAGGATGTCGTTTACTGACAAAACACGACCTCTAGTAATGTTTGATATGTGCAATAATCCACTGCAAATAATTAAATGCGTATATGTTAGCTGCACCCTTTAGCTTATAAGGGAAACACACACTTTTTTAGCTTATGCTTGAACGCAAATTCAAAAAAGAAAGAACCAAGTAAAAGCATAAAGCGCATTTAGTCTTGTGAGTTCCATCTCGTACCTTCTGTTTGTGCCAGCAATCCTAACCTGTGCACCATATGGAAAAATTTTGCGAACACTTCCTTGTAGGAGAGTTCCTTCTCTAAGATAAGTCATTTCCTGATTCAGAAATTCAGTGTATCAGTACATTAATTGTCATGATACCATTGGCACTTGGCAGTGTTAATAGCTTGCAGATAAATGGGGACTTCTTTTGAGAAAGGAGTAAAACATAAGTTAATTTGCTATGTCCAGTGTCATGCAATCACCTTATAACAGAAGTAACCAATATCACCGAGGGAAAGAAGGGGTATTAGCTTCGGCCATTGATTTTGTAGTGCAAACATGCAATGTCAAGAAGCTGACTTATGATTGATGATTAGAGTAAGTGTGATGGCATTCAGTACACAGCCTCAACAGATAAAGCCCCAGAAATAAATGACACACTCTCCATGTACACAATTCAGTGCGTCTCACCAAAATCTGATTGTGCTAAATTTCAATTGGTATTTTTGGTACTTGATCATCACAACTTACAAACACATGTAATCTGATTTTTTACTTAACCATAGTTGTAATTTATGGAGACGAGTCAGTGTACTAACCCATGCTTTCTTCTCACTAATTATCAGGTCATTAGTTTCTTCATCGAGCCTTGCAATGCACACACGAATGCTGCAGCCAACCTGTATGCCAAGAAGTAACAAGCCATGTAGCTTAATTTCATAAAACGCCATATGCCTCACTAACTGAACGATGATTTAGGCATTAACAGTACCAATTCCAAATGGTCCTTACTTTGTTTTTCAAGTCTGTAAATGTACCTATCCTGTCCATAAGCTCAACTTTAGGAAGGAATGCTCTCAGCCCCTGAAATTAAGTTGGCCTAAATCTTAGCCTTGAGCAGAAATAATACAACTTAATGATCAGATGCATCAACAACAGATAAAGGGGGAAAGATCCCTTGCCTCGATTCTTGTCAGTAGACCCCCGGTGTTCCACTCGTAAATTTTAACCTCAATTGGCTCATCGAGTTGCATAATCTGTCTGACAAAATTAAACACACACGATTGATGCATAACGCCTGGAATCGCTCGCAGTATCATGAATAGAGAGCTATCTGCTCGGCGTCAGCCCTCAGGCCTCGGCAATGTCAGATGGGAGAGCATAAGGAAACGCGAGGAGGACTAAACCTGCCTGGCGCGGTGCCACGCGAGGCGCCGGAAGAGCCGTCGCGCCGACAGCAGCGGCCGCCCACTGAGCGTCCGGCCGAGCACCTCCGCGAATACCACCGTGCCGGGCGCCACCAGTGCCCTGCTCCCGCGATTATGCTTCCTGGTCGCCTCCTCGTCCACGGCGGGGCTCGCCAGGACCCCCACGCTCCCTGGCCGAGGCGAGGCCTCTCGTGCCGCAAAGTCACCGCCATCGCGGTCGAGCGGGAGGAGCTCTTTGGCGAGCAGCGTGGCGAGGTGGTCGGCGCCGACCGCGACGTCGAGGCGCGCCTCGGTGCCGGAGACCACGACCCCGACCGCGAAATCCCCCGGCTTGGGGTCGTACAGCCCGGATGTTGCGCCGGTGGCATCCGAGTCCTGCCCGGGGTTGGCATTTAGGAGGCGGACGAAGCCGGCGGAGAGCGCGTCGTCGATGCTCGTGGACCTGGCGAGCGCAACCGGCTGAGCTCGCGCTCGGGCCTTGACCTTGGCCTGCCTCGAGGCTAAGGATTTGGCGGCAACGGCTAGCATGGGCTGCGGCTTAGAGAGGGGCGGGAGGAGGCCGCGACACGGCGGCGCCGGCGCCGGCGACGGCGTCGGCATCTCGGCAGTGGCGAGCGTCGCGTGGAGGCGAGTTACTTTATCCGCTTGTAATTTTTTTCGGTGTAGTTTATCTCAAAAACTGAAAACAGTTTGGGCTAGGCCGAATGTTTGGAGGCCCACTGAATATCCTCTTTATACCCAGCCCATTCATTGAGAATGCAGATTGCGAATCGTGGGCTGTGACCTCCCTGCCTGTCGTCTTCGTCTCCGGCGAGCAAAGCGGCGGCGGAAAGAGAGGGATGGGGTACCTCTGGCGGGTGCGGCTGTCGTCGTTCGCGGCTGGCGCCGCGGCGGCGTCGGGGGCGGGTTTCTTCCTCCTCTACAAAGACCATCTCCTCGCCCGCGCCACAATCGCCCGGCAGGTGAGTCCTCCACCCCCAAGAACCCATCGAGCCACTTTGTCTCCGCACTGATTCTCGGGGGCTAATCTGGTTAATCGCCCGTTCATCCCCATTTCTTTGCGCACTTGACCCTTCTCGCAAAATTAGGCGCCTCTGGTTTCCTTCTCGATGCCCACATACCGTGATCTGGTTCGACCAAATAGGTGGTCAAGCCTTTCACCATTTTTTTCGTGTTGCTCTTGATGGAAAGGCCACATCGGCTTGTTCCTGGGATTGAGGCAGACTAAATTCAGACCACGGCCTGGTCAAGACTCATGGGAAATGTAGCCTGTAGGTTATAATTGATCCTTGTACGTGTTTATTCCAGAAGCCAGAACTTTATCCAGAGTTTTCCACGACACATTAAGATACTGTCTGAATTAGAGATCAATTTATATAACATGAATCATATTCTGACCTTTCACTACTTCCCTTGGCCGAGCGCAGGGTTGCCAATTGTTTGCGATGTAGTATATTCTTCCTTTTTCGTGGTGTGTGTTGAGCTTTGGACCCCTGTTCCTTGGCTCAGTTGTACTGGTAACGACTCCTGTTTCCTCTTAATGAAAAATGTGCTCCGACACAGTCACAAAAAAGATGTAGCTACTCCATGCATTATACACATGTATGTATGGTGCTGATACTTGCCGCTTCCTTAGTCAAATCTCATCAAGGAATTGTGCATGTCATTTCAAATTATACCTTGCTGTTGGGTCACATGTTTGTGGTCAAGCTATGAATCTTCAGGGGCACATTGGTGAAAGGAATTTGGCACTCATCATGCTGGTGATATCATGATAGCATAAACATAATATCATGCTGACTATACACCGCGTATCTTACTATCTTACATCTGCCCATTGCACTAGCTATTAAGGTTGATCAAGCTTCTTATGTGTTATATGCACTGGTGAATTGCATTGCTTGTTTTTCTAACTTTATTTGTGGCGTGCTATTAATTATCAAAAGTAGATGATTATGTAACTGGGCTCCTATGTTTCAGTTTCAGAAACAGCAGTTGCACCTCAACTTACTTTAACTCTTAACTTTGGCATATGCATCTGTATATAAATAGTAAAGTAACTATATATTCTTGATTTTGTGGAGTTAAATTCTGTTAGGATTTTTTAGGCGAACGGCAGGGGAGGCCCCTACCCTTTTTTGTATAAAAGGGGAATATACGTACAGGTGGATTACATGAACACTAGGTCCAAAACAGAAAAGCAGAGTACATGTAAAAAATTACTCAGCCAAGCATTTAACATGCCTTGGACCTCTGGTTCTGCCTTAAGTGTGACCAGTTTAATTCCCCCCTATCGCCCCTATCGCAATCTCATGATGGGAGTTTTTGTCTGTTTTGGCTCCTGAGGCTAGTAGTTCAACATAACATTTTGGACTGGACTATTTTAAATTTGGATCGTGTTTGACTAGTGGCTAAGGGTTGGTGTCTTTACTTCCAGGTGGAGGAAATTAAGGAAACTTCTGAAAAGCATTATGAAGCCCTAAATAAGAGGATATCAGCACTGGAAAGCAGAAAAGAACCAGGAGCTATTAAAGAGGCATCAGATTAGTTCAATGAGTTGGGCTCATGTAATGGTTACATCTGCCCAGGTGTTTTTGATTGCTGCATGTGGTTTAAGCTGCAGCATTTAAAGCTATACTATTGTATTGTTGGAATTTTGATGAACCCTGAATTTTTCTCGGACAGTATGAACCCTGAATTTGAGTTGTGCTACAATTCTGCATGGCCATGTCAGTGCCATCTTCTTGAGATGGACAAAGATCAAATAAATACATTTTTCATTACAATTTGTTCTCAGATGTTGCGACTATCTACTATTTATATGTTGCGACTATCTACTATTTTTCATTACAATTTGTTCTCAGATGTTGCGACTATCTACTATTTATATGTTACCATTTGCTATAGCAAGACTCTGGGCGCTTGTTACTCTGTACATTGCATTGATTTTGAACGTTTCGGTAATTTCCTAGTGAATATTATTCTAACATTGGTGACCAGAGCAGTATTTAGATGATTACATATATCATGAGCTTTTGCGCAATTGGTATTCAATTTGACTGGTGAGACTATATCTTCATAAGCACTTTTTTTTTGCTGAGTTTCACATTTTCGTATGTGTCCTGTTTATAGGTTATAGAGGAAACCGTATCCTGCTATTATTTGTCACAATTATTTAAACCTGTCTTGATGCCCAGTTTTTTTCGGTTGCAGCTGCAAATTCAAGGGCATTATAAGTTCACACTATTCACATTCTGGTGTCATCCTGGGGACCAAGTGTTATCTTACCAACTGCAACACATGGGTGACAAAATCATAAGGAAATGATCATCGGAATGATATTATCTCCAATAGGGTGGTGAGGAAATGGTCAGCCATGATTGCTAGTTTGCTACTGCACTGGTGAGGGAACTTAGTTTCTGAAGGCATGGTGAGAACATGCCTGGGGCATTGGCAGGCCATTCTGGAGGATGCTAGTGGCCTAGTGGTCATTCATGGCTTTTTGGCGAACCTCACAGTATCTAGCTTTTTTGGCGACTAATGCAAATTTAGGGCCACTGTAAGCTCACACCATGTGCTGTGCTGTATCATCCTTTGAACTTACTGTAATCTCTTACCAATCGCTACACATGGGTGAAAAGATGGTGCAGGAATGATCTGTAATCTCATTGGATTGTGATGAAGCTTGGTTTCTGTAGGCGTCAAGAGAACATGCCTGCAGCATCAGAGGCATTGGCAGATCCTTTTGGAGGATGGTAGAGGCATTATGCTCAAGGCACAGGTACGCCCTCCCATGTAAACAACTTGCCAGTCAGCTAAATTCCACTAAATGTCCTTGCCTAACTGTAAGTCTCTATTCTGACTTTTCACCCTTTTTGAATAGAACTCTTCTTTCCTGCCTTATCTGATTTGGATAGTGTTTGATTAGTGATTACTTTTTCATAATCGCAAGGCATAATATTCAACAATAGCACTTGGAGGTATGAAATTAGTTCATACTGCACAGGCTGTTATTAGACTTAAGAAGCAGGAAACTGAGTATGACAAGCAGAATGAAGTCAGCAATGTCGTCATTTCAAGTTTTCAACACACAACATGGTCTATCATTCCTAGACGGTTGTGTAGTTAATGGGACACCGTGTTGTGGTTGCTATCTTGTTCACGTCACTTCCTTCACCAGCTCTGCTACCTTTTTTTCAGATCTAAAAGATCTGCATAAGCAGCATCCAGAGCACAGAAGAACGGAGGTTGGACAGTGGTCTGTTCCACCGGGGACCTGACCGGATGGCTGGGCTGTTCACCAAGCAGGCTGCTGTGTATGCTGCAGCGCGGCCAGCCTACCCGAAGGATCTTTTCACCAAGCTTGCGGCCCTCACTGCTCACCATCGCCTTGCCTGGGATGTCGGCACTGGAAATGGCCAGGCAGCCATCGGTGTAAGCATCTCAACTCCCTTCGACCCTGCTCTCCAGATAGCATGTTCATACATATAGTGACATATGGATCATGTGTCGTGCAGGTCGCTGAGCACTAGGACGGCGTGCTGGCCACGGATGTGAGAGCAGAACAGCTACTACGTGCTGTACCACACCCAAAGGTTCGGTACCTCCACACCCCCGATGCCATGCCCGGGGAGGATCTCGTCGCAACGTCGGCGGTGAGGGCAGTGTTGACCTCATCACGGTGGCTGAGGCCGTGCACTGGTTCGACCTCCCGGCGTTCTACGGCGTTGTCCTGCGGAGGCCCAGCGGGGTCATCGCGGTCTGGGGCTACAACTACCGCATCAGCCCCGTGGAGGACATGATGGCGCGCTATGATGGCGCGCTTCTTCAACACCACCCTGCCTTACTGGGACCCCCGAGCTCGGTACAACACTCTGAACACTGACCACTACATGCCTTGCAAGAGGGCCAGAAAAGAAAAATCTCGATCAGATGCATGACCCATCGTCCATGCTGTGTTTGCGCGTGGTAATATGTAGGTATTGCACTGAAGGATACCGGGACCTGCCGTTCCCCTTGGACGACATCGGCCACGGTAGGGAAGGTGAGCCGGCGAGCCTTGACATGGAGCACGAGATGCCGTTCGAGGGCCTGATAGGCATGCTGCGTTCGTGGTCGGCGGTGGCGACGGCGAAGCAGCGGGGCGTGGACCTGTTGGGGGAGCGCGTGGTGAAGGAGCTGGAGGAGGAGTGGGGAGGGGCGTCGCTGGTGCGAAAGGTGACCTTCAAGGCCTTCCGGCTGGCAGGCACCCCCCCCCCCCCCCCCCCAACACATCCCCAGGGCCGATGATTGATGAGTGATGTGGCTCTCTCCCTGGGAGGCTGGGATTGGATTGGGGAGTTACTCTACTTGTATGCCATGAATAACGAAGCACTTGTGTTTGCGTTGCAATTTGTTCTTGTAGCAATGCTAATAATGTTCCCATCTTTATGACTCTTTCTCCTTGTTGAACCGCCGCTCTACTTGTTTAATGACGATTTCGGTGGTCTGAATAAATTTCAAATGCTCGAATGAAAAAGAAAGCCCTCTCAGCTGAAAATTCAAAGGAAAAAACTTGAACCCCCCCTCTAATTTAGGCATTTAACCAAAGGGAATGCTTAGAATGTTTCAACGGTGGTGTACGTGGACTTTCAACTGCAATGACGCAATAAAGAAAAACAAAAAGAAATAGAGCTCCAACATGACCTGCAAAAATGGGCACTTGTGTCGTCTCTCAGTGGAAGGCGGCAAGGTGAGCCACAATGAGAGACGCATGGAGGATAAGATGAAAGATTCCTCTTCTTTTTATTTTCTTTTCAAAATTTTCTGCAAGGGATAAGGAGCTGGAACGTTTTACTGGCGCGTAGTGTGGCAGCAAAGGTTGGCTACGATTCAGTGGCAGGATATGGAGGGTGTGGTGTGTCCCTAGTGGAGATCAATAAATGGCGGTAGCTGTGGGCCGACGACGATCAAAATCGGCCACCGCGGCAAGCAAATGACATGGGGCATACACGAAGTAGTTGCTCCCTTTTCAGTGGATTTAATTGCTGCCAGGACGTATGATCCTATATTTCCATCCACAACCAGATGGTGGCAAGAAACATGTGCTGAACAAAATCATTTCACGTATCTTACGAACACTAATATGGTGCAGTTCGATGGCCAGACTTTTCTTTTTTGCCAAGGTTTCAGCAACAAGCATTGTGTGTGCATTTGGATGTAACTTAAGTAGAACAAAGATTCACGGATTGAAATCACTTCAATGCAAAAAGGATTAATAAACGTATTATTGGTTTAAATACGGATTGAACTTAAATTACAATCAAATATGTAGGGTTGCCCGCGGAGCATTCATTCCGCTACAAGAATTCAACACGTAATGTGATAATGTTAGGGATGTCGAAATTGGCCAAACAAGAAATAACCAACACGACCTTGAGTTGTCCACACATGGGAGTATGGCAGATCTCACTAATCACATCGCATTTTCGTCAATGGACCCAAAACTTATCCTGACCCCGACCCACCAAAATAGGAAAATAGAATTTATGGAAACGCCAGAAGGTTTTCCTTTTTTTTTAAAAAAATGCCGCAAGATGAAAAAGAAAAAACAGGTCCCACACTCCTGCAGAAACCAAGGGGAGCCCACACTGCCAGTGGGCCCGGCCCACCTCCTCCTCCTCGATTTTACATCTGGGGAGAGAGAGAGAGCGAGGGAGCTGAGGACAGAGAAGGGGCTTCCTTCCAACGCTACGCCGAAGCCAATTAATCCCCTTCCCTTCATAACTTGCTCCTCCACCAAAGCCTAATGGCTTCCTCCTCCTCTCATGCCGCCGCGTTGCCCTAGAACCCTCGGCCCCCCCGCCGCTCCTCCTCGAATTCCCCTCTCACTCCAATCGGTCCCCCTGACACGCCCGCGCCGGATCCCTACCCCGGAATTCCGCTCGGAATTCCGGGCCGGATAGAAATCGAACTGCCTGCCTGCCTCCTCTCGATCAAATAACGCACGCCTGAGGTGGTTGGATCCCCGGGCGGGGGTCGGTGTGGGAGTCTGTTGATTTCGGTTTCTTCTCCCCCGTGCCGCGATGGGGGCGCCGAAGCAGCGCTGGACGCCGGAGGAGGAGGCCGCGCTCAAGGCCGGCGTCGCCAAGCATGGGCCCGGCAAGTGGCGCACCATCCTCAGGGACCCGGACTTCAGCGTGCTCCTGCGCCTCCGCTCCAATGTTGACCTCAAGGTGACGCTCGGATCGCCGGGGAGGGTGGGCGGTTTCATGAATTTGCGGCGGTGGGTTCTCTGGCGATCGGCCGGGGGGAATACGAAAGAAATCTCGGGGCTCTTCTGGGATAAACTAAATTGTGGCTCTGGACGGCCCGTCTAGCCTGGTTCTAGATCGGGATTTCAGGTGGTTGTGCTAGGCGATTGCCTGGAAAGATTTGTTCATGGCACAACCTTGTTACTATTTTGGGCGGACAGGCGAGAGTGATCTGGGGCTACGATGATGGGAACTTCTTGCCGTTATGATGCCCCAAAAGCTACCATCACACCCCTTTGTTTCATTCCATGTAGAGATCTAGTTCACCGTGTTAAGTATTGATGATTGTTTGGGAGTCCATTTCCGTGTAGAGATCTTGTTCGCATAGACTAGGATTCTTTTTATAACCTGTTTTTCCCTACACCACCTGTATTGAGTCTTCAATTTTTGTCTTGATTGTTTCTGTGTATTGACATGTACTGACCATCCTTTGGTATGCCTGGTTGTGCAGGACAAGTGGCGCAACTTGAGTGTCACCGCTGGAGGTTATGGGTCTAGGGAGAAGGCGAGAATGGCGTTGAAGAAAGGCAGGCGTGTGGTGCCTAAGCTTACTGCTGAGCCAATGGATGTTGATGTGAATGGTTTGGACAATGTTCAAGATGTGGTCATCGATGCTGAACCATTAGCAATGTCTGTGGAGCCCTTGGCACTCGAGGAAAGTCCGGAAAAATCAGTTGCTAGGTTAGTAGACTTGATGCATATATTTTACCAAAACGGCTTCTTATTCTCTTTACAAGTAATCTACGTTTTCAGATCACCTGGTTTCATTTTGGTGAATATGTTTTATGAGGATATGTGGGGGTGCTACTAGATAGAAATGTTAATATTAATTGATTGGTTTCGGCTTCTATAGTCATTCAGGCCTGGTTAGACATAAGGTGCTGTTTGGTTGAGTCACTTTACTCTGTAATCAGATAATGATGTGATGTGATTATGTTTGTTTTTTGTTTGGTTTGGGCGGACTGTAAACTGGCCACCACGAGCATGTCACATCCGTCGTTCAGTCACCGCTTTACACCTCACCGGCAATGGTCTCTGGAGCCTCGCTGCTCCATGATTTTGTAGCTTGTGCCTTGCCATCAATGACCTATCCGAGTTCTGTCCCTTCATGATTTAGCTGCAATTATGCCACCGCGAGTCCTCCGTGATTTGGCTGCGGCTTCAGAAGTTGAGCATCATGGAAATTCATTTTATACCGTAGGAGGGTACTGAACTGTCATTGTGACAATTAGTCTTGGGATTTGTTTGCCATTGTATTTTGGACTGGGGTTCATGATTATTTACACTAATTTTGCAACTAAAAAGGTCGTTATGGCAATCTCAACCTAGGTAGTTTCCATACTTGCCATGTCACCAGGGGACATTATTCCCCATGGATAATCTCCTGCTCTCTCTCCTTTCCCCTTCCATCCACCATCTCCCTTCCTAGGTTCTTGAGCTGACCTGGTTTCTTTCATGAGAAACGGTTTCCTTCTCTCTCCTTTAACTCTACTGCCACATCATCATTTTGCTTACATGGAGCACTAATTAATGCTATAGAAACCATCCTAGACGTCCCGTTGGGGCTGCCCTTAAAGGGCAAACATAAAAGAATCATATAAAAAGTTATCTTGCAGAAAATCAAATGCATGCCTATTCTATCGTATCTATAAGCATTCATACATTTCCTTTGATACTCAGTTTAACCTTCTTGTCACTGCCTCACTGGTTCAGTTACATTTTTCTAGGAAAAGAAAGATAAATGGTTATTGACCTAAAGTGACCTTGCTATTGAATCATACAATTATGTGGTCATCACAATTATAAAATTATATATGAAGGACCTAGCTTGAGAAGATATAAAGTATATGGTCATCATGATAGAAAAAGGAAACTTTGCGCATGCACACGTTAAACCCTTGTGGTCAGCACGACAATGGTGGGTTATGGGCACACAGCCATTAAATCCATACAGAAAACAGATTAATAAATGTTGACCTGACCGATATCTTGTACGGGCTTTCTATGTTTAAACACCATGTTAACAAAGATCAAATAAGCAACATATGTATCTTCTTTGCTATGTGTAGTCTGCAATTCATGTCAGTTGATTATGACATTATCAGATGTATGCTCATGTGGTACTGGTGCTGCATAACCTCTTTAATATTTTTGCCTCTCTATGATCTGCTCTATTGATATGTTCTGGTAGTATCATAATTTGTCGCTATGGTGTATGCCATACCTCTGGACTCAGGAGCACAACCTTTCTGTTAGTCAACAAAAAAGGAAACTGTTTGTTGTCAATTGGAATATAAAGTTTGCACACTACATCCCCAGAGTTCTGCAGATGTTGTGCTCCTCCCAATGTTCAATTCCTTACAGAGTTTTAGACTTCTACATGTCTTTCCATGAATGTTGATAGTTTGGTTTAACATGTTTATTAGTACATAATTGTATATCGCTTTTTTTTATTTAACTGAGAGAACATATCTATTCAGCAGTTGGCATCCACATTGCTTATTTCATTTTACTTCAACTGTTTATTGTCCAACTCAATTTATTCAGCACGCTGCTTTCTTGATGCTTGGTCATCTAATGTGAACTTTTATGTATGTGATTTAGGCTTGATGACCTCATATTAGAAGCTATAAAGAAGCTTAAGGAGCCTTCTGGGTCCAATAAGGCAGCCATTGCTGCATATATTGAGGTTAGTGGAGAACATTTTTTTTAAATTGTCGCTTGTTTTACATTGTGTTTTGTTTAACTGTACATCAGCTGCTTGCTATTTCTTTTTTTTCCTGACTACAGTCTGTATTGGAAATGTTTGTCTCATCCATTTTAAGAATATGGAGCATCCCTGCTGATCTTTTGCAAACTGAGATAATCCTTTTCTATCTTTTCTTTTCCGCATGATTTCAACCTAAATTGTCTATATAATTAGGAGCAATACTGGCCACCCGCTGATTTTCAACGGCTGCTGTCTACGAAATTGAAGGCATTGGTTAATTCTGGAAAATTGATGAAGGTCTCTCTCCCTCCTCCCTCCCTCTCTCCCTCCCTCTCCCTCTCCCTCCCTCCCTCCCTCCCTCCCTCTCTCTCTCACACACACACAAATGGGGAGATGTTTTTTAGGAATAAAAAGTGGCCAGACTTCAAGCTGGATACTATTTTAATCATGATTGTAGGTCAACCAAAAGTACAGAATTGCACCAAGTTCACCTTCCTTGGGCGGAATAAGCACCAAGGTGTACGCTGCTGAAGAGATGAATGGAGAGAATAATGCTAAACAGCTAACTAAGCCTCAAGTGGATGCTGAACTGGAGAAGATGAAAGGCATGACTAAGGAAGAGGCAGCTGCCTTTGCTGCCAAGGCAGTTGCTGAGGCAGAAGTAGCAATAGCAGAAGCTGAGGAAGCAGCAAGGATTGCGGAGGCTGCAGAAAATGATGCTGAAACTGCCAAAGCTTTTCTTGAAGCTGTCACTTTGTCTATGAGGGACAGAAATGCTGCTTCCATGGTACTGCGAATCCATCCTTTGTCATGATATCCATGTGATGAGTGCTTTTAGCAGTACAACAACTGATAACATTTTGATGCATGCAGATGCTTCGAGCTTGCTGATCCTTTACCCATGCCA
Source organism: Panicum hallii (assembly GCF_002211085.1). NCBI lineage: Eukaryota > Viridiplantae > Streptophyta > Magnoliopsida > Poales > Poaceae > Panicum > Panicum hallii. Next base: position 16,926,455 of record NC_038046.1, on the reverse strand, counting down.
ACATATTGTTTTGGTCAGCAGAACATCGGTGTTCTGCTGCAAAGATTTTCCGGATAGATGGGTTTCTTGTATAGCCTTGTAGATCATGATGCTTCAACGGGAGGGGTTTTCAACATCTCGCTGCTGGTCCTGACTGCTGTGCGGCCAATGGACAAATATGATGACAAGAATGATCGGGAAAGTAGTCTTCATTTTTTGTTTTGTTTTTCCCCCATTGTGTTGCTTTGTAATTAAACTCTAGCCTTTTCCCTTTTGTAGTTGATGAAGTGATGTCGTCAAATAGAACAACTGTAGTGGAAAGAAAATGTCAGAAAGCCGCTTAGTTAATGCAAGTTGCTGTGATAAGATGTTTCTAGATAAGATTATTTGATGACAGCATCTAACATTATAGGCTTTTATAGCTGATTCACAGTTGCAGTGGATTATTGGCCGCTGCTTCGTATCTAATTCCTGTAGGTATATCCTTGGTACATATCTTTACTCCTGCCATGGTACTCTGGTTCAGCTTAATTGTGCTTAGGGATATACCTTTTATTACCCGTGTGCAATCGAACTTTCAGAATTTTGATTATCAATGTGTTTTCCCATCAGCTTTAAAATTTGCATAATCATATTTATTATTTGCTTTGAAAAGCACTTTTACAATGTAATTGCACTGCACAACAGAAATTATAGGGGCATACAAGGCATTGAACAATTGTTACTCCGTTTTTTATTTGTGTAGTACAGAACTATAACCACAAAAAAAAAATTGAATTTGAATCTAACATCGTGTTTGTGTCATAGAAGTGTTGGTCAAAGGTTTTGTATTAAAGAAACAAAATGAATAAAAACAGAGAGGACATTTGGAAAGAAATTTTTAAAAACATTAGCAAGAAAAACTTTCAAGATTAATTCTTCATATGCTACGCACCATCAATATTTTTTAAAAAAACTCACATATCTGAAGAATGATTTCCAAGGTTAATTTATTCTATATAGTTTCGCCCGTGTCCATTCCTTCAGGCATCCCGTTTTATGTAAATATATGGTCTCAAAAGTAAAGAAAATAAATCTAGACGTCTAATACAGAACTGATTACCATTAGCCGCTGCACTGCCGATTTGGTAAGTGTAATTCGATGTTACATAGAGAAATTTTTGGCACATTAAAAGAGTTAACTTGACAGCATCATGCATCCGTGAGCTCTGTCACCATAGCTCTAATTCCTTCATCTCTGGCGTGTCCTGAACTCGTACATAGAATTCAAGCTCGTTCTGCATTCACTCACCATGCCAGAATACTAGTATTACTGTTTCCAGCCTTCTTGTGGTGTATCTCTTTTTTAGATAAAGAAAAATTCTAGCCTTGAACATTCGCGTATAAATGTCTGCAGCCAAGCGTCACAGGAGTTCTTGGACTCTAGATGTTAAACGAGGATCAAAAATAAGAAAAAAAACTTAAAAAATTAAGAAGACTAAGCTTCAATCCTTCTCTTCATCCATGTTTCATCCTTGCAAAATCTTTATGCAACACCAAACAAATCACATCACTCGACTTCTTAGAAACTTGATGTTTGAACGTCCGATGCTACCGAGGTAACTAAGTCCGATCGAAGGACCTCTACGACGACGCTCAAGGAAAAACCGACATCAAAGCGCCGTCGCCGCCTCATCCAGCAAACCAGAATTGGATTTTTCACCCGGAGATCCATCAAAATTTGTATAGATAGCGTATCGGCAATGCCTCCGAGAAAAACATCGGCGGAAGAAGAAACGTAGTCATTGCCGGCCGGCGTGAGGCCGGACTGGGATTTCTCCCTGCGCTCTGTGAAGCCACCTCCGCACGCCAGCGCCCACCAGGAGCACCTGCCGCGGCCAGCCTCCGAGGCCGACTCTCCACCAACGGGTTGTTGATGCCATTACCGCCTCCCAATCCCGCCGTCACGCCGGCACCATGCGTAGCGGTCGCGCGGCCGCCCCGGCATGGTAGCGCCGGGAGGGAGCGGCGGCGCGGCCGAACCGGCGCTGGGAAAGGGCCGTGTCCGGCGCGGCCGCCACGTGAAGCGGCTGGACGCCACGGCGTCGACGCTCCCCCGGCTCCGGCCAGGGGGCACCGTCGGCAAGAGGCCGCCGCCGGAACAACCACCTCCTCCAAGAGCTAGCAATCGAGTTGGGGACGAGAGGAGACGGCGGCGGGGACCTGGCTAGCGCCCCCCAGCTCCGGCAGTAGAGGGTGAGCCCAGGCGGCGGCGCGGTTGAGGCCTACGCTGCCTGCGAGGAGCCACCGCTGCCCAGGTCCACACGAGGTAGCCGCCCCCCCCCCCCCCCCCCCCCCCCCCCCCCCCCCGGCAAGCACGTGTGAGGTCCTTTGCAAGCCTTGTTGAGTATTGGTGGGCCATAGCTGAAGTTACTGAATACTGATGCAGCTTTGTTCAGGCATCAACTGAAAGGACCTTGGATGTTCAGAAATTCAGGTGAGCCAGGTACACCCTGGCGTGTGATCAGCACTCTTCTCGTTTGCGATCAGTGTTTCACCAGCCATGCTGCTGCCTCCACAGCCCTGCACCAGCCTCTCATAGTTCCCCCTGCCGCCTCCGGGCTGCAGCGCTCTCAGCTCCTGTACCGCAGTGCTCCCCATGATGCTGTTCTTGTGGGCTAGACAAGAATGCAGAAGAGTACGCCACGCCACCGCATTTGGTGCGAACGGCATCTTCCGGAGCAGGTCGTACGCCTCTTGAAGCCTTCCTGCACGGCCGAGGAGATCGATGACACTGATGTAGTGGTCAAGCGTTGGTTCCACCCCATGTTTCTCGGCCATGCCGTCAAAGTATCCCAGCCCCTCAGTGACTAGACCTGAGTGGCTGCAGGATGTCAGGATGGCGATGAAGGTGTTGCTGTTGTACATCTTGAGTTCCAGTGCACGCTCCGCAATCGCCAGCGCTTGCCTCCCAAGACCGTTCTGGCCAAGCCCCTGTATCACAGAGTTATATGATATGATGTCCCTGACCGTCATTTCTTCAAACACCTGCTCCAGATCAAGCATGGCGCCACAGCTTCTGTACATGCTGAGCAGAGAATTGCTGACGGAGACGTTGCTCTGACCAATCCCGTCCTTGATGGTGCGTGCATGGACTTGCCTACCAAACGCAAGCAGCACCAGCACTGAGCAAACGTGCAGAACTGTCGTGTATGTTGACGCGTTCAGCTTGGCATTGCCACCGCAGTGGCCATCCAATCTGACCAGATCGATGAAGAGGAGGAGCGCACCTTCTCCAAGGCGGTTCTCCCCCAAGCAGGATATTATGATGTTCCATGTGAAGGCATCCTTTTTCCTTGTCATCCTGAAGAGATCAAGAGCCTTGTCGACGAGCTTATGCCGGGAATATCCATCCATCATGATGTTCCAAGAGCAGATGTCCCTGTATTGCATCCCATAGAACACCTTCTCGGCATCCGACATTGCGCCCAGCTTCGCGTGCGCATCAATCAAGGCATTCCACACGAAACAATGTCTACTCCCCTCGCCCATCAGCTTGACGATGACAGCATGGAGCTGCAGCGCCATGGCCAGCGACCGGACACCCACACAGGCCTTGAGCAGTGAGCTGAATGTGTGCGCGTTGGGCAGCATCCCGCGCGCAAAGAACTCGCCGTAGAGAGCCACGAAGAGCTCCACCGCCTTACCAGGCTCGCCGTTCCGTTCGTGGCACGACATCATGGCCGTCCAGGTGAAGACGTTTTGCTGATCAAGCGGGAGCTCCTCGAAGAGAACCCGAGCCCCGGCAGCGGCAGCTCCACCGGCGCGGGAGAGGCCCCCGATCATGGTGGTGTACGAGGTGGCGTTCCTCCTGGGCATCTCCCGGAAGAAGGAGAGCGCCCAGTTGGTGCGGCCTGCGTCGACGAGCGCGGCCAGGGCCGCGTTCCAGGCCACCTGATTCTTCACGGGCATTGCCTCGAACAGGTCGAGGGCCCTCTCGGCCTGTCCAGCTCTGCCCGCCTCCGTAACCTCGATTGTCCTCAAGGCCAGGCGAGAACGTTGCGGCAGATCTTGTACTGCCTTAACAAGCGTCCGCGACGCCATTTCCGGCGCCGGAGGCGCGCGACTTCCTAGGCAGATCGGTTGCCGTGTCTCCTAAATGCTCTCCCGCAGGATGAGCGCGAACAACGGCAACCTAGGAGTATACTGTCAAGATAATTGTGGTCTCTACGTTTTGCCCTTTCCAGACGGCGACCTCGCACGTGGCGGGGAAGGCGCTGCGCTCAGGCAAATCCGGGGTTACGCCGGCGTCAGAGGAATTGGAGCATGGTGTCAGCCAATGACAAGGCCACCATCAAAGGGCGAACAATGTGAAGGTGGAGAATAAGCAGTCAGTCAGAAGCATTAAATATATTTGTAGCATTTTCTATCTCATCATCCAGCATCCTCTTCCTCTTGGAAACATAAAAAATCAAACATTTCAACCTCATCCGTCATCATCCATCGTCTTCATCAAACAGAAGTTTACAACTTTTACAATATGATGATGGGTTGCCACATAAAAAAGATCAACATTTGAAACATCAAGAAAACAACATCTGCAATATTAACGTGGAAGTTGCAGCATTATGTGTCATGCTCCATTCATCTACAACATTGAAGAACAATTCAGTAACATCATAGAACATTTTTTTTGGCAACAATGAAGAACAATATATCTTTCGTGATGAAACAATTGAAACTTCCAGTCACCTGATTGAGACGTTGCGCAGGTAAGAACACCGCATTGTAGTAGTGTGAGTTTGAACATTTGAAGTTCGCACCAACAGATTTATTTTGAAAAAAAATATCACATGGCACTATAATTTTATTGTATTATGCAAATACATACCCCTAGTTAAAGACTCAAAGTGTGTTTTGAATATTATACAATGTCTAAAGCCTTAATTTTTGTGATCAAAGGGAGTACATCTCATGTGGGATGAGCGGAGCCATCAAGAGATACAAATCGAAGCACAACGTTTAAAATGGGATTACAGCAACATTTTTATAAAAAAACAAGACCGGACTTTACACGTGGACCAAAGGTGTATGAATAAAGAACACGAACCCGATAGTAACAGACATCTCTCATCGACTCAGCTCAAGCTTCACACACGTGTCATTCAGGAAAACCCGAGTTTCAGAGATTTCACACAGCAAACCTCTCAAAGTTTTAGAAGTTTGCACAGAATAAGCCTCAAGTTAAATTGAGGTCTCATCAAGTCCTCGAAATGTTTCATTGCAGTTAGCAAAGAAGTTTAATCCGAGTTTCAGGAAGTTTAGTCGTCTTCCTCTTTAAGAACATATCACAATGTGATTTTCATTTACATTCATAGTCTCAAACTCACGGAAACAGTGTGGGAGGAATAAAGCAACAAAGTTACCAATAATAACTTAAAGAAACTTGATGTGCAGGTACATCGCCACATAGAAGGTGAGCTTTGGGGAAAATATCAAAGAAGTGAAGGCAGAAAAAAAAACACAGACAACAGTGGTTACTGGTATGCAATGCTGCCTGATTGCGGACACATCTCACCACAAATCACTGGTAGAGTTCATTCCCAGCGCTATCTGAAACCATGTCCATAGAAGTGTCATTGGAGCTTGCAGAGTTGGTCTCCCTATTTGCCCCTGCTGAGTTTGGTTCTGTGTTCCGGCCTCCATTGCCAGCACCTTGAGCCAAATGGTTCTGGAGACTCCTGCGCACCGGGCTTGATAGTGCATTAGAGAATATCATATTCTTTGATTGGTCACTGAGGCTGGGTCTAGGAGCTAACCCAGCTGCCGTTTGCCCATATAAACCAGTTCCAGATGTAACAACTGAATTTGTGAATGGATTTGCAATCTGAGGATGCTGATGCACTCTTGGTGAGACATGTGCATCAGTACCTCCGTAGTCCATCTCATGCTGCAAAAGAAACAAGAGTATGTCAACACTACGCCTGCTTCACAAATTTAATGCGCGCAATAAATCTTACTACCCAATGGAACAGGTATGATAGTAACAAGATATCCATCTGTAGTTCTTCCTAAAGTCATACTTCATAGCATTTACCAAACACAACTTAAGATCCCACTCAAGCAATTCTCACAATCCATTGTTGAACATAACTCCTGTACAGTATGAGGTGTATCTTGTATGTTTGGAAAACCTGGTCCTCATGAAGGAGATCCATATAGATTTATCGAACACAAACAGAGAAGGAAACAAATATGGAACTAAATAGCTACCTATGCAGATGCACAGGAAAGATATGATTATATAAACTAAATCAAGTTTTTCTTCTCCACAAAAAAGTAATGCAAGTCATAGTCAAAGCATGTTCTCAGGAAAGAAGGCGGCACCATGGTCTACGAGGTTTCAAGGCTGGACCTGAATATGAGAAATTATATCAGCTACAGTGAGCCTTGACTCTTCCTCATGCTTCCTCAAGATCCACTGGTAGAGCTTTTCCTGCATCATTAAGCTTGAATTTAGCAAAGAAGAATAGCATAAGAACTGGAAGGTCTTGTACTTGGCAGGTAAGACACCACGTGACCACAAGACCAAGTTTTAAATTATAAATGGTAAGGTCATCACGAACTAAAATTAAGATTCCTCCCCGACAAGAAATTTATCATTCTCTAAGAAAGACAAATGCCCACAGGCAGGAATTAATTGAGGTAGCAAATCCTGTACGTTTCTGTATAACTGTAGACTTGTAGTCATGCCTCATAATTGTTTCTCCAAAGACTAATGGAATAAATCTTCTTACTAAACTGTTTCAAGTTCTCAGTGGATACTATACTGTTGCAACATGGTTACATCCATTGCAGGCATACTAAATAGGTGCACGAGCACCTACAGAGTCCTACACTGCACAATTACTTATTGAATTGCTGTGAATTACCTAATGGTTTACCTACAATGACACAACAGGCCGACAGTGTGGCACTACACAATAAACACCGAACTGAGATTTGAGACTGTCCCAACCAGCATTTCTTCTTCTAAGCCTGGGCCTGCAGAATCCTACACGTATACTGATGGATGGCTAAAATCTTAACTCTTCGCTCCTCCAATCAAAAGATTGGAGAAAGAGTGTCCCTTGGGGACAATTGGATAGGAAGTTTTCTCAGATCTTAGCATATATAAGTTTCGAATTCAAGACTTGGGTCGCCTCCTCCGTCAATCCCAGCAGACGGAAAAGCAATCGAATTTCCCTATCCCCCCAACCGACAGACCGACAGACAGGAAGCAGGCAGGGCGCACGGTAGAACTTAGCAGAGAAAGATGGGGCACAGGACGCGGGGAGGGTGTACGCACGTAGGCGTGGCGCTCGCCGGCCTGGAAGGAGAGCTTCTGCTGGGCCATGGCCTGGGTGTAGAGCTGGGAGAGGGAGTTGGCGGCGCCGCAGAAGGTGGAGTAGAGCGTGCGGTCGGCCTCGTCCAGCCGCGGCGCGGCATCCGTCTTCCTCTTCCGGGCCATCGCCGCCGCCGCCGCCGGGGATGGAGCCGGGCGAATCGAGGAGGGGAGCTGGGGAAGAGGGTTTGCGCGGATTGCTTGCGCTTCCAATTTGTTTCCCCTTTTCCCCCTCTGGCCTCTCTAGTATCTACTCGTGGTTTGGGTTGGGTTCGATTCGGTGCGCCTTCAAATCAAATCAAATCCCGTCTCGGTCTCGTGTTTTTTTGTTCACGCGATGACGCAAAGCACAGCACGCCGACCAGATCAGCAGGAGAAACGGGCCGGGCAGGGCCACGCCAGGATTAAAAAAAATAAAGGTTTATTTTTGGGTCTCTCTGTCCAAGACCGGCCTTAAAATAGTACTGCTGGTATACTGGCCAAAGCAAAAACCATCATTATCAAAAAGAAAAGGCAAAAATCATGAAGATGAAGGAAGAATAGTGACATTATACAAATATTAATATGGGTAATTTTGTCATTTCTCATTTGTATTACTTTTTATCTATTTTTTTACACATAGATTTTATTATACGCTAATTACTCCGTTTCGACTTGCAAATGGTATTTTTTTTATAAATATGTAGTTCTTATCATACATCTAATGCATAAGAAATGCTATGTATTGATAAAAGCAAATACAGTCTATAATTTAGAATGAATAGAGTATTTAGTAAAAGTTAGAGCTAGTGGCAAGAGGGATGAACAAAAGGAGAGTTAGGCTCCGTTTGGATGTCGATATTGGAGGGTTTGGTATTAGATTGAGTCCGATATGATACCAAATCAAACTAGCTTTGAAAATGGATCACAATAACAAATTCATTGTTTGGATATAGATGAAATTGCTACACAGAATCCAACAAAGTGGCAAATCCAATTTGTGTTTGGATATGCATGCAAATAAAATTAGAATTGACAGCAAGCCATTGAATGCCACCACCACTCACGTAGCCAACCACGCCTACAACGGCAACTTTGGAGGCGGCAGCACGTTTGTCAAACTCTTGCACTGCTCCACCAATGATAGCGACCCAATGCAGCAACTCGCCTTCCTCCAGGAGCAGTTGCATCCCACGGTCGACTTCGACCAGCGCAAACTTCAGTCCAATGTCACTGTCTCTGCGCTGCTGTGGCCTCCATCTCAGCAGACGTGCTTCCTACAGAGGTTCGCCGCTTCTCCGGCGCGAGAGAGGGGAAGAGGGAGAGGCAACAACGGTCTCGAGGGCGGTCCCGGCGGAGGGCTGGTGGGCGCCGCTCGGGCTTGCAGAGAGCCCACCCCTATTCTGCAGGGAGAAGTGGCGGCGCCCCAGCAAGATGCACGCGGCGAGAGGGAGAGGCGGCTGGACCTAGCAGAAGGATGTGGGGCGCCGCTCGGGCTTGCGGAGAGCCTGCCCCTGTTCTGCAGGGGAGGAGTGGCGGCGCCCCTACAAGATGTGTGCGATGATGCAAGAGGGAGGGAGAGCGAGAGGCGGCTGGACCCGGTGGAGAGCTGGTGGGCGCCACTGCCGCCGGCCCAGACCGGCGGAGGGTCTGCCCTGTTCTGTAGGGGAGGGGCAGGGAGAAAGAGGGAGCGTGGAGTAGAGAGATATGGGGAGGGGAGGAGGGTGATTTGAGATAATACAGAGGGAGAGGGCTTGATATTACGAAAATATCTACGGCATTATGCTCAATAAGGAGCAAATTTGCAATATTAATTTTTGAATCATCCAAATAAATGATATTTAGTTCCTCCCATACCTATTTCGAATTTTATGCTTCAATATGTACATCCAAACGATGTGTTGGGGGTTCTCTGATGGTGAGTTTTAGTTTAAGGTCAAACCGTCAAATGGTCAAAGTACTTGGCTGATATGCAATTTGCCCCCTTAATTAAAACATCGGGGAGCAACCGAACTAGCCTCTCCGTCTCTCTCTCTCTCTCTCTCTCTCTCTCTCTCTCTCGTCTTGCTCCCGCTCTCGCTCTCGATCCGATCCGTGGTTGCTTACGTGCCGTTTCCTCACCGGCGGCAGCGGCGCTGGGCGAGTGGCTTCACCGGCGACGATCGTCCACTAGGTACGCTGCTCTTTCCCTTCCCTACCATTCTCTTCCCTTCAGGCTGCGGAATCGAGCAGCCCAAGCTGTGTGCATTCGGATCTGAGTATCTGACCCAATTACTAGTATATACTTGTATCATGCCCACTAGCTTCGATTTTTGGCAAAATTAGTGGGCGTCCTATACTACCCGCCCCTGGATCCGTCAAATGCGGTTGCGCATTTGTTTGCTGCGCACTATTTTTTGTAAGAATTTGGAATAGTGAATATGATGCGAGTTTCCATTGCAGGATTCTTAGCGAGCCAATGGGGAGGTAATTTGTCTGGCTGGGCACAAGATCTTAGTTCATGGTGCCTGGATGAGCAGTGGAGATGCTACTGGCCGTGGAAGGAGGAGGGTTCTTCTCGTCTTCAGCTTCAGGGTACAGCCATGGCCTCGCCCTCTTGCTGCTTGGAAGGAAAGCGGAAGAGAAGCCCGTCAAGGTCTCGCCGTGGAACCAGTACCGGCTAGTCGACCGGGGAGGTGATCAGGTGTACCATCTGGCCTCCGGCAAGGATCAGGCGCCTGGGAAATGTGCTCCCTTTGTCTGCTTCGGTTGCACTGCCAATGGCCTCGAGGTGGCGTCGCCTCCAAAAGTGGTATCGAGCAATGCATTGGATAGCACACAGGAAGAAGCATCTTGCTCAGCGAACAAGAAATGCACTAGTGATTCCATCATTGGGAATGAGAGACGAGGCTGTCTTAAGAGCAACTCCAAAAGGGATTCTTTGGAGCATATTATAGTTGTGAGTGAGGGTGAAGAACCGCGTGAGTCACTGGAAGAGGTGCAGACCTTGAGAGCTAGCATGGAGCGGAGGAAGGTTCAGTGGACAGATACATGTGGAAAGGATCTCTTTGAGATAAGGGAGTTTGAAACGAGGTATGGTCCAAAAGTTCAATTTTCCTTATACATTACTGTGCCTCCCAGAATATGTATCGTCTTCATGTTTATTAATGTCGGAATGGTCCATTGTCAATTATCATACATTTAAATGAAAACAAATCTGTCTTCTAGTAATGTTGAATCCAAACCTCAATAGAAGAGCTAAAAAACCACCATATCATTCATATGTTCTGTATTTTTGTGCCATCTAGAAACCATCCTGCTTGTGCTTGGTAAAATACATCGTCAAAGTTTGCAGTGAAAAAAGCACCATATCATTCTCGTTTTAAGGAGTGGTCTCTACTATTAACCTAGAACTCAGTAGATTCTTGGTTATAGAGTCAAATATCCAGTAATGACATCTACATATTCTTTAAAAGGCAAAGACATTTCTACGTAGTGAAATTGAAGTTAAATATATGTGCCCATGGCAGACAACACATATACTTATATCAGTTAAGTTTAATTTTTAGAACTAGCTATAAATATGTAGATGGCAGTGTCTTTATTATGTAGAACACATATTTGTCAGTTGTTCTATATTGCAAACATGTTATAAAGCATGCAGCTTACTCCAGTTTTAGCTTGTTGAAGAAGCAGTTTCACCGTCAAATGATGTAAGTATATATGTGTCTGTCCGGTGGGGTTTAATACTTGTTTTTTTTTGAAAGAATGGGGTTTAATACTTGTTACTGTTACGTGTTAAGAAATAACTGCATCTTTGTTTGATCTGCACTCATTAATCATAAGACAGCTCCCTCCTTGCTTATTAGCACTGATTCTTTATTCGTATGTTGAAAGTGTTTGGTTGCTTCTGCTTTTTCCAAACTATAAGGCCACAAACCTTGTTAGTTTTAAGCTTGAGCCTTTATCTTAACATGGGTGCAGCGAATGCATACATGTCTTCTGTGTTCCTGTGTTCTACTAGCACTCTGTTGTACTGTAATATAGTCTGATTACTGGGGTTTGCGATTTGGCAGTGATGAAGGGTTGTCAGATGATGATGCTGAAAATGAAGGTTTTAGGAAATGCGAGTGTGTGATTCAGTAGATTTCATGTCTTCAGAACAAGCTTGACAGAAACATTTGTTCATGGGAAGCCGAAGTGCTGCTGGGCAGGGTGTGTGCTGCACTCGTGACTTCTCAGCAACCGGAATGATCGATCATAGTCGAAACAAAACAAACAGGGACGACTCGTTATCATGCTAAATTATTTTTTGGTTCTATGCTTAGCTAGCCTGTGCAGCAGGTTTACAGTTTTGATGCCCACCTGTACAATATCAAGATTTGACTCTATTGTTTCCTTTTTCTTCATATTTTATTTTCCTGGCATTCCATTATGTTTTTATGCCCGTTGTACCATATGACGCTGTCCTGTTGCTACCCCCTGTTCCTGATTTTGTTTTGCTCCTGACGTGTTGAGTGAGGCCTTGTTGACATTTTCGTTGAAGTTGGTAAAGTTCATGTCTTTGTTGCAGTGAATCCATTAGAGGGGGCCATTTGTGTTGTTTTAACTCTTAAGTCGTCCTGTGTTTTGACTTGGGTTTGTTTTCCTGCCCCTAACAGTTGTGGTGATGAGATATTGCTTTTCGACAGTTCAATAAGATCTATTCTCCAACATCTTAGGGGAGAAAGTGCACTATATCTGTTGCTAAATTAGTACTGCAATGGATCAATTTTGAATCGTATGCCTTTGATTATTACGTCATACTTGAAAATGTATCTACAGAATCTAATAAGTAATCAACAAGAATTCATAGACAGTTTGTGTTTTCACGATAGCAAGAACGAACTCTTTCATTCATGGATAAGCATTCATCCAAAAACTTGTGCTGGTGGGCTATGGGCTTGTGATTTAATTTCTGCAGCACATCTTCTGTGATGTAGTACGTACTATAAACCACCAGCTACAAACGGCCCGAGTGACAGGGACAATTGCGGCAGTTCAGCAGAATGTCTGAATGCGCTGCGCCCATGTTGAGTCCCTGCAAACCTCACAAACTGTTAGGAGACAGCACGCCCGATTAAGGTCTCGGGCCCTCTGTTCGCAGACGGAAACTTGGCACCACACACTCTTATCCACAGCGAGAGCGTGGGTGTGTGTCCCGAGCTTCTCCACGCGTTCCTTCCCTCTTCTCCTTCCCTCTCCCAAGAAACAAAAGAACCAGCCGGCCGGCTCTTGCAGAGCTCAAGCGACGCAGCAATGTCTTTGGCTCCGTCCATCCCTTCCATCAAGGTGAAGGTGGGGGGCGTCTCGGTGGCGCCCTCGCACCGCGCATACCGGGCATCGTTCGCGGTGATCAGAAGCTCCAAGGCGGAGGGGCCCATCCGGAGACCTGCGGCGCCTCCGCTCTCGCCACCGCCGCCGATGCCGCCCAAGACGCCGGCTCTGTCCACACCTCCAACCCTGTCGCAGCCCCCGACGCCCGTGAAGCCGGCTGCTCCTACGTCGTCGGAGCAGCCACGGCCACCTCCTGAGCAGAAGCCGGTTGAGGCCGCAGCACCGGCGGCAGCTGTGCAGAAGCCGGTGGCTGGGGCTGTCACGCTGGAGTACCAGAGGAAGGTGGCCAAGGACCTGCAGGAATATTTCAAGCAGAAGAAGCTGGAGGAGGCCGACCAGGGGCCCTTCTTTGGGTTCTTGCCGAAGAATGAGATTTCCAATGGGAGGTAAGTTTGCCCCCTGCAAGACGCATAAAATTATGAGCCAGAAGGTTATTTGAACTATCAAAGCATGATCAGTGCTATTTTCCTTATTAGCTTTGATTCTTTTGAAGGAACTGCAAATTTATGAGCGAAATGGAAATGATCTGGCCTAAGCGTGTAACAAACAGCATGCTCCTTAACAATCAATGAATCAGACAAACATCGAACTCTAGATCGCTTATTCTCATTGAGGAATGACATATTTCAAAGTCAATTAGGAATAAGACCTAGAGAAGTTACTACAAACCATCATTTTCAGATTCACCATGTTTTTGAATAGGTTAGCTTATCTCATGCACTAATTAAGCTTGTTACAAATCCTGCAGATGGGCTATGTTTGGGTTTGCAGTAGGGATGCTAACAGAGTATGCGACAGGCTCGGATTTTGTCCAGCAAATGAAGATCCTTCTCTCGAATTTTGGAATTGTGGACTTGGATTAAAGGTGGATGTTTGGTGTTGTCGTTCTGTATAAGTCTTTTAAATGTAATGTACCTTACTTGATATGGCATATAGAAAGTTCAATATTGCACGTTGTTTAACTATAACTTGGTTTCATTTGTGCTGTCCTGTGGATTTGGATGAACATAAAGCCAATTTCCAGATTTCTTCTTTGCTTAGAAACCTGGATTTACTCATGGAGAAAGGCAACATGGTGGTTCAATTAGGATTAACTGGGTTACGATGCATGCAAAAGGGTAAAACTTCTCTAATGCTAATGTACGATTTACAAGGTGCCAAATTCCAATCAAAGTATATGTTTTCAGCTGGTAACAGGCTAACAGCTCATGTAGCTTGAGTTCAAACTCACATAAGTCCACTATATATGTTAATAAGCTAGATGAACCAGGATAGTACAGTAACATATGCACATTATCAGCCTCGTCCCCTGCGAGGTGAGCATCAGGGACTCACCTAAGAACACTAGAAGACAGTAGACTTTTGCAGCTATAATGCTTGCAGCTTTTCAGGTTTTTCTTCCACTATATATAGCTGATAAAGGACTAAAGTGTGGAAGTGATGGGCTCCTAATCAATGCAGGATTTTCCTCCATGTGATCAGCTCATAATCTTCTTTAACTGCTTGCTGAAATATAGCTAATTACTGATGACAATAATTCACATGAGATTATTTCTAACACACATCATAATGTCCTGAACACATATCAGGCATGCAAAGTGGTGGCTTGGGAATAATATTAAACATACTGCACTTGTTCATGGGGAAAAGTAGCTATTCGGAAGATTATGGGTGCATCGCAAATATTATTTTACCTAATGCAGTGTGTGCAATCCATGGACTGTCATGAAAAGATAACACTTGTAAATAAGCACAAGTTCTAGGCTTCCAGCTCATCATTACTAAATACCTCTAAAGTTCCATATTAGTCTACACATCACAGCAAAGTGCGTCAATGAATTCAACTTTCATGTTAGAAGTTAGAATGGTAAGCTTTGAGCATTTGACTGATGCTGCGATTGCTTAACAAATTCCTTAGGATAGGGGAAATGGAATAATATTTCCCAAGAGTTTGGTATGAAATGGTAAATTCATGCATCTGAAGAGAAACACTAACTTTACTCTCTCTTGTTTAATGCTAACTGTACCTGTATATTCGAACAGAAATATTTGACCCAAATCTGAGAAAGTTAAGAAATCTGTACCTGGCAGTGTGGTACTATGACCTGATGAGAAATTAAAAACTGGTACAGGAACCAGCCTTGCAAATCGGTTACCAGTAATCCCCACAAGAACACTTCCCATCATCAAAATGATGAAATCGGATAGAATCCCTTAAAATGATTTGCCGGCCAACGATCTGAGAAATGTATCTAAAGGCTGTGTGACAATCTCCGCAAACCCGAAGGTTCTTCATTATTCTTATTGGACCACCTGAGGAGGAGCGAGTTAGAACAAAGGCAACAGCTAGCTTTTCACTATGATAGCTCAACAACTCCTCTTTGTTTTCTTCTTCGAGATCATACAAGGCATACTCTGTCAGGGGAACATAACCAGCATTCCTTATATTTTGTATCAAAAAATTCAGCTTTTCATATATTTCTTTGGTGTTTGGATGTGATCTATCTCCAGCAACGAAAGTATGGACTCCATCGTTTAGCGTTACCCAACTGCGACCAGCCTCTTTTTTCACTGCTGCTTGCCTCATTGCAGCTCGGGCTTTGGCTGTATCTTCCCACATTCCTGTAGCTGCATGAAAGTTGGATGCAAGAACATAGTTTACAGGATTTTGAGGCTCTATTTCCAAAAGCTTCCTTGAAGCTTCTCTCCCCAAATCAATCTTAGCCCCATCTTTTGACTGTCGACAAGCAACTAAAACAGTCCTCCATATGAGAGCATTTGGTTTCATTGGCATTCTTTGTATGTACTCTTTTATCTTGTCAAGCTTACCAGCTCGGCCGAGAAGGTCTATAACACAAGAATAATGTTCAATCTGAGGCAGTATACCAAGATTCCTCATCATTTCAAAGTATTCTAAACCTCTTTCCACTAATCCAGCATGACTACATGCAGATAGTACGCTAACAAAGGTGACATGGTCTGGAATTTCTCTGCTGCGCTGCATTTCCTCAAATATCTCAAGGGCTTTCCTTCCAAGACCATGTCTTGCATAACCAGAAATCATAGAGTTCCATGAGAACTCATTTCTCAGAGTCATGGAATTGAAAACCTTTGAGGCATAATCCACCCTTCCACACTTGGAGTACATATCCACAAGACCACTCTCAACCACAACATCTGATTCCAAGTGTGACTTAATGCCAAAAGCATGCATCTCCATTCCACGCTCCAATGCCGCCACAGAGGCACATGCATTTAGTATAATGGAGAAAGTGCAGCAATCCATCATTTGACCAGTGTGTACCATAAGCCAAACACAGTCCATAGCCTCATGTAGATGGCCATTGTAAATGTACCCTGAAATCATAGAATTCCATGAGACGGCATCCCTTCTGCTAGACATCTTAGAGAACAGATGCTCACAGGAATCCATCTCTCCTGATTTCGCATAGCATGATATGAGTGCATTATCTACGGCATTATCTTCTGTAACTCCATGCTTCAGCACTAAAGCATGAACCTGCTTCCCCATTTCAAGAACAGACAACGGAGACAAAGCAGCCAGTAAGTTTACAAATGTTACTTTATTTGGGATCAAACCACCCCTCATCATATTGGAGAAAACTTCCACAGTTTCAGAAACAGGTGCTTGTGAACTTGCCTTTACCCCCAACATGGAGTTCCAAGAAACTTCATCTTGTTCAGTCATAGAGTTGAAAATCTTCCAGCACTCTGACATAGCTCCACATTCTCCATACATTTTAACCAGTGCATTTGAAACAGAAGTATCTAAATCTAGGCCCCACTTAACAGCATCACAATGCACTTGCTGGCCTGCAGCTAAAAGTCTCAAACTTGCACAGGAACTCAAGCCACTAATGGCTGCAAAGTTTGATGGGCCTATGCGACCTCGTCTCATCAGACAGTAATGCATTATTGCTTCTTCACAATTATCGTTCTGATCAAGAGCTGAGATGATGGTGTTCCATGAAATCCTATCACTCGTTTCCATTAGCTGAAACACTTTTGAGGCATCATCTATGGCACCACATTTGGCATACATATTAACCAAACCATTACTAACAGCGATTTTCATATCAGTAATTCCAGTTCTAAGCATATGCCCATGGACTTCCCTACCTTTCCTCAACCCTTCCTCTGATACAGAATATTCAGCTATGGCACTGAGTAGCACAACATATGTATCTGCATTAACAGCAACTGAATCCCTCGTGCCCATGAAAATAGCTACTGATTCTTCACCACAGTGTTGCTTCACCAAACCTACCATTAAACCATTCAAAGTAACTGCATTTCTCTCTTTCAAACTGAGGAAAATATCCTTAGCGTCATCAAGCAAGCCATGTCTTGCAAATGCACTAACCAGAGCACTACCCACGTAGAGGTCACTAGAACAACCAGATTTGAGTACCCTCACGAATACTTGGTCAAGCACACCAGAGCTGCATGACGACAGAGATGTCGCAGTGATTAAACTGCCAAAGGTATGCTCCGTTGGCCGCAGCTGAATACTGGAATCATCTCGCTGCATATCCATGAACAGCGTGAATGTTGAAATCACATCCCCTTTCTTAGCATATACAGACATCAAGGCATTCCACGTGATCAAGTCCCTGACTAGCGTGCCAGCAAAGACCCGCTGCGCTAGGATCGGCGGACCAACAGCACAGCTACCATACATCGAGATCAGGGCATTGCACACAGTGGTGTTGGACGCATACTCTGTCTTCGACACCAATCCATGGACCTGTGTTGCGAAGCCCAGCAGGTCAGGTCCCCCGTCCTGGCACGCCCGGAGCACTGTCCCAAAGGTGAAGGACGTGGGCCTGCACCCGGGCTCCACCTCCCGCAGCATGGAACGGAACATCCGGAAGGCCTCTTCGGCAAGACCCTGCAGCACGTACCCGGAGACGAGGCAGGTCCAGGAGACGGCGTTACGCTCGGGCATTTCGTCGAACACCCGGCGCGCCGGGGCCAGGCGCGCGCCCTTGGCGTAGGAGTTGACGAGGTGGTTGGCGAGGAAGAGGTCATCGTCGAGCCCCCGCTTGAAGAGCTCGACGTGGAGGCGCTCCGGGGAGATGGCGTCGCCGCGGCGGCGGAGCAGCAGGAGGATGTCGGCGTGAGGGTGCGGGGCCGGAGGCAAGGGCGGACGAGGATGCGGGAGCCGGTGGGCGAGGAGGTCTCGGAGTGGGACGGGAGGAGGGAGGCGGCTAGGTGGTGGCGACGAAGCGGCGGTGGCGGTGGCGGTGGCGGCGGCGGCGGCTGAGGAGGAGGCGGAGAGGTGTGTGAGGTGAGGTAATGGCGGGAGCTTGCGGTGCATGGGTGTCAGGAAACGAAAGAGAAGTGCATGATGAGTCGGAAGGCGTATTGGATGAAATATGTAAAAGCATGCACAGGCTGTGGTTATCCTCCCCTTTCTGATTGAACCTATTTTTTATCATTCGGAACCAGCAAAGTGCACATGCGGCATATATATATATATTTAGAAAATATCTACTTATGTTTATAGAATATACATAGTAAAATAAGACTCAACATTCCTACTTATTTTTCATATAAAATAATTAAATTATATTATTGGATCCGGCTCGTCTCCATGGCAGCTGCATGCTGCCATTCTTTTCTTTTCCTTAAGCTTGAAGAAAAACTATGGGTAATTAGAAACCAATTATTTTAACCATATAAATCTACCAGAACTAATTATTAATTACAATGGCTAGAACCAAATTATCCAACCATCTATCTCTGAAGCAAACATTATTAATAAACTAAATTGAAGATGTGGATTAATGTGGCTAACTGAAGTAAATAGTTAGATTTCGTATGATGAATATGAGAGATCCTCAACCGTTCTTCCAAATACAAGACACACTATTGCTACAAACGCATATATCGACTTTACATACAATGAACAAATTAAAAAGCAGATATTAAACGGTCTTGACCTCCACGAGCACGTCACCGGATACAAGAATTCTAAAGCTTCCATCTCCCCCTTCCTCGGTGACCAGAGGTGACTCATAGCCATTTAAGGGGAGGCTGAAGCCTTCTTCTTCTTCCTCTTCTCCCACCTTATTTCTCCTCCTCCTTTAGCTCCCCTTGTTCCTATGAAGGAGGCAGCCAGTACCCCAGCACCCCCTACTGGGTGCCACTGTCGGTGGCTGCAAAAGAGCAGAAAAGTATATCCACAGCCTGCCCACGTTTCCTTCACCTTCCTTCCACCTAACTCCATCCATGATCCATGAATCCGTCCATAACAAGCTCAACAAACCAATTAAATTTGAAGATATGGTTGCCAGAATATATTTGGATCCAACAGGTGAAGGTGAATAGACTAATCTACAATTTTAGTACACTTTTCAAACAATCAGTAACCCAAATATCCGGATACTCCGAATATATGTCCGGATACTCTGGACTTGGGGTTCGGAGTTTCCGGATATTATATCCGGAATGTTCGGGTATGAAAGTTCAAAGACAAACACTAAAGTGCAGGTGCAGAAAATTTAAATCGAGAAAATTTGCAAGTACCAGAGATTCCTTCTAAACGTTTGTCACAAGCTGGTTCAAGCTAGAAGCTAGTAAATAAGTAGATCAACCTGAAAAACTAAAAAGTTAGTCTCACAACCAAATAGACAAAAGCTTAAGTAAAGAGCATACGGAGAGATAGAGATTTGTTTCCCGAATCTCACTCCCAAAGAAGCTACGTCTTCGTTGAGAAAGAGTTCAAAAAACGGTGCTAAGAACTCCTATTCTCCTCACCCAAGAACATACCAACACTCAAGCCCAAGGTCAGTTACTATAAATTCCTCCAAGACGAAAGATGATTACAAACATCCCGTGATGCTCACAACTTCAGCTGAGCATTCGTGAGCACGACTAGTCGTTTAGGAGCTCAAAGCTCCAAGAGTAATAAACTTGAATCCACCGGCTTGACGAAGACTAAGTGCTCAAAAGGATGGAATGGCAGCTCAGTAGCACGGATTTCTTCTCTTGCAACACTCTTGCTGGAATCCCTCAACGAAATCTCTCAAGAAAGGAAGAGAGAGTGAGAGAGCTCTTGAAAGGCTAGTGAGGCTGTTCAGCTCGAAAAATAGGCAAGAGAGAGTTGGCTGAAGGGGTATGGGTTGTATTTATACCCCTCACTCACAAAAACTAGGCAAAACTAGCTGTTGGTGTGTTGGTGAAAGAGTACTCCGATACTCCGGGTATATGTCCGGATACTCTGTACACTCTTCCCGGACATTCCGGACAGACACCCGGAGACTCCAATTTTGGCAGAGACACTCTCAAAATACCATTTTAAAGTGATTTTTGTGGCTCACAAGTATCTGCATGGATTCTCTTGAGCACTAGTTCTAAGTCAAAACCTACAGATCGAAGTCATTTTTGATAGTACAGAGTTCCTATACTCAAAAAAATAAAACAAAAGTCTACTCTTCAAGTAAATTTCAACCACCGCCTTTTCATTTCCTTTTGAGGGGTGGTACTTCATCATATGTTTTGCTTGTTCAACTTTAACACCTAGACATATGCTAGATAACGAGATTAAACGTACATGTGTTTTATCATCTAAACACCAAAACCCACTTAGGCCTGGTGCAATTTTTGACATACATTAGCGCTCCAATTGCACTTAGATATGGAACTTGAGGTCCCAATGATTCTTCGTCTTCACCCTTTGGTCTGAATTGATCCTTATTCATATCAAGAGATCGAACAACTATACTTATCTTTGATGGATATGATTTATCCAGATTTAATTTCTGAAGAATTTTCTGGATGTACGAAGACTGATGTACTAATATCCCTGATGGGAGATGTTCAAGCTGAAAGCCTAAACAAAATTTGGTTTTACCCAAATCTTTCATTTCAAATTCCATCTTTAGATGGTTGCGGGTTTCATCTATATCTCATGTATTTCCAACGATATTGAGATCATCCATATACATGGATATTGTAACATTCCTGTAATTAGAATATAGACACTAGTTACTAGTGTGTTGTATGTATATTAAGGTTTGTATAGAGAACTAGGGGTGTATTTGTAAATTATAGATTTTATAAGTTCATATGTGCAAGTGTGTGTAAAATGCTCTTAAATGTTAAATTCAAATGACTATAGAAAAGAAAAGTACAAATATTAGGTTAAAACCTAAAAGAAATAGACTTTGTATGAAACTAAGGGCTTATGTGTAATTAAAGCAAATATAAAGGTTACATATGAAATGGTTGGAATATAAAAGTCACATTCAAATTTACTTAAGGGTTAATATGTAAAAAATACAAGTAATCATGACAGGTCAGAAAATTTATAAATATGCCCAAAATTTGATCAAATTTAGGTGGGCAAAGATAAATTTAACTTAAATTCCATCTTGTTTCAAAATGTAATCCAAATAGTTGTAAACCTTGATTTTCTGAAC
The DNA here is from genome assembly GCF_002211085.1 of Panicum hallii. Classification (NCBI taxonomy): domain Eukaryota; kingdom Viridiplantae; phylum Streptophyta; class Magnoliopsida; order Poales; family Poaceae; genus Panicum; species Panicum hallii. The sequence continues at coordinate 16,905,332 of NC_038046.1, read as the reverse complement.
CCAAGCCCTACAGCAATGTTGTAGAGTTTGAAAAACTCTACAACTTTCATGTTGAGCACTTTTTCATTTGACCTTTGTAGCAGTGGGAAATTTTAGTTTACAGAGAAGTCCCTAAACTCTTTGGAAATCATGAACAAGTCCTTCTGACTCCTGCCTGCTTCGTCTTCCTCTGGCACCGCCGCTTCCCTCCCTCTGCTCCGCTCTGCCTCCGCTGCTGACCGCCGGCACAGGACCCCGAGCTCCACCTCCAGCTGCTACACATGCCCACGCGTCATCTCCTCTCGATCCCGACCTTTTTCCTCTTCCCTGGTGGCCTCTCGCGCGCGCGCCACGACGACCCCGAGCTTCCTCCGGCCGCCACCTCCTTGTCGTCGTGGAGTGCTCACCATAGAGCCTTAACTTCTTGTCTCTCGCGCGCATCAGCTTTCCTGTGATGCCTACGCTCTATTCCTCCAGTTCCAGTGCACAATTCCGAGCGCTCGACCCACATTCCACCGCCGCCATCTCCTTTTGCTCCGGCCGCGCACAGCATCACCGTGGACAGCAAGCACCAGGCCTCCTCCGTCCCAATCCACCCTTGTGCAAGCTTCCCCGTAGCTCACTGGTGCTCCTCGACCACTCGTTGCCATCCAATTGCAACTGGAACTTCGTCTCCGACGAAGTGCCGCCGCCGCCACCTTCGGCCTCACCGTGGGCAGCTCGCTCCGAGCCTTTCCACGCCACCACGATACCCTAGCCAGCACTACATCACCCCTGTGAAGCTTCCCGACCCATCCATTGACCCTCTAGTCCAGCACATCTCCCTCCCGACGATCGCCGGTATTCACCTCCGCCGCCGCCGCCACTGTCCTCGTCGATTACCTGTGACCCGATGTGTTTTCTTCCAATTGATGGTACCTACACGTTCCCTGTGTCTCACTGAAGCTCGTGCGCAGGTTTGCTGCCGACGTTCATCGCCGGAGCACTGCCGTCGACGGAGACCTCTCTGCCGCCGCCTCGGGTCCTCGTCGAGACCTCTCTCTCCGGCCATCCCAGTCCTCGACAAGTAGCGCAACAAGACCACTGTGAGTCCCTGAGCCTTTCCCTGCCCTTGGACCTCGCCGCCGGTGACCACCGTCGCCGGAACACGGCCGCCCCTGCCTTGCTCTGCTCTGGTTCACAGCCAAGGACCTCGGGTTAGAAGAATCAAAAGTTCAGGGGGTTATGTGCACAACCATAGACTCAGATGAATAGTTTCAAAGGACCTCCTTGTGTAAATAAAGCTGTCAACTTAGAAATTCTATATCTATTCAGGGAAAAATCATAAAAATGCAAATTAAATTTTGTTGGAATCCTTAGTTAAAGATCTACAACTTTACTTAAGGAATGAACTTCAGTTTCTAAATGCTTGATGATCTAATTTAAATATTAAGTTTAGTTACTTATGGGCTTAAGAAATGCATAGTAATGCATAGAAAAATGATAAAATGGTAAAATCAGTTGTGTTAGTTTTCTTTTAACATGTAGAATTTAAGAAAAATAATTATCCTAGTAATTAATTATTATTTTCTTAATGTGCAAGTTTAATCAGAAATAAGGTGTAGTTTATTTTGTATAATTGATAATTATATATTTAAATGTTCAAAAAATCATGGAAATATTTTAGGGAACTATTCTTTAATAATATAATCTGTTATAGATTTCCAACCAAGGATTAGGTGTCAAACAAATTGGACACAATTTAAATTAGTCCATAATATTATAGTAATATAAAGATCATGTAAATAATTAGTATAGTCAATGAATAAAGCTTTTAAATATAACTATTAGGAACCACCCCACCTGTTGCTCCATGCCACTAGTTAGATAATTAATGTAGCTAACCCTGTTGTTTAATGGGTTTAGATAAAACATATAATACCCGATAAATGACTGCCCAGTACAGGGTAGTTAAGTTGTTTGTCGAAATGTAATATTCCTTTAATTGGATTGCAACTTTATCGTGAATTAAAATGAAAATGTATGCACCCATTAAACTTCATCTTGCATATCATGTAGACTCGACCACTCTCGCTGACGGGGATTATCAGCTGATTCCGGAACAAGAAGGAGGTTATTCTGAAGACCCCGGGAATCTCGTCGCGGATTTTTCTGAAGCCCCGAACCAAGATTCGGAGGATATTAATTTGACTAACCCCAACCCCACTAGCGAAGGCAAGCCCCGGACATAACCTACTATTTTTATTACACTGCACTCTATATTTATTTATGTATTCTATGCATTAAGTTTATAGGAATTGTTTGAAACCCTAGATGCATGAAATCCTAGGAACCAATGTATTGAATAATAGTATTTGAGTCCGAGTAGCTGCTATGCTAATAGGACCGGTAGTAGTCGAGTGATTTCCTGTCACTCGCGCGATATAGGAATTGTGATGTTTACTTTCATGTTATCACTATAAGGATGACGGACGGGAGTTTTATTCGGTATCATGGTTGAGGTGATACCCCGTCTGTGTTGTTGAACTGGATAAGGCCGCAGTGTGTGGTAGCGGTGGTTAAGCGTTTGAAAGTACTAGCCACATGCCGTGAAATATGGTAAGCGGTAAGCCTAGTAACCAATCGGCCCGAGGAGTGGACATACCCCCCACCACATGTATTTGCTTCTTTTGGTTACTTTGTTCGACGTGTAGGTATACGTGTTACTGGGCAACCAGGAGTACGGGTTTTGTAGTCGCGCTACAGACATACGTTCTGCACTTTGGAAGTGCGTATGTCCTGCAGTCGCTTGTGGTGGATCTGATCCACGAGTCGGAATGAAAGGCAAACGGTTGCTTCGGAACGACCCTTTGGTGTTCCAAGCGTGTGTGTTAGGTTTACCCTTGCAAGGTTTGAATCTCGATTCAGGAATCGTCCGCCTCTCACGATGATTGAGACTGCTTACCCCCTTTGCCACATAGAGTAACAAGAACAACTTTGTGCTTATCAAAGATGATGTTTGATTAAAGATTCTACCATGTTTGACTAGTTATAGATGCTTACCTAGAATGGTTAATCCACTAGAACCTGAAAGCTAAAAGTTGAAAATAAGAATCTACTCTTTATTGCTTTTCAGCTAAAAACTCTACCTAAAGCTAAAAGCCTTCACGAGTCTAGATATGGGCTAAGGTATACCCAATTCCGGGTAAGTCTTGCTGAGTATTAGTATACTCAGCCTTGCTTTTGTTGATTTAATCCAGGTAATCTCCCTGATGAGCCAGCTTTCATTACACCATGGCCCTACCCATTGCCTGATGGTTGGTCCGTGGAGTGGGATCCGTCCCCGGCCAACACCGATTCCGCCGAGTGATATCATGCCAGGGCTAGAATGTATCTGTAATAACGACATGTACAATGTTTACGCTTTTCAAACTCCGCTGTTTTATCTTAAGACTTAAACCTGTTTTGTAATAATCTCCTCTCAGTGGGAGTTAATGACGCTTTGTATATTTTTGTAATATATTTGCTTGTGGTGTAAAATGTAATGGCATTTATATCTCTGGACTCACCATCGTGTGAGGTACCTTGTTGGATCCTGCGTTCGGTGGTTTATCGGGACGTTACCCGACAGGCCAACGGATTATACCGTTTGAAGCACGAGGTAGTCCTCAAGAAAGGACTCGCGTACTTGAGCCGGTGTAATTCAGGTTGGTTCTGCCATAGATATGATAGAAAATCCACTTAAGAATTTCTTGATGAACACATATGGCCAATCATCATTAGTGAAAAAACCTTTCTGCAGAAGGAATTCCGTTAGTCAGTTGTACCACATTCTTCCAGACTACTTCAAGCTGCATAATAACTTTTGAAGCTTTACACAGTACATGTTGCAAGAATTATTCTTGTTCGGAATATCAAGCCCTTCAGGAACTTTCATATAAATATCCGAATCTAGTGACCTATAAAGAAATGCTGTCACTACATCCATGAGATGTATGAATAGACCTTTCTGAGCTGCCAATAATATTAAGTACAGGAATGTTATACCACTCATAACTGGAGAATATATTTCATCGAAATTGATGCCGGATCTTTGCGTGAACCCTTGTGTTACAAGCCTTGCTTTATATCTCACCACCTTATTGTTTTCATTTCTTTTAAGGATGAAAACCCATTTTGATCCCATGTGAAAAATATTACAAGGAGTAGGTATAACCGATGGGAATACCTCTCATTTTTATAAGTGAGTGCTATTCTGTCTCGATTGCTTCCTTTCATTTGATGCAGCTAGGGTGCTTGATGTACTCTACTATGGACATCAGGTTGAAGGCCAATTGCAATCTTAGAGCAGAAATTAATATGGATAATTGTAGTCTTTCTATTGAATAATTCTCCAGAATCAATATAATTGGTGGAAATTTCATTTACCCTTTGTGACTCTTCTATATTTTCCAAAATATTCGAGTCAAGGTTTCCCGATGTCCTAGCACTTATATTTGTGGACACATTTGTGCTAGGTATATGGTATATCTGGTGAACATCCATATTGTTTGGATTTTCAATATCCAATTGGTGTCTATCAATTTGATGTTGATTTGCATTTACCATTTTGGAAGTAGCCTTCCTTTGTTTCCGCGGATGCTGTTTTGAAGTTTATCCTTTGTTACCATACTTCGCCCCCTCTTATTTTTTTTGGATATTTTGAGTAGGAATCTCTATTTTTTTGGCATATTAACAACAGGATTGTGTGATATTGTGACACCTTTATAGTCAGTAAATGCTTCTGGCAGGTTATTTGCAATATTTTGCAAATTGATAAACTTTTGAACTTCATGTTCAAATTTTATAGTACGTAGATCATAGGACTGAATGCCTGAGACATTCCAATTTATTTCCTGGCATTTGTTATGGTACATATTGTCTCCCCTTAATGCCAGGAAATTATCCTCATCGAAGATGCAATCAGCGTAACAGGTAGTGAATAAGTCCCTATAAGAGGTCCGAGGTATTTTATGATTGACGGTGATTATACCCCCACATATATCCCCAATATTTTATGGGGCCCATTGATGTATGTTGCGGTGGTGAAATCGGTACGTATACAGCGCAACCGAATTTTTGCAAATAGGAAATACTTGGTTGATTCCCATGTACTAAATGCAACAGAAAAGCCGTATGATATGCAGTAGATCTTATTTGAATCAAGTCTACATCGTGTAAGACCGTGTGACCCCAACAAGATGTTGATAATTTGCAATTCTGTAGTAATGGTCTTGCAATTAATTTTACTCTCTTGATAGAGATTCGGCTAATCCATTTTATGTATGTACATAAGGTATAGAATGTTCCACATTAATGCCTAGAGCCATACAATAATCATTGAAGGCTTTCGAGGAAAACTCGGCGGCATTATCCATCCTGATGGATTTTATTGGATTTTTTCGGATAATATGCTCTTAATTTGATAATTTGAGCAATGAACCTTGCGAAAGCATGGTTTCTTATGTATAATAAATATACATGGGACCATCTTGTTGGTGCATCAATAAGTACCATGAAGTACCTAAATAGCCCAGTTAATGGATGAATAGAACCACAAATATCGTTGTCGGAGGAATTCTCCAGCCGGGTGGCGGAAAGCACCCGCCTAATCCTAGTTAAGGATGGGTTTGGAGGAGACTTAGGAGCGCTCGATCGGTGGACCAATGAGCGCAGGAAGGACACAAAGATTTAGAGTGGTTCGGGCCGCCGGAGCGTAATACCCTACGTCCACTTTGGTGTAGTATTGATTGCGTAAGCCTGCCTGGAACTTAGCCTGGACTTGTGCTTGTGTATCTGACCCTGGATGAGTCCTCTAACGAGTGCACTCTCCCTTTTATAGTCCAAGGGGAGTGCTTACACTGTGCGGAGCCCCGACAGGTGGGCCCGGCCATCAGGAGCCTGCTCAATGAGAGATGTGGAGATCTTCATCTCCAGCTCCTCTCCGTAGTCTTCTCTATCGGGAAGTTGATGTGCGTATCCATGGCCAGGATATGGCCGTGCACAGCCTTATCTTGCACAGTGTCCGGTGTCAGTGTTGCCCAACAGCGAAGCCGTGCTGTCACTATTAGGATGTAACCTTCAGTCAGGCGGTGAAACAGCGCTGACCCGTTGCGTGCGCACTGTTGCAGTGCACGCCTTGGCTTGCCTATTACAGGCCATCATCACATACGCAGCACCGTGACGGGACTGTACACAGTCCGCGTACTGTGCACGGTGTTACGACGCGCCGCCTTGGAAACAGGCGGCTTACCGCGGTGTCAGCCTACCTGCCCCGTGTGTCAGTGGCAGGCCGCCTTTTTTGACTTGGGCGCGCCCGGCCCAGCTACCGCATTAAATGCTGGTAGGTGGGCTGGAGACCCGCGAAGGGCCTCTAGCCGCAGGCACGTGGCAGGGCCGGCCCCGCTCCCACCGTAGGACGGCACGCGGCGGCGTCGGACCCCTTCCCGAGGGGAGGGGTGTCTGGTCCCCCGGGGCCGGTCGGAGCGGTCTGGCCTGTGACAGTCCGGCCATCACACATAGCGGCCCCGGATCTCCCTGGTCAGGGGCTACCCGAGATCTCTCCAGCCTTCCTGGGGACGTGGGGGCCCCGGTTCCGGAATAGCACGGGGAGGGTCCGGAGACCACGGTCCCAGCTGTCAGACCCGGGCCGTATGCCACGTCCCCAGAAGGCAAAAGGGGAGACTACGAATTGCGAGACGCCAAGGGCCTGGACACCCTAGCAGGAGGTACCCCTGTCTGTATGTACCGACAGAGGCCCCCGGGCCCACCTCGGGAGAGGGACGAACCCGCAGGTGGGGCCAGATCCCAGCACCGAGTCGGGTGGACAGCTTGTTCCCGCCGGGAAAGGGCATGTAAGTCTTTTTCCGCCAGAGTGGGAACCCAATGGGCCCGTCCCCCGCCCACGCCGCGCGCGTCAGGCGGTTCATATTCTTGTCTTATTCGAGCCCGTCGCGTGGCTCGGGCGGTTCGGATTCCGCCTCTCCCTCAATTCTCCAGCACCCACGCCGCTGACTAGCGGGCCCGGGCCCACCGGTCATAGGGTGTGAGAGGAGGGGAGGCAAGTGCAGGCAACCGTTTGACTTCTTCCCGGTCGCCGCGGAGCGCAGGGAGGGAACAGCTTTTTGCATAAAAGGTAGGCGCCAAAGGGAACGGCTACCTTTTCGCTCTTGCCACCAACAGACGCCGCAGCGCCCCTTCGTCTCTGCATCCCTTCTCACGATCATCTTCCTTGCACTCGGCTTCTTTCTCTTCCCAGCCCCTTGCAATCCATCCCCAGCGAACTCACCACCATCACCATGTCTTCGCTTCCTTTCCCACGCCGCTTCCAGAGCTAGGTCCAGTTGGACTCGGTGCGCAGCCTTCTGGGATGGACCTCGCCGGCGCAAGCCGGGAAGGTCAGGGCCGGCAAAATTCCCCTCTGCGACCTTGCCACGGGGGAGTTCATCCTTTTCAACTCGTACATTATGTGCGGGTTGGTTCTTCCGATCTCCTCCTTCTTCCTCCTGCTCCTAGAGGAGTTCGGCCTCCAACTTCACCATCTCACCCCCCACTCCATCCTCCTCGTGGCGGTCTTCGCCCATTTTATGGAGATGTTCGTGGGGGTGCGCCCCTGTACCACCATCTTCAAACACTTCTACACCCTGGTCGGGACCGGGAAGTCTAAGCGTGGCGAGATCGGCGCTTATTACTTCCAGCTCCGGCACGGGATGGTGGGCTCCTACATCGCCGCCTTTTCCAGCTCCAAGTGGGAGGACTGGCGTGAAGGCTAGGTCATCGTGGCAGTCGACCCCCACGACCGTCTGGAGCTGCCAACGGAAGGTCCCCAAAGTGACCGGAGCACGTGGAAGGCCAGGCCAACAATACCAGCGGAGCTCGACCCGGTGCTGTACCGGATCAAGAAGCTGGCAAGGAGCGGCCTGACTTCCATGATGGTGCTGGGGGACTTCCTGAAGCGGCGAATCGCCCCCTGCAGCAGCGGTCCCGGATGGCCTACGTGTACACGGGGCTAAATTACTGCTGCAAGATCGCGCGCGGGCCAGGCGGCGACTTCACTAGGACGGAGCTAGAGGCGGCAGTGCGGGCGATGACCGGCGAGGTGTTCATCCCGGAGTCCCTGGTCCTCCCGAGCAGGGTCAAGGCCCTGTGCGAGGACCAAGCATTGCGGTCATCAGTCCTGGCATCGATGCCGACTCTGGACGAGGGCGGCCTGGCGGTCTGGCAACTGGGAGGGGACCCCAACCGCGGGCTCCAGATCCCTGGCGCCTCACCGGATCGCCAGCAACGTACCAGCGAAGGTGTCGGGGAACCGGGACCCGGAGGTCCGGCCCCCGGCAGGAAAGGGAAGGAGAAGGTGCCGGTGCCGGAGCACCGGCACAAGGACAGTGCGAGTGCTGCCTCGGCCCAAAGGAGCGACGAAACTCAGGGGGTAGCACCTGCACAGAGCAGCCAAGCCAAAGGGAGCAAATCCCGGAGGCTCCAGCGCGGCGACGGTTCCCTGGTCGGGGAGCCGGCGCCCAAACGCCAGAAGACGGCGGGGGCAGAGGAGCAGGGCAGAGCTCCATCACCCCCGCCTCGACAGCAGCAACTAGAGAGGAGACCGGAGGAGACGCGACAGCCTCCTCCGAGGCAGCAGACTCCTCCACCACCACCGCCAACACGGCGGCCGGCGACACCGCCGCCGTCGCCGAGAGAGCAGAGGTCGCAAGCCCCACCCCTGCCACCGGAAGCACCAGCAGTCGGAGACCAACACCAGAGGTCCGAGGGGTCCTCGTCAGGGAAGAAGGTCCCCCCGGCTGCCCGGGGCAGGTGGGAATGGTGCGACTTCCCGTAAGTAGTCTTGTCAGGATTTTTCGTTATCCCTCTTGATTTCTGGTCCTCAACTATATTGGTGGTGCGGCAGGCCCCAATCTTCAGATGCTCCAACTGGGGGACCCGGCCCCCAGCCAGCGCCGGGACCCTCTGCGCCGACCCCAGCAGGACCCCCGCCCGAAGCAGCTCCAGAAGCCTCCGGACCCATGGGTCCGGAGCCGGAGGCTTCCACTCCGCCACGACCCGAAGCTGCCCCCCAGAAGGAGGCCGCCAAACCTGCTGCAGCGGCGGAGGCAGCGACAGCAACTCCGGACGCCGAAGCCGAGCCCTCCCTAGCTGAGCCAGCAGCTGAGGGGGCTGCTGCCATGGCAGAGGCTGCAGCGCCAGGGGCAGCAAGGGTGGCGGAGATCACGGCTCCGGAGGCCGCGGGGGCGGCGGCACCGGAGGGGGCAGAGGCGGCGGCGCCGGGGGCCGCTGAAGTTGCCAACAGCGCCGCCCCACCGACGGAGGAGGAGGAAACAGAGGTGGTGCTGGGAAGGCGCCTCCTCCCAAGCACGGCGGAGATCCCTCTCCCCCGGCTCATAGCCAAATGCCACCAAGCTCAGCAGGAGCTGGAGGCTGGCATGCGCCGGGAGTGGGAGAAGCTGGAGGCAGAGCGCCACCGACTCTCCGACTGGGAGGTCCGCCTGGGCGACCGCATCAACTCCGTCACCGCCCGCTACGCCGAGGAGCGTGCCAAGCTCGTGCTGGGGCGCGAGCTTCTACAGGAGGAGCTGGAGCAAGCTCGCGTCCGGGAGGCGGCGGCGCTCCAACGGGAGAAAGAGGCCACGCGGCGGGAAGCGGAAGCCCTTAAGGGGCTGATCACCGTGGAGGAGAGGATGCAGGCGGCAGCGGACAGGGAGCGGACCGCCCGAGAGCTGGCGGTTGAAGTCAGGAGGGCTTCGGCAATTGTCGAGGCGGAAAAGTCCGCCCTCGCAGATTTGGCAGCGGCGGTAGCAAAGAGAGAAGAAGGGCAGGCCGCCCGCGAGGCAGAGGAGGTGGCCCGGCTCCAGGAGCTCCAGAAGCGGAAAGAGGCCGTGGAGGAGGAGCTGGCAGCTGGGACCTAGAGGCTCCAGGAGCGCGAGGCAGCCCTCCAGAAGAGGGAGGCTAAGGTGGAGGGGCTCCTGGCGGAGCGGAGCGCCGGCATCGACCGGCTAACAAGATGGGTTGGTGCGGTGAATCCTCTGCTGGAAGCACTGGGAGCCAACCCCATCTGGGTGCCGGAGGCTCCTTCGCCATTTGGCACCGCACTCTAGCTGCTGGACTCCACCGCCAGGCGGCTACAGGACGTGGAGGCCGGCATACAGGACCTCCTGGAGGCAGAGGGGCGAGTAGTTGCTCGGGGAATGGCTGAGTACATCCTCACCAGCTTCCGGAGCCATGACCCCACCATCCAGCTGACTCCCGTCCTGGTCGGACCCCTCCGGGCGACCGCAGCCGCCGCACGAGAAGGGGTCCAGGAGGCGGTGGACATAGTCGCGGCCCGCCTCCGGCGTCGTCCCGAACCTGCAGAGAGCGGGGACACCTCCAGCCAGCTAGGACAATAGAGCCATCTGCTTTGTTATCAATTTTTGTAACATAACTTTTGTTATTGTAAAAATAACTTCGTAATGTTGTGTATATTATCAGTTATGCATTTAAGTATTTCGTGCGTCTATTTTTCTGCGATGAAAAACTTAGCTGTTTTCTTGATTGTCGATCTGTAAAGTGTTCCTGAGCACACCGAGGTCCCGTGGCCCCCTGGGAGGTAGTCGCGATAGGTCGGGGCTAGCTGCCATAGAACCAAGGTCCTGCACATGACTTAGGATCGACGCTTAGTAGACGTCCCCACGGGTTCCCGATCTGGCCAGCGAAAACCTCCTAAGTTGCGTAGCGAGTCGGAGCACTAGGACCTATGTTCAGGGATTAAAAGGGGTCCCGGCCCCCGGGTCCATGGTTTGAGGTATAACGGTACTCACCCTAGGAGGGCAGGGCATGTAGGCTTAGGGTATGGAACCAGGCTAAGCGACTACACAACCCTGGACCCCAGCAAAGGGCGAGTACGTCTCCCTGAAGCCAGTTCCCAGGAGCCGGTTCCTTTGCTCCTGTGAAACAGAGGCCCCGGGCAGAGACGTAGCGTAGCAACTTAAGAAGGGCCTTGGGCACGACACAGACGCGAAAAACACGTGGGGGGTTAGCGTAACAAGGAGCAAAGAAAGATAGAATCGCATGGACTTCAAGGACATACTGAGAAGTAAATTTTTCCTTAATGAATTGGTATAGAAGGATTGTGCGATGTACGCCAGGGGCCGGATTTACGAGGACGGACCTCCACCGCACTGGTCCGCACTTGTGATACTACCAATTACAAAGGAAAAATTTCCTCTCATCTAGGTCCTAGGGATAGAACTTACGGAGGTGCTCAATGTTCCATGGATTGGGTAGTTGCATACCATCCTCCGCAGCCAGACGAACAGACCCGGGTCGGCACACCTTTGTTACCTTAAAGGGCCCCTCCCAACTGGGGGAGAGCTTGTGCATGCCCTCTCGGTTCAGGATTCGCCTTAGGACTAGATCCCCGACCCGGAGCCCTCTACTACACACGAACCGTTGGTGGTAGCGCCGGAGCGCTTGGTTGTACCGTGCGTTTCGGACTGCTGCTCGCCATCTCCGTTCATCGACGAGGTCCACGTCTTGGCGACGCTGCTGTTCCTGCAAATTCTCATCAAAAGACCGGACTCGTAGAGAGCCCATGGTGATCTTCGGGGGAAGGCACGCTTCGGCCCCGTAGACCAAGAAGAAAGGGGTTTCCCCTGTTGCCCGGCTGGGTGTGGTCCGGTTCCCCCATAACACGCTCGGAAGCTCATCAATCCACCTTGCGCCGTGCTTCTCAAGATCACAGTAGGTCCGGATCTTGAGCCCTCTAAGGATTTCAGCGTTGGCCCGCTCAACCTGGCCGTTGTTCCTAGGGTGCGCCACTGAGGCGAAACAGAGCTGGATGCCCATGTCCTCACAGTACTTCTGGAAGTATTGACTCGTGAACTGAGTCCCATTGTCAGTAATGACCCGGTTTGGGACCCCGAACCGGCACACAATTGATCTGAGGAAAGCAGTTGCTGACGCCTTGGTGATATTAACCACTGGGGTTGCCTCCGTCCACTTGGTGAACTTGTCAATAGCGACATAGAGGTACCAGTACCCGCCGACGGCCCTAGGGAAAGGTCCCAAGATATCCAACCCCCATACGGCAAAAGGCCAAGAGGGAGGAATCATCTGCAGTGCCTGAGCTGGAGTGTGTATCTGCTTTGCATGGAATTGACACGCTTTGCAGGTCCTTACCAACTCAGCTGCATCCTGAAGCGTTGTCAGCCAGTAAAAGCCATGCCGAAAGGCTTTACCAACCAGCGTGCGGGATGAAGAATGACTTCCGCACTCACCTCCATGGATCTCCGCCAGCAAGTCGCGGCCCTCTTCCTGGGTGATGCACCGCATGAGGACTCCGTTGATGCCACGGCGGTAGAGATCCCCTTCTACCACTGTGTACCGCTTAGCCATCCAGATAATACGCTCAGCAGATGCTTGGTCTTCAGGAAGGAAATTATCTTTCAGGTAGTCCCGAACCTTATAGATCCATGCATCGGGACCTTCCTGAGAATTTGGGCTTTGCTCCCTACGTCCCCCAGAAGGCAAAAGGGGAGATTACGAATTGCGAGACGCCAAGGGCCTGGACACCCTAGCAGGAGGTACCCCTGTCTGTATGTACCGACAATCGCCTTGAATGCGTTCAAGAAATGATAGTGGTTCAGCCTTTATCTTAAGATAAGAGGGTCTTAAGATTAATTTCCCCGTGGCACATGCGGTGCATATAAAATTATGAAGGATTAGAAAATTTTGAAGTATGTATACGATGACCAAGTGAATTGATGATAATTTTTCGCATCATCCCAATTCTAGGATGACCTAGGCGATCATGCCAAGTCTTAAAGACATAAAAATTTTGAAAAATTATCTTATATGCAACAATGTTGTACGGGTTTGATGTATGTATAATACAACCCTGATGATATTGAAGGAATTTTCTTGAGCACTTGCTTGATGTATCCGTCGTTTTTAGTGATGAATAGATATTTATCCTTGTTGTCGTTATGTAGTTTCAACATGGAAACCATTACGACGGATATCTTTATAACTCAACAGGGTACAAGTTGAATCGGGATACAAGAGTGCATCCAAGATTATTAGTTGAGTACCCATAGGGAGAATTAATGTGGCTCAATCTGAACCCACAATCATAATATCGCGGCAAATGATGATTGTGACATTTCCTTTACTCTTAGTGAGATTTTGGAAATATTTAATTTCCCTAAGTATTGCATTAATGGTGCAATTGTCCACTAAAAGTTTCTTTCTTCATTAGGATTGTTCCCGCAGTATAATCTATAGTGAGTAAATCATAATAAGATGAAAGATTTAACTCATAGATTATATATATACATACTTTATTGATCTAGTTTCATATGTCTTATGATACTTGCGACAACAATTACAACATAATATTATATGAATATGGCTAGGTAATCAAGTTTTGGGGTAATAGAGACCAGCTGGTGTCTCCAAATATGTCGTTGGATTGGAATTTCACGAGCATATCGTCAGTGTTGGATAAGCTGTCCAACTGCGGTGGGATCTTATAATTGTCGTGTTCCGTAAGAACACCTTCATTGTGTTCCGTAGGAACATCTTTGGAGCAACTGGCATTAGTAGGTCGAGTAGTGAAGTGATATTCAAACTTGTCCCCTTGAACTTACTTACCAATAGATTTATAGTATAATTTAACCAAATGCCTGGGAATGTGGCACCTCCTGGTGTTGTGGTAGTGACAACCACACCTTTGACAAACTTGAGAGCTGTCTTTTTGAGTGATTTTCCTTTATTATGACCTTTGCTTGCCTTGTAATTCTGCCTGATATTGTTCCATTTTCTCTTAAAATTATGTTTAAATTTCTTGCTACCAAATTTCTTTTGAGTGTTTTGACTATTGTAGTGAACTTCAGGCAAAGGTGATATACCCACGGAGCACAATTGATGATTCTTTGTTAAGAGTTCATCATATTTTCTACTTGGAGTAAATCGTATTTCAAGTCAAAATTTTTATCATAGTTGTAGCGGCGGTATTGCTGTTGCAATAGCCTATTTTTAGGAAAAAAGGTAGACAAAGTCTTTTAATATTTTTTGCATCATCCATAGGTTGATTGTAGAATTGAAGCTTGGAACAAATCTTATGTACTGCAGAATTATATTTTGCACTAGATCCATAAGGCGGAGCATAAACCACTCACATCTTGCTTGTGGCAGAATAATAGCCAGCTGCTGATTATAGCGCTTTTTGAGTGAAATTCAAAAATTTCTAGGGTCTTCTTCCATCGTATATTTATTCTTAAAATCAGAATGAAGATGGTGCCTTAGAAAATGCATGGTCGTAAACTTGCTGCTTCTGAAACAGGAGCTTCTGGATTAGGTTTATTAATTGCATTAATAAAATGTTTTGTTGATAGCATGATTTTTACATCCATAGCCCAAGTCAGATAGTTGCTACCATCTGCTGCAAGTTTAGTGAAATTTTATTGAATAAATGAGTCATATTCTTACATGAGAGATCATGTATGGGATTAATTTACTGCGGTAAATTAAATAATATGTGGTGTGTAAATTTATGCAAAATAATGAAGTTAAGATGATTCTTGCAATATAATTTAAGGTATATAGAATTGAATAGTGTAACTTTTTATTTGTATTCCTGCCGGAATTAATGACTTGGTAGTCATATTATATACAAATTTATTATATAGAATATTTTAGATATACACTTTGTAGGTAATCATCATAAGATGTAGATCTCTCAGTAATGGGCAAGTAAGTTGCTGTCTAAAAGCATGGTCACAGGGCAAATAAATTCTTAAACAATTCATTGCAACCGATGCCTAGGTCTTCATCACCTTGTGTTTTTCCAAAAATTCAAATTTATATACCTTAGTTTTGATTTTGCGTATTACTACATAATGTAGAATATAAATCAAGTGTCATATTTATAAAGATACAAACAAATAAATAGCACATGAAAAAGATTGTTCTAGAATAATATTTGCATAACCAATGTGAGATCTGCGGATCACATAATGTACAATTACTGCGGTAATCATAGCACCCATATTATATTGGCGCTAACTTCCAAACCTTATGGTCTAGATAGCTATTTACAACATTCATGCAAATCCAGAATAGTCTGAGAACTAAAATAGAACAATCTAGGGCCTCAACAATAAACATGCAAAACTTGATAGTTTAAATTTGTAAATAGATAGTATTATCAGGGCCTTATTGTAAGATTGCAATGGGGTTGGGGCTGTGCAGCCGTCTCTTGTTATCCGGCTCAGCCTGCGCGCCGGCCTGCGGGCGGCCGGCTTGGCCTGCAGGTGGGCGAGCCGGCCTGCTGGCGGTGGCGCGGCTCCGCCTTGGCTCGTACCGGCGGATCCAGCCTACAGGCCTTTGTGCCCCATAGGCCAGCCCTGACCCGTATAAAAAGGGGAAGTGGGAGAACGAGGAAGCCATCATCCATGGCAAAGTAACGAAGGTCAGAAGGGTCCATGCTTACCCACAGAGGAAGAGTATAGATGGCAACGGGTACTTTGTAAATCCGTATCCGCGTGCTAAAATCCGTGCCCGCACCCGAGTCCGCAACCCGCCACGGGCACGAAACGACGCCCGTAACTGCTATCCACGGATATCCGCATACCCGCGGGCACGCCCGTGTACCCGTAAGCTTTAGGAAGTCAAGCACACATTACATTTCATCAGCAGATAAACACCATTTATTTAAGCAAACAAATAAATCTGAGCAAACAAATGAACTAGTCTTATACATGAATACATGATACATCACACATTAACATAAATAAAATCGTACAACCATACAAGAGTCAGTGTTCAAAACTATTATTACATAAAAAGTCAAATTGAGCCAAGCAAATATTATAATTGATTAGTCGGAATCGGCAGTAGTGATGCAAGAATCTGCCTTCATTTCTTCTTGAATGTCTTCAAGACACGACCAGAAGCTATTGACCCTTCCATCATCTTCATATACATTAGTAGCTACAGTTTATAGGTCTTATATCAAAATATATTCTAGTACAGTACAATAGTACCTTTGAGAGTATGACGAAGCCAACTTTGGCCACACATCAAAGCTTCCAACATTTTAGGAGTAAGACAACTGCGATGCTCACTCAAAACCCTTCCACTGGTGCTAAAAGCTGATTCAGAAGTTACTGTTGTGATTGGAATAGCTAAGATATCACGAGCAATTTGCCTCACAGTGGGGTACCGAGTTCCCTCCAACTTCCACCAACCAAGGATATCAAAATATTCATTATCATCATGAGGAATAGTTTCTTCATCCAAATAGCAATCTAGCTCATTCTTACTTCTAATAAAGCTAGTAGTCTTCTTATTTGCAGCAAGGATTTTAAAAATAGACAACACATCAGCTGCATCAACTGAAGAACTAGCACCACTAGATGATGTACTAACAAAGTCTTGTTCTTTAACATGGTATTGTTTTATCAAATCAAATAGCAATTCATGGGCCTCTGTCACATAAATTTCAGCATGTTCTTCACCAAAAAGGGCAATATAGCAAGCATGTAATATTGTCATCTTAAGACGTGGATCAAGAATGATAGCAACAGCCATAAGACCCTGTGTATCAGTCCAATACTTGTCATACTTTTCTATCATGGCAGCAGACATTTCCCTAATTGTTTCATACTCATCATTCTCCCAAGATTTGATCTTAAGTTTAATCTCACATACTTTAGGGAAAAAAGGTTGGCTGTCACATATTTAGTCTCAGAAAATAAATCAGTGAGGTCACAGAATAATCCTAATTTCTCACAAACTGCACTAGCAAATATCCAATCATTTGGTGGTGGACAAACATAGTTCCTATCAAGCTCATCCAAGCGTTCAAAAATCTTCCTATAGTGTATAGCAATTCTAAGCATGATATAGGTTGAGTTCCATCTAGTTTTGCAATCTAGTTGCAACTTGTTGACCAATTCAACATTTTCATCTAAAGCTGTTTTCTCAAACTTTTCATACCTCTTTGGTGTAGCAACCCAATAAGCAATACTGTCTCGGATGTTTGAAACGGCACTTCCAATGACGTCCATACCATCTTTGACGATGAGGTTGAGAATGTGTGCGCATCACCGCATATGCAGCCATTTACCTGTCAAAAGCCTATTAGCTGCACCAAGCCTTGTCTCCATTAAGCCAATCATACTATCATTGGTGCTGCAATTGTCAAGAGTCACAGTTGATACCCTCCAATCAGTATCCCAGCTCTGGAGGCACTTGTGCAATGCATCACAAATAACTTCATCGGTATGGGGGCATGGCACATACATAAACCTACACATAGCAAAGCAATAGTTCAATTGTAAAGTTCATAATTTATAAAAATTTGAAATCTGAAAAGCAAGCAACAATTCATGAAAAAAAAGATAATCACCTCAAAATGTAGCTTTTAAGCGTTCACGAGTCATCAATAAAATGTCCAGTCACAGCCATATAGCCTCTTTTTTTATTATCAGTTGTCCAAAGGTCAGTTGTAATAGCAACACGGCAAATGGTCCTTTGCAAGAATATCCTAGCTTTTCTTTTCTCACCCTCATAGAAATGCATTGTATCCCTTCTAATAGTTTCTAGTACCCATTTTAAACAAAGGTTGCAGGGCACTAACAAATTTACGAAAACCATAGTGGTCAACAATGGACAGTGGGTACTCATGCAATATGATCATGGAATAAAGAGCTTTCCTAACTACTTTTTGATCAAACATATAGTTTTCTACAGTCATTGCCCCTTTTTCAGTGGTTCCAAACTGCAAATTACTTTGAATTTTATCTCCTAGCTTCTTATTATTTAAAGGACAAGATTTCAAATGGGTTTTCAGATGGGTTGTACCATTCCTTGAGACGGCTGAAAGTTTCTTGCCACAATAATTGCATTTGGCCTTCCATTTTCCATCAACACACATTTGGACGAAGTCATTCCATACTTTAGAATAAAGTTTCCTCCTTTTACCAGGAGCAGCAGGAGCTTCTTCCTTCCTATCCGAAATATGCATAACATTATCTTCTGTTGTGTCAGCCGCAGCCACTAAAGCACCTGATGATTGGGAATCTAGAACTTGGGAGCTACTAGCCATTGCAACTGTAGAACAATTAACATGTTCAGATCAGTACATTAGTGATTCAATGCACTGCAGCTAAAAGACCAAGCATATCTAGCTAAAAGACCAAGCATATCTAGCATAGCAGTAACATTCTCATGCAAATCAAGCATACTGTGCATCTACATGGTGAGTTCATGATTTCTTATCCATTCTGTGTTAATATATTATTTTGGCAGCATGCTAGCTTCATTTAATAAAAAGGAACTAGGCTAGGCCAACAAAGATTTATATACTTGCTCCTTGGTATGTAAATGTCTTGATCTGCAAATTTTAAAGCCTATCCATCTTATGGAATGCTATATAAAATACATATACAAATTATTATAGTCAATATTGTTATTATTTTAGTGGCTACGAGGATTAATGTATAAAATACATATACATATACACCTGTAAAGAAAAAGTGGGAGCAGAACAAAGAAAATGGGAGCAGATCAGGAGGATTAATGTGATCTCACTTACACAATACACTAAATCAGGTGCCATGTATTAAACATAAACACCTCATACATTTCATAGCAAGTCTGCATATATAGCCAAGTACTAAATAAGCTCAGCTAAACTACTTACAGTTCTACTTTTTCAGAGACCATCATCCAAGACAGAAGACCAGACAAATAAGCGAGTATATCGAAACAAGCACACTTCAACAACACCCTACACCGAGCAACCTAGCTAGCTATTCCATGCTAGCAACAAAATCACAAACACACCCAGCTAAAGCTGAAGTACCTGACGGATTACTAGATAAGGACCTTGTACTAATGCTGATACTACTACGAGATCCTATCACTACCCAGTGACGTACATCGCAGATAAGGAGAGCTGCCGCTCAAGAATGCAGCAAAAAAAAAGAAAAAGAAAACAAAATCGCCGCGGCAACCACAAAATTCAATTAACACATACAATTCAGATCAAGAAATCTAGCACATGGAGCCACAGATCAACTCATAAACCGACCAACTATGCGGACAAGATAATGAATCTGAAAGACTGACCTCGCCGATGAACTCGACAGCCCACTTAGGGTTTGACGGTGGAGGCGGAGGTGGAGGCAGGGTAGCAGGCGGCGGTGCAGGTGATGGGAAGATAGGCGACACTGGCACCTTCGAGTGCTGCGGCGTTGACGAGGAGAGGGGTGCCGGCGGTGAAGAGGAGAGGCGCGGCGGCGGCGGCGCTTAGGCGGCGCACAGGCCGGAGGAGGAGGAGAGGGGCGGCGGCGGCGCACACGAGGAAGAGCGGGCTGCGGGCGCTTGGGTGACTGGGTGAGGGCGTGAGGCGGCTAGGTGCAGGACTCAGCTGGAGAAGGAAAGGAATGAGCATGAGGAGATGAGGTGAACCGTGAAACCTTAAATGAAGTCGGTTTAGGACCCACATGTCAGCCGCTAAATCGGGTTTGGCAGGTTTGCGGATGCGGATATTATTTTTTCAAACTCGTTAGCAGATATCCGTCGGGTTTAAGGTTGTACCCGCGCCCGCGGGCATAAATGCAAACCCGTATCCGTGCCCATCAGGTTTGCTATCCGCGGGCACGCGGATATTTTGTACCCGTTGCCATCTTTAAGGGAGAGGCCTTCCGGCCTCTGATTCTGCCTTGCGCTCAGTAGAGAACAACATGTCTAATAACATGTTGAAGAGTAAAAGTAGAAGAGAGATGAAAAATGACTAAGAGTTATAAGAGTTCTCAAGTGATTCTCATTGATAGGATTGTTTACATATATATATATACATATATATATATATATACATATATATATATATATATATATATATATATATATATATATATATATATATATATATAAGCCTAAAGGCATGATGTCGTTTGAAGTTGGCCCCTTGGATTTGGCCCCTTGGGTGATTGATGACATCATTAACTAAATATAAATATAGTAACTGATCACTAGTGAAATGTTTGACAATAGCAACATCTGATGTTACCAGGGCACGCCCAACAGAAGTGTTTAAAATTAGTTTCCTTGTTAATGCGAGAAAAAGGTTGTTGCAATACCAGTAAAGACTTCTATTACCCAATATAGCGATGCCTTCAAGGGATTGAGAATTCATCACCTTATCCCACGCTCAAACGTTTGCCTGTACGAGCCAATTAGCTCCCTTCCCTCCAAAAAAAATAATAAAGAGGGTATATCTCGAGGCGCAATCTAATCAGTCGTACGGTACAATCTGAACTTGATGGCCACCAGAGGAAAGATGTGTGCAGTCTTGATTATATGCAGAAGATGCGCATGCATGCACCGTAGCATATTACATAGTAGTAGTAGTAGTAGTGCGCTCGTGCTGCCATAGACCATTTGCATCTACACGGCGTACCGCGTCGTGGGCGGGCCATCATCCAACTGAAGTATATACGTGGAAATTAAACCACGCAAAGTCATCGCCTCCCGGCCGGCTCCCGCCAAGTTTGACGTGCGCGCGCTCGATCTGGCCCCGGCCACCCACCGCCACCCCGTGGAATCATGTACTGTGAAAAGTTCAGTATTAAGTAGTGTTTATGTCAATAAGGAATAATAATAACGATATAAATTCCATTCTGATAGGCAAACAATGTCATCATGATCAAAGTGAACTTTTTGATACTTCTACATCTTCGGGTCTGCACTATTTTGTGATGTTTGCGCGCCGCATGGTCTTTCAATTCATATCTCGTCTTTTCCTACTATTTTGCTTTGACTTTCGTGGTGTCTAAGTTATTCATTTAATGTATTGCAATTCGTATGATTTTTATACCAAACTCCATTACTTAAGTCTACTTGAACGGCATTAAAATGATGAACTTTTTCTTTGTGATTTTTGATGTTCTAAGATTTCATTACACCTTTTTCTTTGTGTCATCTACTCATCTGCATTCATACTTTTTTGTTTTACTGTCAGCTACTATTTTTTCTGTCATGAATATTGCCTTTTTGTTGTACGTTGGTGCTTGGGTTAAATAACACATGATTATTATCAGATTATCTACTTTAGGTACCAAGGGGTAAGATACCTAGAAAATTTGACATATTCTTTTTTTTAAAAAAAAATCATTATCTATGGAGCTGAATTGGAGTCAAATTTCTATAGTGACACATATCATAATACTACTCAAATAACGCAACAGATAATAAAGGGGTCCTACAAATATAATATTTTGACTGGACAACCATTTAAAATGGATGATCACTGACTACAGTTTTCCCCCATACGAAAAAATATATCAAAATTTCCATTCTGGAATGAGTATTATCCCTGCTTCTCCCTTGCCACTATCCAACGCTGCACTCAAAACATATCGCTTCAGTTTTACCGAACGAGGGAAATAATGACCACTTGCCGTGGCCAGAAAAAACTAGTAAATGGGATTGTGTAGATAAGATTTCCAATTTTATAATTTTTTGTTATGACAGAAAACTAATTGAGTTTAATGAGAAAAATCACATGTTTTAGTAGAACATAAACAATCGTCCAAACAAATGGCAGCCTCTGTTGAGGTTAAGAAACATTTCCGTTCTTAAACGATCAATGTGAGAAGATGTAGAGAGAAAATGTCTTCCGGACGACTGGACCCTTCTATTATCAATCTCAATTATCTTTGTAATTACAAGTTTGTGTGTATCAAGATGGAACATGATGCCAGCTGTTACCCTAAGATGGCATGGTATAGGCATCTAGTAGAAGCAAAGGGCAATTCGATAACTTCGCCCACAGAGCACCAACACTGCAAGGGCCCGGTGCTCTCTGACACAGTAGAAACAAAAAATGGCCCGAGCCCGACGGCCCTCAAAATAGAACGCTCGAGCCCAGGCCCGTCCACGGCCGCCGCTCACTTCCATCTGGGCCCCAGCCCGCCACGCCTCCTCGCCGCCCCCCACCTGCACCTCCTCGCGGCCATTAGCGCGCCCCGACCTCGCCTCTCCCCATCTAGGGTTTCTCTCTGCCCCCTTGCCCCCTCCCTCTCATCCCCATCGATTCGCAGCTTGTCATGGAGTCATCGCGGTCTCGGAAGCGAACGCGCCAAGCGTATGACGACCCCGCCGCGCCGCCGCCTGAGCGGGAAGTGGTAGGGCCCGCTTTGCTCGTGTGTGCTCACGGATTTTCGGGGTTTGGGGGGTGTGCTGATGCGGATTAGGCCACGCTGTGGACGCAGGTACTAAGGGGCGGCGCGTCGCCGCCGTGGAGAGAGGACGACCGCGACGGCCACTACGTCTTCGATCTCGGCGAGAACTTGACCCGCCGATGTGAGCACCCGACTCGTAGCTTTCTATTTGAGATCCTTTAGACTTTAGCCCTTGTGCGCGGATAACGTTTGTTTGTGTGTAATAATATGTGATTGGTGGTGACATCGATTTGTTATTTTGGTTTTATGTGCTTTTCGATTGGCCTCTGATTCTGCATGGAAACTGGTAGTCTACTTTTTGGCTTTCTGTTGTCGCATTGCATGAACTTTTTTTCGCTGTTAGACTGCATATATTAAATTTTTACTTACATTAAGTGAAGGAGTTGAACGAAGCAGGGTTCTAATTCTGATCTTTTAAGTTTTTGTGAATTTAGTAGTAAATTTTATGCATGTAGCAGTTTGCTTAGTTCTCAGTATATTTCTGGACCTGGAATTAGTTGGTACTATGTAGAGTTTGGCTATATTTATTGATATTCTGCTTTATGCATATGCAGATAAAATTTTGAGCAAAATGGGAGAAGGTTCGGGTTTTCTGCAATCTGTCGTCTCCACTTCTGCTGGGTATCTTCGCTATTATTCTAATGAAGAGCGCTGCGAGTTGGATTTTCGTAGGTACTTTTGGGCGTGTTTTGGAATGCTGGGACCGTGAAACACGTGAATATGTTGCCATAAAAGTTGTTCGGAGCATCCGCAAGTACCGTGATGCTGCAATGATTGAGATAGATGTGCTTAATCGCCTCGCAGAAAATGAGAAGTACAGATCACTGTGAGTGTCTCAGAAAACGTATTAAAGTATAACCCTATTCCGATTTCTGACTTGACTGTTCCTCTTCAATTGCCAGCTGTGTCCAAATTCAGAGATGGTTTGACTATCGTAATCATATATGCATTGTAAGTACTAGCTTTTTGTCAATTATACTAGTTTTTAAAATTAGTTAGCAATTTCTGTCCATATATTGTTTGTTGATATTATTTGTGTTATTGGCCCACCCAATACCCCTTGTTGGGATGAGAGACTCATCTATACAAATTGTGATTATTCACCTGTAGCAAGATTTGCTTGACTGCAAAATCTTTTTGTTCTTTGCTCATGAAGGTTCCCTGATATCGTTACAAATTAAAAATACTGTTTATTCAATGGATATCAATGGTTTTGTCAGGTTTTTGAGAAGCTTGGACCAAGCTTGTACGATTTTCTAAAGCGAAATAGATACCAACCTTTCCCTGTGGAACTTGTGCGGGAGTTTGGACGGCAACTGTTGGAATCTGTAGCATGTGTGTTAGTTATTGCTTGATTTTGCGTCAATTATTAGCTAATTTGGCAGCTGCAGCTTCATTATTTTATTGCTCCAAAGGGGCAGTATTGACCATCTTTCTTTATTTTTGAAACAGATATGCATGAGTTGCGGCTTATCCACACTGATCTGAAGCCAGAAAACATACTTCTTGTGTCTTCCGAGTATATAAAGGTTCCAAGTTCAAAGGTACTTAATCTCACCCATTTTTTAGTGATCATCTGCTATTTCATTAATAGGCATACTGTATTAGCAGTTTTCTTGAATGATTGCTTGGGGTTGTACAGAAGAGTTCGCAAGATGAGATGCATTTCAAGTGCTTGCCAAAGTCCAGTGCCATAAAGCTGATAGATTTTGGTAGTACCGCCTTTGATAATCAGGAACATAACTCGATTGTATCCACGAGGCATTACAGGGCACCTGAAATAATCTTAGGTAATTTGGTTATTCTTAAAGGTTTGATTCTATTTTATCATGTTTGAGGTATGAACTATCACTCAAAAGTGAATATTCTTTGCTCTTCTCCAAATGGTAAAACAGATTTCAAAATCTTACCAAAGTCTGCATCCTAGTTCATACTCTTGTTTATGTTTAATGGCGCAACTGACAGCAGTTTGAAAAGAAAAGTTGTTTTTTTTCCTTTTCAATGTTTTCTGAGCATATTTAGTTTGAGTTGATGGTTGAGTGTCACTGATCAACGAAATTGATTGGACTGAGGTCTCTGCTTATGTGCAAAATAAGAATAAGACTTGTTATCATGCTCCATAGTTGTTATGCTAGCTATCATAATAGTTGCCAGTTGTTCTTCTCCAGTTATGCCAATCATTAATTCTGATGTTGAATATTTCTATTGCAGGCCTAGGCTGGAGTTTTCCATGTGATATTTGGAGTGTTGGCTGTATTCTTGTTGAGCTATGCTCCGTTAGATCACTTCTCACACTTGTATTTTTCTAGCATTTGTTGATGGATATTTTCCTAACATTAGCAAGTCTTTTAGGGGGAAGCATTGTTTCAAACACACGAGAATCTGGAACACCTAGCAATGATGGAGAGGGTTCTGGGACCTATACCGGAGCATATGATACGGAATGCAAGGTGCCTTGCAATCTTAATTTGTTGATCTTAAAGTCATTTTCAGCTTTTGAATTGAATGGATACGTTTTTTTTTGCAGGGGTGAGATTTTAGGTTTTACCATGCTTTCTTCTATATTATTTGTTTCTAATCTGTTACACTTCATATTTTACCCCGTTTTCTTCTATATTTTACCTTCATTTATTTGAACCTTTTGAGAAAGTGGCGCATTTGATTCTTACTGTAGAGTCAAACCAAGTTTACTTGTTTCTAATATGTTACAATTCATAGTATTTCTTCAATAGCAGAGTATCAGCTGTACTTAATTTACATGATTTATTCTATTTTGTTTTTTCTACTTGATTTTCGAAGCTAATAGCTGCTTTTATGGACACTAGTAATACTAGCTTGCACCCCTCTTTTATTTGTTGCTCCTTGAATTTCATTAAGGTACTTCTGCATGTGCATGTATCTCTGTTATGTGTCTTGCCTGCATGTTATGCTGAATTTGTCGATGCTGGAACTTCATGGAAACTCTTGTATACAGAGGATGCAGCTATATGATATTTTTATGGTGTTAGCTTGCAATCTATTTGTTTTTTTCTTTTGTTTTTTAAATATTCATTTATTGTGCTTACATATGTCACCTGGAATGTGCAGTTCATCTGCCCAGAAGTATTTTAGGAGAGTGTCACGTTTAAATTGGCCTGAAGGTGCTGTTTCAAGAGAAAGCATCAGAGCTGTGAGAAAGCTGGATCGACTAAAGGTTCCCGTTTCCCTCAAGTTTGCTGTTTTGGCTATGCTTATCTATCAACTAATCATAACTTTTTATTTAGAAACTTTAATACGTTCTTGTCATTGGTCTGGTTATCTTTTTTCCTAGATTTCAAGGGTAACTGTGGGTTTGGTTAAGGTTAGAAGTTAGGGTTTGCACTTATAGTTATTAGATATACTGTTTGCTATTCCTGCTAGTAGTTTTTTGGACATATAATAAAAATATGTAAGAATGGCATCTACGAACTTTCTTTTGCAAGGCACAAAATTGAGTCAATATGTAACTGCACATGGACAAAAATACCGTCCTTCAGAAAGCGTTAGCAGATATGGACCTTCTCTTTTGGAAGACACCAAATTTACTTAATAACACATCATAAAACAGGCTTGACGAGGACAATCTGCTACCATGTCAAACATAAAAATCAGTTTGGTTTATTGGAATTCAACTAGGAGACAAAGTGTGCAGTTTTGCTGTCTCGTTCAGTGAGTTGCTTGATATTCTTTCATACTGAATAATAGGTGAAAACTAGTATAGCTGCTATTGATATTTCATCTGGACTAAGAGAATGTCAAATGTAACTCAACATGAGTAAAAAGCTATGAAAATATGAAGAGGGGGGGGGGGGATTAAACTCTCGAATCCTGAACTTATGGACCGCAACTTCAGGACTTGGTATCGAGGAGTGCTGACCATTCGAGGGCAGCACTGGTGGACTTGCTATACGGTCTATTACGATTCGAGCCGTCGGAGCGTCTCAGTGCCCAAGAAGCTCTGGACCATCCATTCTTCAGAAACCCAACATGACTTTTTGAAGAGGCTTGACTCCGCCCCATGTAACATTGTACGCCAAGAAGGTGGTCAGGAGAAAGCAGGCAAAGCCATCCGTTACAAAGCTGAAGGCATCTTGCTCCTCTGTACCATGAAATTGATGTAAGCCTGTCGATAAGCCTTTTTCTTGGTGAAAAAGCTGATGTTTCAGTCGGCCAATGTAATGTACACTAGCATTTTTTCCTAGGGAGCTTTAGCGTGCCAGATGGCGCTTGCACGTTGTTAACAGGTGCGTCCCAATATCCTCATGCTGTAATGGCACCACAGTGTTGGAAAAACGAGTATAAAGGGTATCGGTTCTGTGCTGCGCCTTCGGTGCCCGTGCAGCTGTGCTCCCGCGGTGGAGCCTGTGCACACACATTTGAAAACAAGTATGATATACCTGTGACCTGAATGTTCTGCAGAATGGATGTCATGAGTCTATGATTTGTTGCATCCCAACTGCGTGGTGTGAGGCCGAGGCGTGGAGAAAGTTATCATGACATGGAATGTCGCGTCTTGTTCCTGAAACTTACTGTAGCCGTTGAGCTGCTGAAGAGCTGGATTGCCTGAATTTCTGGCGTGCCGAGCAGCGTGCCTGCGCCATGTGATTCCCGAAGGAGATAGCAGGTGAGGTTTTGCTGAAGAACGTGCTTGCATTTTGGTGCCATAAAAAGTTGGTTTGGCCGTTAAGGTCACAGCCAGGGAGGGTTTTTACTACGTATATGATGCCTTGCCCGGGACCAAAGGTCAGGTCTGATTGTTGGCCGAAGCTTCTACTTTTCAAGCATTTCTTCACCACACCACATCAAAACCTGGTCACAACACTGACTGTACGGTCTTCTCGGACCCGTCCATCTGTCGTACTCGTGAGTCGTGATCAGACCCTGGCCTTGTTTCTTTGCTCGTGTTCTATCTTCTCCGGTCGTGAGTTGGACACATCAGGAAAGAGGCAACACAGCCCCTACGCTACGGTCCCTACCCCGCGATGTTGGTGGCCCTGCCGAGTGCCGGCGTCGTGTAGCTTGGTTGCGCCCGGTCCACCCCGGCCAGCGACGGCTCCCGTGCTCTCCCTTTTCCGCCGGTTACGGGGCCACGCGTGCTGCCACGGCCGGCGTCGCCGCCGCTGTCCTCGTCGTGCCTCCCCCTCCGCTCGCGAGTCGCGACCCAGCACACGCGCCGTCCGGCGACCGGCGGCACGGACGGACACGGCTGGCATCACGAAGAAGCTTCGATGCTTGCCGTCATACGCATACGTTAGTTGGGATGTCGCTGCGAATCCGTTTCACACCCCGGATCCTCGCGACAACGATTGGAATTTAATCTAGTACTCTTCCAAAAGCCCGGGTCCTTCCTCCGCCTCACGCCTCATCGTCCTCTTGTTCTACCCACACCTCCTTCCGGATCCGGGCTGTCAGATCCAGATCCGGACGCGTCCGGCCGTGCCCGCGCCTCCGTCAGTCGGGCCGTCACGCTTCCATCGGTCGCCGAGGCCCGGGCATTGCCCTGCAGCCTTGCTCTTGTTCATCAGTTCCCTGGCCAGGAGAGGGGCACGTCGTCGACGCCTTGGCATGCCACGCCACGCGCCCCGGCGACACCAGCTGATGCTGCCGGTGCCCGGCCAATAACCACACGCGCCGTCCATGAACCGTCGCCATCCTCGGTTTCTTTTTCCGACGGGTTGCATTGGCCGTGCCGCTGTTGCTGCTGGCGACGCCGACGCGCCACGCACCGTCCGGCGGCCGGCGCGGCGAGGACGCCTGTGGGCTGTGGGAGCTTCCATGTCTGGTGGCCGTCGTGGCCTCGCCGGGCGCCATGCACACGCGCTCTCCGGGGTGCTTGGTTCGGCCGTTCGTGTGCCTGCCACTCGCTACCTAGCTGGTCGAGCGGGTACTGGATGTGCATGGACGCGTGCTGCTCCATGTGTGCTATCGGTAGCTGGCGACGTCGGTGGGTTGCTGCCGGGCGCCGGCAGGCTGATTTGAGAAGTAGCCGTCAGCATCGAGACTCTCATACACAGCACGTGTGCCAAGCCGAGCTTGTTGTTAGGCGAGGTCTCAGAGCCTGACATTCGATCGTGTGGAAGCCCGGAACCCCCTTGTTGCGGGATTATCAATTTCAGTTTTGGAATGGAACTCTCTAGCGATTGGAGTAGCATTTCAACGATATGATATCATGCGGTGAAGATATTCATTTATCACTTTGGTGTACAGGACTAAGATACTTTAAAAGAAATTATATAAAAAGTTTCAAAAGCATCCCTATTTTTATCATGTTATACATTGATACTTCTATATGATAATAAGTATATTTGTATACTCGAATGGTCGTATATTCAATGTATATACCATCCAAGACGGTCTAGTATGATAGCAAACTTCACGTACGTGCTTTTTGTTAGGTTGTTAGATCAGGTATGTCCTATATCATACAAACTGAGGTTAGCTACACGCACGCGTAGAAAAGATATTTTCATATTATCGTGGCAAACCGATAATCGAGCTTGTAAGGTGAGATTTGAGAGTTTGACAGTCGTCGTGTAAAAGCTTGGAACCGTTGTTTGGGTTCGTTTCCATTTCTAAATACAAATGGGTATGGTGTAGCGGCATTTAAAGAATATGATATCATGCAGCGAAGATATATTTATATTATATGCATATAAATACCCCAAATGAAAGCTTGACGTCTTATCTACTCCGGATTCGTGGCTCCATCTCCCGTGTCGTTCTCCCGATAGTTTATGTCATGGTACGCTCCGTGTGCGCCACTTGTAACTTGTGAGGGTACAACAGTGACAGAGAGCGAGACTGCGTCCGTTTAGGAGCAAATTAATAATACAACTGACTACTGGTTGTAAGGATCTTTATAGTCTATCTCTTAGTCTCTCAGCCCACTGTACAATGGTTAGCTTTTTACCATTAATACATGGTCCATTTGTCTCTCTCACAAATTTTTTTTGGTTCTTGCGTCAAAGCCGGCTGTAAACTTACAGCCCGTTTCTCCTCTCTCTTCTCCACCTCAGCATTCAGGCTGCTTGCAGCCTACCATAATATTTGCTCTAATTCAACAGATCCTCTTGACTTTGAGACCCATGCGCACCTATTCATTCTATGAAATCTTAATGACGATGAGACGGATAAAAAGCCACCCTGCAGATGAAAAGAAAGGGATTACTGTATCTCTCACACGCATGGCCTTTAGAAATTAAAATATTGAGGTCGCCGTTGTAGAGCTGCGATAACGTTACATACTGACTGGCCATGGGAGACCTGACTTAAGAGTAGAAGAATTTAGGGTAGTAGTCCATCATGACGGTAACACGAGCTGAGGTCAACTTGAACTTTACATGTGTTTTGCTACTAGATGTGTAGATAATAAAGGCCACACCTGTGAAAGGGTTTGTAGCCTAACCTCCTCTTTACGAGAGCCTTAATAGCATCTCAGATTTTTACTGATCATAAAACAAATAAAACAAATAGTAATACTCCCACTATTTATCTGAGGTATACTACACTTTGGGAAAGTATCTAGAAGCAGTGTGCCTAATAAACCATCACCGATACCTACAAAATCAGTACCGTAAAAACCTACGATATAAGAACCCGATTAAATAAGTTTTATATACTAAGTATACACATAATTTGATTAGTGGACGGTTAAAATTTATAAAGTTTATTCCTTTTCAGATTTGTAATTCAAACGGAGGGAGCACGTCTACGGGACTGCTAAAACCTCAGGTCCCTTTCTAAGTTTTATTTGTTATTAACTGCTATTTGCAAAAGGTTGGTTTGTTTAAGTGAAGTTCCACACACACGGGCCCGCCGTAAGTCGGGAACGACTTTGGACACGAGCTAGCTAGAAGAGGTATAAGCAAAGCAAAAAAAAAAAGAAGAAAAAAGGAAAAAAAGGAGAAAGGAAGCAGCTAGCGTAGCCGAATCTGCCGCCGTCCGGTGCCGCCCTTTGGGCTTTGGCTCGTCGTCCTGGCTTCTCCTGCCGTCCACTTTAAAAAGCCTGCTGCCTCCAAGGCGCCAGGCGCCGTGTGCATATCCATCGTCTCCACCTCTGCTCCATCTATCCGCTTCCTCTCCCGCGCCCACGCCACGCGCCCACAAGACACATCTCTCAGCGGACTCCGGCCCTTCGTCGGGAGGGCGGCGCCATGGCGGCTGCGAACGGGAGCGGCGGCGGCAAGGGGTTCGAGGTTCCCAAGGTGGAGGTCAGGTTCACCAAGCTCTTCATCAACGGCCACTTCGCCGACGCCGTCTCCGGTACGCCCATCGCCCTCCCACTTCCCGCACTCGAGCTCTCCGCTAGCTCTTCCTGACTGGTCACCTATACAGAATCAAAACTGGGAAAACCACCGTGCTCCAATCCAATTCCAAATTCGTCCAAACTAAGCCGTTCGTCTCTAATGGCACGCTAGTGCTATTCTTACGGTCTTCCCCCAAATCGAGCACAAATCTCTTGAAAAGTTCAAATATTTTCGAAAGTATTTCCTTTTTTTTATTTCTGGGCACAAACAATTCGTCTTCGATCCACCGGCGGACGGGTGGGCGACTGCGAGTGGCGCAGCGGGTGGCCACCTCGAGGAGGTACTACGAGACAATCTGCCTCGCTAGCTTCGGCCTTGGATTTCTCGCAGGTGAGATCTCGGCCGGATGACACCGTGCATGTCTTGACTCTTGACGAAGACAGGCCGTCCGTCACAGACTCGCAGTAACCAAGTAGGAGCTATAGCCGGCATGGCGCCTGTAGCTTTAAGTCGTCGCAGAAAAAGCAATGTTTTTTCTTTTGCTTTGATCTTGTGTGATCGTGGGAAGCGAGAGGCGACGGCAGAAGTGAGGTGGCTAGCCGCACGGCAACAAAAAATAAAAAACAGTGTTTATTCGGATAGAAATTGCTTTGCCTGCCAGTCTGCACTTTGTAATAATTAAATACAACTGATCATTAGGCTTAACCACCGTGCACTTGATGTGGAGCTGTACTCGACTGGACGAATGGTTGTACGTAGCAGTACCACTCTTGGCACCGTACTTGGATGGTCAATGCCGCAACGCAAATAGTAATTAAGGATACTACGGGTGTACTACTCGATCTCATGACCAAGTGCTAGCATTTTAAGGATATACGGAGGACGTACTCTCGTTTAGTGGTAGCTTGTCCAAACCACAAGCTGCGTCTCGACGAAGGAAAAAAGGCCTCTATTTTCAGAGCACCGATCGATCGACAGAATTTTAATTTGCACCGTATGCACGTAAAATTCTCTGAAAAAAAAGCAAATTCTTTTGTAACAAGCAAGCGACACGAATATCATCTTGTGTCTCTGATTCAGCCTTGGATCGACGAACTGTTTCGGCCATGCACGCTTCAGTTGACAGTGACCATCCATCCTTCATGAGCTAGGCCTGGCTTGTCCCGTTGCAGATGGTTGGTGCAACTGAAGCCGAGAGGCCCTAGCTTTCCGGATTCGTGCAAATTCGCCGACCACACACTGCCGCGACGCGTCCTTTTTCCAATAGATGATAGCTAGCAGTACTGAAAGCCAGGGCACCCGGATGACTGGGACTTGCCGACACCTGCTATTCCAGTTTATTTGGTACATGGGCACATGGCCACCATTTGATGCTCGCTCTGTCCCTGCTATTGCTAGCTAGCTAGGAGTACACATCACTGACCTTCCAGCCCTCGTCGTGGGCACTGAATTTTAGGGAATACGAAGTTCGTCAATCTTGTAGCAAGAACAGGGGCCGTGCATTGCTTCTACATGCTTCCTCTGCTATTGCAGGGGCCACGTGCACCACGGCAAGGCTTGCAAGAAGGTCTAAAATGAACGGACCACCTGCAAGTGCGAGATTGATAGGATAGATGGTGCCGATCTCGCCATCACGGGCGTCGCGACAGCCACAAAACGAAACAAAGCTGATGAGCACTAATTAAACGACGGATTACAGCTCGGATGTAGATTGACAACTACAACCACTTCTGATAAGTAATTTATACACGGAAGAATTACAGAAAACCACCTCGTATGTCACTTTGTGAATAGATAGATGGTCCTTGGTGAAAATTAGCAGCACAATTAAGCCCGGGAAAAAGTTTTACCAATTCATGAAGAAATAATCATGTAGACCAGCTAAGCCATGACGTATGTACTATCTACTATACATATAGCTTCTGGCTAGTCTACTACTGCTAGGCAGCAGTCTATAGTATGCAGCAGTCTCCATTTGATGAGATGGATGGAGACAAGTCGCCCAACCGCTGAGCGGCGCGTACGTGCACGCCGACGGAGGAGGAGCAATCACACCGGCAATTTTCTGGCGCTGGCCTTTGGCGCACTGCTCGTTTGCTAGCTAAACGCATGGTTCGGCGGCCTCAAAAATTCCAAATCAAACCGGACCTCCCGGCCCGGATGATGGCTCTTGTGGTGATGCCGCTTGGAAAATATTGTTCACACCGTCGAATCGGCGGGCTAGTCCGTGGTGGCTGCTGGCGGCCGTCGCCGCCGGCCACGCACACGGCCGGAGCCCTTGCAGGTCGTACAAGAAGCTTCGCTCTCGCTCCGGAACAGCAGGGCGTGGATGGCGCTGCGACGGCTGGCGCGCGGCTTCCGCTCGCGCTAGCTCGGCGGCCGTCGTGGCCTCGCCGGGCGCCGTAGGCAGGCAGGACGCCGCCTGCGGCTGGATCGTCGTGTGGATAGGCGCGCGCTGCTACAGCCGCTCGGTGTGTTGTCGCTGCCCGCTGACGTCGATGTGTCGCGGCGCGGCCGGCAGCGTCGAGCTCGCGTCCGCCGCCCGTCGGTTTCGGGGTCTCTCGGTCAGATACCCGGACATGCTCTCGTCATCGGTCCCCTCGGACATGCATGCTGCCTCGCTAGCGTTTCGCCATGGACGACGTAGATCTTACAGTGCGAGGAAAGCTCTATTCGATCACCAATTCACCATGTGTTGTGTACGTTTTAGCTTTCGGTCGTCACAAAATTGCGCAAAGCTTTCCTAAAAAAAAATTTGCTGGCAAAGCATTGCTTGATTTGTTTTCCGTGTGCTCGTGGGGGGGACGCAACGTAGAGCGAGCGTTCTCGATCCTAGTGGCACGACCAGGCCGGGCCGCCAGGCATGTCTATGTGCGCAATGCACATGCATAATCTACTCTATCTTATTTATTTATTTATTTGTTTTGTACTGCAGTAATCTGCCTGTTCTATCTTATTTATTTATTTATTCTATATGATATCTTCTACTATATCTAATAATAAGGCACATACAATAGAGCGGTTTTAGCTAGGTGATAGCATATTAATTATTTTTGAAAAATCTCCGTCGGCTATCGACAAACAAATAGAACGGCACCACTCAAGTATATCCAATGCACACGATGTCATCAGGGATTCAAATGCGAGGGTGTCATATTAGCAGCAGTGCGTAGAACATGAACACTACTGATAGAGAACGTTGTCCCTGTCCAGATTAAGAGATTAAAACTGAAACAGCAATACGCCGTGTCTATTATAGTCAGATGCCTGCCGGGTGCCAAAGTTCAGATAGTCTGGCTCCCAGGCATTTTCATTCCAATCTGTGAAAGCAGAAGCATCTGAACTCTGAAGTACATGAAAATTTGCGCGAATAGAAAAGAAAATATGACTGATCACTGTGAACTCTTTCCCGCAGGTAGGACGTTCGAGACCCGGGACCCGCGCACCGGCGAGGTCATCGCCAACATCGCCGAGGGCGACAAGGCCGACGTCGACCTCGCCGTCAAGGCCGCCCGGGAGGCCTTCGACAATGGCCCCTGGCCCAGGATGACGGGCTATGTAAGAATCCCAACTGGGCCCAACCCAACTGGGGTGCAGCTTTTCAATTCAAATCGAATGACGTGTGCGTCTTTGTTTCGCGCCATGCGTGTGCCGCTTGATTGATTGGCAGGAGCGGGGCCGGATCCTGCACAAGTTCGCGGACCTGATCGACCAGCACATCGAGGAGCTGGCGATGCTGGACACGGTGGACGCCGGCAAGCTCTTCCTCGTCGGCAAGGTCCGGGACATCCCCGGCGCCGCGCACCTGCTGCGCTACTACGCCGGCGCCGCCGACAAGATCCACGGCGAGACGCTCAAGATGGCGCAGCGGATGCACGGCTACACGCTCAAGGAGCCCGTCGGCGTCGTCGGCCACATCGTGCCCTGGAACTACCCCAGCACCATGTTCTTCTTCAAGGTCAGCCCGGCGCTCGCCGCGGGGTGCACCGTTGTCGTCAAGCCCGCCGAGCAGACGCCGCTCTCCGCGCTCTTCTACGCGCACCTCGCCAGGGAGGCTGGCGTCCCCGACGGCGTGCTCAACGTCGTGCCGGGGTTCGGCCCCACGGCCGGCGCCGCCCTCGCCGCGCACATGGACGTCGACAAGCTGAGCTTCACCGGGTCCACGGAGGTCGGGCGGCTCGTCATGAAGGCGGCCGCCGAGAGCAATCTCAAGTCCGTCTCACTCGAGCTGGGCGGCAAGTCCCCGATCGTCGTCTTCGATGACGCCGACCTCGACATGGCCGTGAACCTGGTCAACTTCGCCACATACACCAACAAGGTATGCTGCTATGCTTATGTTGTGATCAGTTACGTTCTTCGGGTCATCCAGTTCGAGCAGAGTAGTTTCTCATCACCTCTCTGCAACGACATACCCTGCAATGTCGCAGGGCGAGATCTGTGTCGCCGGCACGCGCATCTATGTCCAGGAAGGGATCTACGACGCGTTCGTGAAGAAGGCGGCCGAGCTCGCCAAGAAATCGGTGGTCGGGGACCCGTTCAACCCGCGTGTCAACCAAGGTCCACAGGTATGAACATCAGAGATTCAGTGTTCAGACAAGAATACACAACACTGGATGCAACGACCAACTGTGAGATTGCGATGCAGGTTGACAAGGACCAGTACGAGAAAGTTCTCAAGTACATTGATATCGGAAA
The DNA here is from genome assembly GCF_002211085.1 of Panicum hallii. Classification (NCBI taxonomy): domain Eukaryota; kingdom Viridiplantae; phylum Streptophyta; class Magnoliopsida; order Poales; family Poaceae; genus Panicum; species Panicum hallii. The sequence goes on along the minus strand of NC_038046.1, from coordinate 16,870,135 downwards.
GCGCGAAGGCGCCACGCTGGTCACCGGAGGGAAGCCCTGCGGCGACAAGGGGTACTACATTGAGCCCACCATCTTCACGGACGTCAAGGTCAAGGCTCAACATGAACAACAGATTTTGTTTTCCTGACCATCAACAAAAAAAAATACTGATTTTTCTTAAAAAATGCTAATTCAGGATGACATGTCGATCGCGCAAGATGAAATCTTTGGACCGGTGATGGCGCTCATGAAATTCAAGTAGGCCTCTTCCCTGAACATTTTTCAGTCTGACAGCTGAAACTGAATGTCTGAAACAACTGAACTGTAACATTGCAGGACTGTTGAGGAGGTCATTCAGAAAGCAAACAACACCCGGTATGGCCTGGCCGCTGGCATCGTGACAAAGAACATTGACATCGCAAACACGGTGTCTCGATCGATTCGTGCAGGCGCCATCTGGATCAACTGCTACTTTGCCTTCGACCCTGATGCGCCATTCGGTGGGTACAAAATGAGCGGGTTCGGCAAGGACATGGGCATGGACGGTCTTGAGAAGTATCTGCAGACGAAGACTGTGGTCACACCCCTATATAACACACCCTGGCTCTGATCTCATCCTAAGACAATTGAACAGCACATGGGGGAAAAAAAGAAGAAAAGTGCCTTATACAGATAAAAGAATGGGTTGTTTGTAGCTCTGCATCCGCATGGATTGATGATGTACAATGTAGCATGGACTTGTTTCAGAACAATAAAGACATGTTTCAGACTTTCAGTTGCATTGGCCGGTGTCTAATCTGTTCAAGGACATTTTTCAGTATTTTACTGACAAGTGACAACCATTGACTTCCATTGGAACCTTTTCTTGGGTTAATCGTAATACACGTTCCATGTGTTTCCATGGGACATTTTTCTCTACACCTGCTTTGATTTGATTTAGCAATGCTGCATGGACATGTTCAAGAACAATGAAAACACATGTTTTGGCTACGTCAGCTGTTGTTTCCTCTGTTCAAGAACATGTTACAGTATGATTGACAACCATTGACTTTGTGTGGATTCATTTTTGCTGATCGCACTACCGGATTATGTTGCTTAGTTTTGTGGATCATTTACGACATGATAAAGACGCATAGGCGTCACTTAAAATGAACACGGAATGAGCGTCTTTTCACGGACATTTTACTTGAAACAATGGAGGTCACCATTACGCAACAACTATTAAATAGATATTGCAAATCGCCATCTTTAATCGGAATGTCCCATCGGAGATGATTCTTTCTGATGTGATGCTTAACAGCAAGGAGTCTTGGATAGCTTAAAACTACAAAATATCGGCACATCCTTTGTCATATTTCGTCATTGGCCAAGACTTGGAAGTTAGAATAACAAGAGGAAAATCAACAAAGTCTCTGTAACTCTCATTGATCCCTGTTGCAGAGATTCGACCATACACCTATCATATCATAGACTGCTCTTTCTACTGACCAACAGCGTACAATTGCTGACACATTGTCGTGGCTAGGATCGTATCAGCCTCCCTGGCCCCAATGGCACCGAAGTCAACCTCTGATTACGCGCCGGAGTGGACGAAACCGAAGCAATAAAACAACCCAGCTCGATCTCATGAATCATGGTCTCCATAATGCAGTGTCTGATCTGCATTACTTAAGGGCGCAACTAGCTTTGATCAGATAAAAATAATTGCTTGTGAGCTTATCCAAGAATTTGGAATATTCTAATACTGTTTATCAGACAGGTGCTACTTGGGTTTATTAATTTAAATCAGGCAGTCTTGGCTGCAACGACCAATATTTAATCGAATTCGGTAGAAATTTTGCGCCAAAAAGCAGGCTACAGTTCGTTTGACCGGTGGACAGGACGAAAATTATGACCGTCTTATTCGATGATGCCATGATCGGTCCGTGATGGAGATTTTATTTATTTATTTGTTTTTTTTGTGAGAGGACAATAGGAGGGGGTCTGGGGGATGCTGTGGCCAACTTGCAGCGATTGGTGAAGTATCTTAAGAACATTTTGTTGTGATCTATGAGAGTACATAGGAAAAATGGTTTGCACTTTAGACTTGCAGTGTGGACTTCTGAACTTCAGCTGGCTTGAGCTTGTTGGGCATAATGAAATCTCTAGGTTGTCTCTAAGTTTATGCTTTTTCTTCAGACCGAGAGTACCGCAGAATGTGTTTTCAATTTTTTGACGCAAAAGGTACTAGATTTTCTCTGGAGGGACTACTTTTTTGAGTTACTAACTTAACTTGTGCGACAAGAAATGCACTCTGTAGTCGAAAAGAAAGCAGAAATCAATAGGGTGATGTGTCATACACAAAACTTCGGGACCAAGCTACATGTTCCCATTCCGCCAAGCAAGTGGTATCTGATCTCTCTTTCTCTGGACTCTATGAAGCAGAGACAGACAGAGCTTTCTCAGAAGGAGACAACAGACAACTATAATGGTCAGATCACGCAACCAAATAACACCAGCCGGCCTACCTGTTTGTTTATGCTATGCGCCGGGCAGACGCGTTCAACCGACGGCTAGCTTCAATCAGTTCGTATCTGATCGGGTTCTGTAGTCGACTAATGGGTTCTATGTGTTTCTCGCTGACCTGCTAATTGAACGCACCAATTGCCATCCAATAAGCAACACTGAAGATGGCCTATGGTAAATTAAAGCCTGCATACTTCTCTTCTTTTTCTATTTTCTTTTTCTTTTTTCCTTTTTTTGGGTGAGAGGTCAGTAGAACTGTAGGAGGGTGTGACAAATGCTGTTGCCAACTTGCGACGACTGGTGAAGCATCTTAAGCACGTTAGAATGTGACTTTGGAGGCGGGTACCAAAGCAACAGGGGTTGGCATTTTTACACACATGGACTCTGACTTCTGAACTTTAGCTGGCTTAAACTGTGGTTGGCAATATAATGTAATAATGTCTAATCCAGTTTTCTGGCTCCACAAACTTTTCCCATGTCATTATTATTCTAGATTTGGTATAGTGCATGTTTTCATTTGTGACCTAGATGTTTTTTTTTGGAGGGGCCTGTTTTGAGTCTACCTGTATGAATGCAACAATGCACTCCGATCTGCAAGTCCAGAGGTAAGTCGCAGCTCTCCTGCGCATTCGAAAACGTCCAAAGGGAAGTGGAAAACAACAGGGTGATGCATCAATGTGATACTTTGGTCCTGCAAATGTGATCAGCACAAGTCATTGGTGAAAGTTGCAGGAACAAGTTGTGTGTTTCAATTCGGCCAGCAATTGCTCTCAAGGAGAAGAAAGAGGGAGGGAGGGAGGCGAGACAACACACGAAGCTTTTGTAGAACGAGACAACCGACATGCCGAGATCAACATGGCCAAGTAACACCCAAGCAGAGCCAACGATCTACGACCTGTCTATGCATTGAGCACGTCATTCAACCGACGGCTTTCTTTCAGCAGTTCATATTTGCTTATGCTGTGCGCCCGACTACTGGCTGCATTTCTCGTTGACCAGCTAGTTTAGCAACCAATTGCCAGCCAATAAGTGGTGATGAACGTGACCGGCCTCAAGTTAATTATAACCTAGTTTTTATTTATTTATTTTTTTAAAAAGGATGGACCCCTTGAAGAATATTTGTGATTTATTTAGGGCTTGGTTGTATAAATAAAACCATTCCCTCCAAATACAAGCAAATTGGAGTGGAAAATGAACTAATTTTCCTGTGATCTCTCCCAATACACATGGATTGGAGGGAATTATTCTATTTTCAAACAATGCCATAGTCAGAATGACTGGTGATATTCATATTGTAAAACGAACTTGCATAGGCAAAATTACTTTTTGACTACATCAAATAGTTTATTCATTAGATCAGCTAGTGAGACGAAGTAATTATTTCCTTAGATCAGCTAGTGAGACGAAGGTGGCGCACAGGAGGGACTTTTGTCGTCACCACGGGTCCGGTCCTAACACAGGTCGTAGCAGGCGGCTTCAGTTCAGATTATTCATTTTTTGTACTTGCCTGACTGACCAATTCAAACTTGGCCATAGCTTGCTTCGCCTTCTCTACCTGATCCAGAGTTCCATGTGCTGCATTTTGAAGCATATATAGAACTGTTCAGACCAAAGTACCAACCTACCTTTTGATATTCGAATATACTAGGCAAATATGTCCGTACGTTGCTACGGACAAAGTTGGTATAACTATTAAATACGTATAGTTGCCCGTGCATTAGTTTGTGGGGATGGACTAAGGACCACCTGTCAATGAGTATCAAGTCATGGATGAAGAGCTGGTCCGACTCGCACACGGGATAGACTAAAACCCACCTGTCAACGACCCAAGGCGGATCAAACTAAAAATTTAGATGGAAACGTTACGTGCTTTAGAAATAGATATAGATTAGATATACAAAATTACCCTAGACATTAAAAATCCCGTTGTTTGGCGTAAAGACCGCTGTTTACTTGTAATAACGTCTGACAGCGTACACTCTAAATTGTGTTGGGTAATAGAAAAGATGAGTACGATTGCGGCTTGAGCTTGAGCACACACATATTTTGGTCTGAAACTTATTGGTCCTTTTATCAGCCGGGCCACGAAAATGGCCCGAAAACTAAGAATTACCATCGTCCATCCATCACTGTTTTCTCTGCCGGTTTTCTAATGACTTTCCTGTCGTGAATGGAAGAGACTGACTCGCATTCACGACCACGAACTAGTGCAGCGAGGAGGCAGTCTTTGTATTCCTGCTGTGCTACTTTAAACCGATCTGAAACCATCCTCCTTAATGTGATCTAGCTACCTGGGGTTCATCAGCCCGCGGTGCCGGCCCGGCGGCCAGCGATCAAGACACGGCAAGTCGGCAGCCTGCCCCGGGCTCTCGCGCACCGGAGGAAATAAAGCCGCTAGCGACTTCTTGTTAGCCCCTGGCTGGACGAACTCACACTAGCTAGCAGCTTGCCAGCTTCATGATCTTGCGCTAACAAACGGATTAAATTACGGTTGTGGCATGAATGACGTACGGAGTATCTAGATACTCTCCGTATGCTAAGCTATGGTTAAGCCTTGAGGCCGTCTGGAACATGACAGCTTGCGCAACTTCCCAACACATGACCATCCCCTCTGTTAAAGGCATTTTTGTCTTCACAATGAAGAACAATCAACCCAGCCAGCAGCTTTAATTCGTGGTCATTTTTTAACAGTATAATGTATACGAGACAGTACAGAAATGTTCTTCATGCTTGTCTAAGCGTCGCGAACTGAGCGTAGCTCAATTAGTTAGGTTTTTTTAACCTGTACATTTGGGTTCGAGTCTTCAACACGGGTGCTCATATTTTTTTGGATTATTTCAGAATTTAACTGGCACTATTCTTTCAGTAGTAGACGACGTGGCCATTGATAGCGACGCGCTAGTGGTGACTTCATAAATCTCAAGAATCTACCGGTTTAAACGCTGATAATAATAGGGTTGCTTACGTGCAGTATCTAGAGGAGTGTGCGTGCGTATATATGTAAGCATCTGCTCCGTACCATATTTAAAAAAATATATCTAAGCGTCACCCTGCATTAAGATGTATCCAATAGTGGTCCAAGCTTAAAGAAAGAAAATATTTTAGTTTCCGAACGAGTACCATTCGCGTACGTGTAACCTGGTGTCTCTAGGAAATCCTTGAGTCTAGAAGACCACATCTCCAAAATTTTCCAGTGCACACACTAGCAGAAGACAGAAAGTTTGCGAGTGACCGTATTTCCCGCGGGAAGCAAATAAATTAAACCGTCAGGAAATCCACTGCTTGTCATGTTGGAACCTTTGGCAGTTTGGCGTTCTCGTCATTTTCGGTGACGGTTTCTGACTGTTCACGGAATCTGTTTCCTGTTAGCGACAGCAGCAAACTGGTAGTACTCCTCTGAATGCGAAGGCGCAGGAAGCAGGAGCGAGAGCGAGAGTGAGAGGGAAACAGACACGCATGAGAATGTGGCTGCCTCCCAAGCCGCCCCTGTTCGCGCCGTGTCAGCTGGGGAGCTCCCGGTAAATATCTCGGACACGCAGCGTGCGTGTGCGCGCGTCTGCGAGGAAGCATATGCAAGTTGAGCAGAGCTGTCTGATGCGACAGATGGAGAGTTGACCAGCACGTTAAATTTTATATTCATACCGTACGTTGCTACGAATGGCTAGAATATGATCAGGCTTATTAACATTTATAAGAGAAGTTTTGCATAATAGTTTTAGAAAAATCTTTACCCTTAAGTTGTGAGCTCATTTTTCGAAACATAGATTAAGAGCAGCAACTGTATGAAATACATATAGTTGTGAGCTCATTTCTCAATCATATTTGAGAGCTACGGCAAAATGTTATCTAGTTTACCTATTGATCGAGCTTATTTTATTGCTGCGACTCCCACTTGCTTAGTTCTACTTTCCAAAATTCTGCACAAAGAAAAATGAAGAAGTAGATAAGTTGTCGCAATAAAAAAGTTCATCGATTTCATAACAGTTGGTAACTTTTGAAGTATGCTCACAAGAATATGGAGATCCTGGATGCAACAGACTGCCGTGATACCCCCTTCCTAAATTGCTCAGTTCAAGCCATACCATGTAATTCGACAATGGTTGCAATGTTGATATATAGACATATGAAAACAAACATCAATTAAATCTTATCTACACATATCACAAATATCTATCATCTGGATAAACAAAGTAGCAAACTAATAGAAGCTGGAAGCATGAACAATTTGCGAGGTACATCTTGCGAATTAAATCCTTAGTACGGTATGTGCAAGCCTTCAATCCTGACATATATATTACCATAATTCCCAAGCAGCTATTCTACAAGTCACAAGTCATTTTGACACAGCGAGCCACAGGCAAAACTAAAAGAAAAAGATTACAAAATCAAAACAACCTGCCTAAGGAAAACACCGTTGGCAAAGCGCTTCTCATAGGAAACTGAGATAAAACATTTATAGCCAAACCATGCCACAAATTCTAAAATATATTTTCAAAATTTACTCTACAAGATCAACAAAATCACTTAACATGCAGCAACATAAATCCACTACACAGAGCAGTAAAAGAATTTCTTATCTTTGTGTAGCTGCAGCATGGACCTCTTGAATCGCCTCCCTCCCCTAAACCACGACTGCTCAGACTGTCAGACCCATGTGTTGGCTAATCCTCCGCAGTACATGAACTCAATGTTCAGGTACATAGGAGCAGGAAATTCTTTCGCCCTCGAAATTTATAAGCAAGTAAATCTACCAATGTAACCTACATGAACCCCATGAATGTAGCAATCCATTAGGAAAAAAAGGAAAGTGACTAGAAGACATGGACAAGACACCGATGGTGCGTCAGAACCAATATGCAAGCAAATTAAACTTTATACTCAACCATTACTGTGCAACAATTTACATACTTTAAGGAAACACATGAAAGGACATGGACTTTGCCCATTCATTAGTTTGTTTTCTTAGTAAATTCAATTTGATGCTTTGCTTTTAGTAATCCCACAAGTGCTGATGTCAATTGTATTATCAAGTTAATAAGAACCCTACACGAAGTTTACCCCAAACGGGCCAACAAGCAAAGTTATTGATGGAGTAGATGTTTAACTTTGAGAGCAACAACTAATGAATATAAATAATTGAAGCGTCCCCCTCATCAGGGAAGACTTAAAAGTGATGCTTTATCAGTCCCAGGAGGTTGATAACACTTTTATTACATCAGATGGTACATCACCGTACAATTCTACGCGGTAATGGGCAGTGAAGCGCCACTATCGCGAGGATTATGACTAAAACCCACGCTACTACACTAGCTACGAAAAGGGGGTCATCAGAGTCTTGCGCCATGCGGAACTCCAGTGGTGGCCTTAACCACAGGCAAGACTGGGTGCAGGACGAAACCCTACTCGACGTCTTCGGGGAGGTAGTCTGGATCCTCTGCTGTAAGAAGTAAGAATGGGGTGAGTACAAACATACTCAGCAAGTCCAACCACACCCATGGAGGGGGTATAATAGAAATCAATGCACAGGACAATCCAAGGATAAGGTTATGGTTCATTTGCGGAAAACTCGGTTGTATGCAAAGGTTCGTTTAAAAATAATTTCAAAACAAGTTTTCTAGTACCAAGGAGCACATGATGTTGATCCACACAGGATCCAAGTTTTAAGCTGCTACCGGACTCCCCGTCCGCCGTAGCACACGGCACAACTGCCGAACACTTTCCAAACAACCCACACCAGTCCAACCACACCCAGAGAGAAACACTAGTTATGTGACCACACCATAACTTGCCCAATACCGTGGGCACGGCTATTCGAATAGATTTATAACTCTGCAGAGGTGTGCAACTTTACCCACAGGTGGGGTACCGCAGCACGATCACCTTGGTGTCGGTGCAGATCCCAACAAAGCCATTACCCACCTTAGCTAGACCTGACTAGCCACCACGGGATCCATCAAGGGGTCATTCGACCTATCTCCGAGGGTTAACCGGGGCATAAGTCACACCGAGCTTATCCCTTCTCCTTGATCACCCGTTGCTCTCAGCTCTCCTGATGGCTATCAGACTAACTAGTGGGATTTATGCTAAGCCGTTTCCCATACAACGGTCAAGTGGTTCGCACGATAGTGAAGTTAGGTGAGATGACACATCAACTCGGTCCTTAGTTGTGATAAGATGGATATCTCCCTTCCTTGCCCTGCCACACAGGCACGAGCACTCCAATCGGCAAATCACACAGAAATGCCATCCATTCCGTCTACACCCATCTTTCAAAATTCCAAATTTGTCCCTCCCACACACGCACACATTTTCTTTATAAAACCAGGTGGTCAAGGAATGGTTATAACAAATCAAGGGGTGGCTATCCTACCATGTTTTCAGCAAACAAAATACATGCAATTTTGTAAAACAGGCCAATGGGTTGTGTTGATAAAAACTAGGACAGAAACATGCATCAAAGGGGCGGAATTGAACTTGCCATCCTCAAATCCTTGCGGGAGGTCCTGATCGAAGCACTGTCCCTCGGGTTCGGGTCGCAGAACTGGTCCTCGTTTGCTTGATCACACTCGGGACCTTCCTCGTTCACTCCGTGTCCTATAACGCAAACAAACAGGCACACAATCAAGCGAAAGAACCAAAAGCTTTTATCATTGAGCTTGAATCGGAAATAATTTAGTTATGGAGATAGGGGTAATATTTTTGGGTGGTTTCTTAATGGCATGGTTAGAACTATACTAGAAAGGGTGTGGTAAAGTTTCGGGTCGATCGGAGATCGTTTGGCGCATAAAATGATGAGGTAAAGGGGGTTCATGGGTTAAACAGGGGTCCAGGGGCTTATTCGTAATTATCCGGAGGGAGTAAGGACCTATTTGCGAACCCTAGAAATACTCAGGGCATGCTAAAGGGTGTTGGGTATATTTAGGTTTATGTAATGGATAGGTTCGGTTTGAAATAATAGAAAGAGCAGGGTTTCTTTTGCAAAAGGGAGTAAATAGGGGGGGGTCCTCATTTGGAAATGAGAACAAGGCAGGGGGTTATCGGGCATATTTGCCCTGTTCTTCCTTCTCCCCCCCCCCCCCCGACCGAAGCAGAGGAAGGGGGAAGGGGCGGCGGCGGCGGCCACTTCGGCTGGCCAGGGCCCAAGGGCGGCCCGGGGCAGGGGGATGGGGGAGAGGGGGGCAAGGGGAATTGGTTCCCGGCCTTACCTTGGGTCGGGGTGGCGTGTGGAGGTGGGTCGACGAGGGCGGGCGGCGGTGGCCTTAGGAGTAAGGCGGGGCGGCGCTAGGGGCTCGGAGAGGGAGCTAGGAGCGGTGATGGAGGCTGTGGGGGAGATGAGCTGCGCGAGGGGCCGATTTATAGGGGAGTAAGGCGGTGGGAAGGAGGGGGACCGAGTGGTGGCGGCTGGTGGGCAGTGCGGGGCGCCATTAATGGCGCTCCGGCTGCTTGCGGCCGTCGTGGAGTGGCGTGCGGCAAAGGCGCGGGCGCCGAGGGCGACGTCGATCACGTGGGGGAGGAGGGGGGCCGGGCGCTGTGCGGCACAGGGACGACGGCACGAGCGGCGAGGGCGGAGCGCCAGCGGCGGGCGGCGCGGCCACGCGCAGGGGAGGGCGCGCGCGTGCGCGCACGGCGCGGCAAGGCGCGGCCAGGGGTGGGGGTGCGAGCGGCGGGCGGCACGGCGCGGCGCACGGCCACGCGTTGCGCGTGCGCGTGCGTCGCGGCACGGCCGGGGCAGGGCTCGCGCGCGGCGTGGGCAGGGCCGGCGCGCGGCCAGGGGTGAGGGTGCGGGCGGCGCTCGGGCGCGCGCGTGTGCGCGACGCAGGTGGGGTCGGCCAGGAGCAGGCGCGCGCGTGCACGAGGGAGGGGGGGCGGCGTGGCTCGGAAGCCGGAGGCCGGGTGGTTCTCGGGAGCAGGGAAAGGAGGGAGGAGAAGAGGGAGGAGGGGGAAAAAGAAAGGAAAGGGAAAGGAAGAAGAAAAAGAAAAGGGAGGGAAGGGAAAAAGTAAGGAGGGAGAGGAAGAGAAGGGAAAAAAAGAAATAGGAAGAAGGAAAAAGGAAAGGAAAAATGAAAAAGGAAAAGAGGAAAGGAGAAAAAGGAAATAGAGAAAGAGAGAGCGGGCGGCGGGCGTGCTCGCGCCGGCGAGATTCGCGGCGGTGACCGCGGCTGGTCGGCCACGCGCGCACGACGCTTGCACGCTGCGCGAGGAGGACGAGGGGCGGGACCGCGGCCGGATTCGGTGTCGGTTCGGGGATTCGGGGAATTAGGGCTTCGATGAAAACGTCCTGAAAACGTTTTTAGCGTGTGCTTTCCTTGGCGAATTTTCGGGGCGTCACAATAATCAATTAGTGTTTGCATAGTTTTTATATTGTTCCATTGAAGGCTCGCGGAGCAAAGGACATGCTAATTGGAATAGGGTGTTTACCCTGCTGCGCACCGATTTAATTTGAATATAAAATTGCTGTGCCAATTAACAAAAATCATATAAAAATTAACCTTAACTTCAGAATCACCTAGATTAAATTTAGCAATGAGAATGAGGATACAGGATGCAATGTTTGAAAATAAAGGAAAACAAAAACTGAAGCCAATAGCAAGGATGGGTTCAATATGCAGATGGGTGTCTTTGAAGAAAAAATTACAGAGCATTGTAAACCAACTTCTACTGGTAAATATGCCTATTGTTGCGCTCGGGATATGCTATCTGGACATCCATCCTATCTTCACGAAGAGCTTGAACCTTTCATCCTTAGCAATCAGCGGATCCGAGAAGGAGACACATCCTGCACTGAACCCATCGAAGTAATAGAGGAGGGCATCATGCTCCCTCGATGATGTCCCCCGCAACAAGCAGGCTCTAGCTAGCAACACTCCCTGGTGCCAATCCATCTAACACAATGCAGACATTGCTGGTGGAACTGAAGCAGAGAAAGCCAACTGTTTCCTTCATAAGGTGCAGTCGTTTCCTTCCAGAACTATTTATGGTGGTTCACTTGTCGACTATAGAGCAATCGTGACTAAATCATCAGCTTCGCCTCCATGCCCTCTACATGGGTAGTACACTTGGCAATCATTGTCATGAGCTCACACAACCAAAAACCTATTATTCAAACAATTAACTTGGTCTATAAAATGAAAATAGTCCAAGCCATTAACCAGAGTTAAATATTATGCAGATGTATTTATCTAAATTTGATGACCTTATTTTGAACACTAATTATTTTTCTCTCAAAACAGATTAGCCAAACATATTCTAAATAAGATTGTGATATTGGATAAAAAATTAGAGATAAAGTAAAATAAAATTCAATTTACCAAGAAGCAAACAATTGTGATCTGCTGGATCGCCTCCATTGAACTGGTAACAATAATGGGGACAAATGAAAGAAATGTAAATATTTACATATGACAAAAAGGTAAGCAATATAAAGGAAATATATGACCTTAGAAGCTCCTAGCAACTCCACCTTGCAACAAAAGCATAGAAAACAAGGAAGAGGATCATAGGAAAATCCAATCCCACCTTGTGAAGGGAACACAGTTTATTGGAGAAACTGGATATCACTTGGATGGATAGAAATTGGATGGATAGAAAAAGATTCCGGAAGCTTGATGCTTGATCCACCCGATTGAAAACAAATCCAGAAAATAGTTTGCATGCTAAGAAAGTAAATTGAAACATCAGTGATTGAGTGTTGTACCATTACCTCTACAATCGTGAAATAAAGAATTAACAGCTAGCGAGCAGATCATTATGAGAGATGAGAACCGCTAATATGATAAATTAAATTTTCTAGCTAGTGAAAAATGGAAAGAAACTGAAAGAGAAGCAATACCTTTTCATGTATAATGAAGATTGCAGTATATTACACAACATATAATTTTTGCCACTGCAGTATATCACCTATTCATGTATAATGAAGCCACCACAAACTGGGTACAACCTGTAGGGATCTTATTGCATGCATTTGCCACTGGTAACATCGCAACCCTCTAAACCATAGAATAAAGCATATTTCTTTAGCTGTACTAATTTCTCAGCACAAAAAATGACTTCTTAAAGTATATAATCTGAATGCTTGTAGAGACGAAATCAATATATGCCAGCATAGTGGTGATCATGTCTGCTTGCAAACAATGGATAGGCTGCCTCCGTGTTATCTTCTCAAGTGCTTGTAAGCATTGAATATGCGCAATCATGATCAGATAAAGTAAGCAATTCAGGTCATTGCCCGATCAGGTTGTAAGAGCTTTTGGTTACCTGCTCAGCAACATATTGAGCAAAGTACTGGCTGGCATCCTCCGTGCAGAACGAGAGCAGCTCGCAGAGTCTGTCAGCACCGCTATCAGCATGCCCTCCCCGCGCTCTTTGTGATTTGTGAATACAACTTTACCATCTGATGGAATAAATCTCCATCACCATCACCGTCAATATGAGAACCAATTGAAAACCATTCATACGAGCGTGTTAGCGCAGGTCATCTCACCTTGAGATCCATCAATGGAGACGGAATCCATCAAGGTAGGCGGCAGCGGCAACATCGAGGCAGGCAGAGGGATTAGCTGCAAGGTTGGGGGGTTTGGAGCTTTGGGCTCAGGACGCTCGAAAGCGCACGCGGAGCCAATGGCTGAACAAGGGCTAGCATACGCGGGGAGGAGGCCTGGTGGCCAGCGGGGCACAAGGACATACGGCAGCTATGTGGCGACGACGACAATATGGGAGGGGGGGGGGCAGCACTAACCGAGCATGGCGCAGTTTCTTCCCGCCACCGTCGGTTCCACGTGACCGGAGGGCGTCGGTTCCGCGAGCGGCCAGCTGGGGCGGAGAGAGATCGAAGAGTGGTTGCGCGGCGGCCCATCGACCCGCGCGAATGGGGGTCTCCAGATCCGGGTGTGCGGCGCGGCGGCCGGCTGGGGCGGAGAGAGGTCGGAGATCCGTGCGCAGAGAGCGGCAGCGCGGGCCCATCGACCTGCATGACTGGAGGTCGACGGATCCGGGTGCACAGGGCGACGCTCGACGTCGACCCGAGGAAGGCCGCGGTGGGGACGGCATCGCGTGGGGAGGGCTGGTGGTGACGCGTTGGGGAGGGTGGCGGCGGCGGTTGCGGCGTGGGGGATTGAGTCGCGAGGTGGAGGGCGGAGCGAGTGGGAGGATGGCGCGAGGTGGAGGGCAGAGCGTGGTGGAGCGCAGGGGATGACGGCGGGATTCAGAAGAAGGAACCGTCTATAGACGCGAGGTGGGAGGCGTGGGGTTAGAGGTTATTTAACTATTTGCCATCCTTACGACTGGCACCTGCTCATTTGCTATCCTTATTTTGACTCCTATATTTTTAACACTCTTAGCACGCAAAGCTAATAAATTATCAATTTTACAAACGTGGCACGCCAAATCAGCTGACCAGTGTGGAAGGGCTGTGCGACGATACCATCGTACCCCCGGTATTGGATCAATATGCCGTGCTCTTTGTCCGTGTATTTCTATTACTGGTGGGACCCACCCATCTTCTTCCACCTCCATCTCTTCTTCCTCTGTCCAGCGTTAAACTCCCGCATCGACGGATCCTCCCCCACCCTCCTGCGCCGCCGCCCACACCCCCGCCCGCACGCCTCTGACAGCCACACCACATGCTGCACGGCACTGCACCTTCACGCCATTTGCAAGCTACCTAGCACTAGCTAGCTGCATACCAATGCATCTGCAGTTGCAGAGAGGAGGGGTGTGAGGAGATGCATCTGAGCGCAAACGAAGGGATCGAGGGCTTGCGGTTCACGGTGATCAGGGCTTCGTCGGCGCCACGGCGGAGGCCTCGAGCTGCTCCGCCGCAGAACCCGCGAGGTCTGGTCCCTCGACCTCCGCGCCGCCATCCCCTGGTCCCAGCAGCTCGAACTTGGGTGTGGTCTCCGGCGCCACAAACACCCTCCGTGCATGCTGGAACTAGAAGGACGGCGCGGTGGCCGCGTCGCCGCCCGGGTCAGGCTTGCTCCTTCTGCGTCCGCTGCCACCGAGGGACGCTGTCGAGCGCCGCGACGCACGCGCGATGCTGCTTGGGCTCGGGCAGCAGTAGCAGCCGCTCCCCCTCCTCCTCCCTTGCCGGAGGACTGCGGCCTTCTCCTCGGCCGTCGGCGCGGGCTTCTCCTCCGCCTTCTTCTCAGCCTCCGTCACGGCCACCTCGGTCGCCGCCGCCGCAACGGGCGCGGCTTCTTGCTTCGTCTCGTCGGCCAGGCGCAGGTGCTGGCCTCCCCATACGACACGCTCGTCGGCATCTACAACGCCTCACGGAGGTAGGAGACGATGGGTGGATCCCACAGGCAGAGAGAAGAGAAACAGCTCAGAGTTGGACTCGAGAGATAAGGCGGGTCGAGGAGGAGAGGGTGGGCAGTGTAGATGTACGGAAGGATCGGGCAGTTAGGATGCAATGTTGGGAGAACTATACGGAGACAGAGCCACGGGGACGAGACGTGGACACTAAGTGTTCTTTTACAGTAAAGATTAATACGCAACGCATATAAGTCCTCCGGTTGAGGACAATAAAACACAGTCTCGCTCTGTAATTTTGTTGGAGTAGTATTATATGTATGTATATATTTAGATATATAATATATTCCGTGGTGGTGCATGTAATATACATGATTACTATTTCATTTGGAATTAAAATATCCGTGGAGAAGAAAGCAGCTGCGAGGCGACAGCGATTTGTCCAAAGTCCGAGCCTCCAGCGAGTGTTACCCAACGAGCGGCCTCATCCTTGTCCCCCTATATATAGGGAGGGAGGCCAGCAGCAGGGCCGCCTCCAGGCTCCAGGGCGACGACTCTTCGATCTCTTCTCCCTCACAGACGACGGAGAGGCCTGCATAGGGTGACAGGCAGCAGATCACACAAGCAGCAGAGGTCGACCACGCAGGCAGCGTCATCAATGGCGGGCGACGGCTGCAACGGCAACGGCGCGGCGGCGGGCGTGGTGGTGCCGGAGATCAAGTTCACCAAGCTCTTCATCAACGGCGAGTTCGTCGACGCCGTCTCCGGTACGTCTATATATATGTATATATATATATACATCACGTACGGTGCCCATGCTCGTCGCCGTGCCTTCCTTTCCCAGACCCGGCGGCGATCTGGATGATCCGCCGCTCAGAATTTTCCATTGTTCTCATCGTGCGTCGTATCTTTGCTTTCGTTTGCTTTGACCGTACTAGCAGATAGAACTCGGCGGCTCCATTTTGTTGAAGAATACATGCATGCAGCTGGAAATAAACTTGGGTACTACTAGTTGTTGGATCTCTTTATCGATCGTGTGGTAGCGCTACAGCTACCACTAAAGAAGCGATCGTCGCTGTTGGCTTGGTCAACGGACGCTAGCTAGCTGCTGGTTACTTCTGATGCCGCGGTGGCGCTAGATATAAAAAAGTAGGCGTGTCCAGTTACATCAGCACATGGCAGGCGTCGCCCGAGAACGGGACAGCGACGTTTGTTCAGGGGCGAGGTCGTCAGTCAATTTGTTCCGGGCGATGCGTGCGACCCGGTGGCGCTCTCATCGTCTTCGCCGCCGCTGCCCGGAGACCCGGACGAAGGAGACCGATGCAACGGCCGCCGGTGGAGACGCGGCGAGCCCGGAGTCTGGGTTAAACTTGCTCGGTCGTCACGGTAAAACTTGCAGATATTTTACTCGCTCTTAAATAATAGCCTATTTTAGCAAATTTAGATATATATATTTTATCAAACAATTTATAATTTAGAAGGAAGAGAGTACGCGATGCTCGGCGTACATCGTTCCAGCAGAAGAACGTCTACCATGCGTATCTATATACATCTTCCAGTTCCAGTATAGCGTAGCGCACGCATCTGTCCTGCAAAATAATGTAAAGTTATTTAGGCGTATCGTCGAAATTCTATTGTATCTCGATGCGTCGGGATTCACGAGGGTGAGCAGCTGCGGGCCGGCTGTTTGCAGCCGCCTTCCTGTACCACACCGCGTGCTAACTAGAGATGGACGGGGCCGTGGTTGCCCGTTGCCTCACGTCACAGCTAGCAAGCAGCGCCTAATCTGATCTTCCGCTGCCGGCGCCGCCGAAGCGACTTTCGCCGCCGGCATATCTGGACTTGTTGCTGCATGCTTCACACGCTACTTATAACAGTTTTTTTCCTGGAGAAGAAAAGGATGCGTGCCTTGTCTCTGAACGCATTCCCTCCATATTCGCAGGCAAGACGTTCGAGACCCGGGACCCGCGGACCGGCGACGTGCTGGCCCACGTCGCCGAGGCCGACAAGGCCGACGTCGACCTCGCCGTCAAGGCCGCCCGCGACGCCTTCGAGCACGGCAAGTGGCCCCGCATGTCAGGATATGTAAGTAAACAGAACCAGCCACCTCACCCTGCTCAAACCTCAAACGTCATCTAACGATTTGATTTGAACCTGCCGTTTAATTTCTGAAATGAACACACGGAATTTGGAAGAAAAAAAATGCAAATGTATTTAATTCAAAAGCCAAACGAAAGAAAAGGCATCATTTTACAATTCGCTGTAGCTCACTACCTGACCAAAATTGGTGTGCACCGGGCAGGAGCGGGGCCGCATCCTGAGCAGGTTCGCGGACCTGGTGGACGAGCACACGGAGGAGCTGGCGGCGCTGGACGGCGCCGACGCCGGCAAGCTGCTGCTGCTGGGCAAGGTCATCGACGTCCCCTCCGCCACGCAGATGCTGCGCTACTACGCGGGCGCTGCCGACAAGATCCACGGCGACGTGCTGCGCGTCTCGGGCAAGTACCAGGGCTACACGCTCAGGGAGCCCGTCGGCGTCGCCGGCGTCATCATCCCCTGGAACTTCCCCACCATGATGTTCTTCCTCAAGGTCAGCCCGGCGCTCGCCGCGGGGTGCACCGTCGTCGTCAAGCCCGCCGAGCAGACGCCGCTCTCCGCGCTCTACTACGCGCACCTCGCCAAGCTCGCCGGCGTCCCGGACGGGGTCATCAACGTCGTCCCGGGCTTCGGGCACACCGCCGGCGCCGCGATCACCTCCCACATGGACGTCGATACCGTGAGCATCGCATACCGATCACTGCTGTTGGGCTGTTGCTGCGTGCGCTCTCTGCTGGTTGCTGACCAAGGTTTACCATCCAATGCAAATGGTTCATCAGGTGGCGTTCACCGGCTCCACGGAGGTCGGCCGCCTCATCATGCAGTCGGCCGCGAGGAGCAACCTCAAGTCGGTCTCGCTGGAGCTCGGCGGCAAGTCGCCGCTCATCATCTTCGACGACGCCGACGTCGACATGGCCGTCAACCTGTCGAGGCTCGCCATCTTCTTCAACAAGGTATTATTGCATTGCAGGCAACATTGCACTACAACTACAAGTGATGATGTGCAGAACAGAATTGATTCTGATTCAGAGTAACGCCTGAACTTGCAATCCAGGGGGAGATCTGCGTGGCCGGATCGCGCGTCTACGTGCAGGAAGGGATCTACGACGAGTTCGTCAAGAAGGCCGTGGAGGCCGCGCAGAGCTGGAAGGTCGGAGATCCGTTCGATGCCACCAGCAACATGGGTCCCCAGGTATGATCATAGCATAACATAGCATACTCTGTTTCTTCATGGTTTCTCCTGAATCGCTTGGAGCAATGGATGCCAAATTGTTCAGGTTGATTGGCAGAAGCATCTGAATGGCATTGTTTGTTGTGCTAGGTTGACAAGGAACAATTCGAGAAGGTCCTGAAGTACATTGAGCACGGCAAGAGCGAGGGCGCGACTCTGCTCACCGGCGGCAAGCCCGCCGCCGACAAGGGGTACTACATTGAGCCCACTATCTTTGTCGATGTCACGGTAAGTTCCAAGGCAGCACAACAGATCGAAATTACATTACCATCCCCTGCAGTTAGGAAGAATGTCACTCACCATGTCAGATGTCACTAACACATGCTCATTTGGATGGACTGATCAGGAGGACATGAAGATCGCGCAGGAAGAGATCTTCGGCCCCGTCATGGCCCTCATGAAGTTCAAGTACGTCGCATTCTGAATCGCATTTTGAGTTTCTGACCGACACATAGTGACCATGTGGATGGGTTTCTTCTTCCAGGACGGTCGACGAGGTGATCGAGAAGGCAAACTGCACCAGGTACGGGCTCGCCGCCGGGATCGTGACCAAGAGCCTGGACGTCGCGAACCGGGTGTCGCGGTCGGTGCGCGCGGGCACCGTGTGGGTGAACTGCTACTTCGCCTTCGACCCGGACGCGCCCTTCGGCGGATACAAGATGAGCGGCTTCGGCCGGGACCAGGGGCTCGCCGCCATGGACAAGTACCTGCAGGTCAAGAGCGTCATCACCGCGCTCCCGGACTCGCCGTGGTACTGATCGGTCGGGGTGCCACCGGCCGGCCAGCCGGCCGGGACCGATCGATTCCTCGGTCTCCGTCTTTGTGCAGTGTACATGTGTGCTCGCGGCGGAGCTGCTGCTTGCGTTCTCGTCTCTGGTTTGTGACTTGTGTTGGAGAATTGCTCTGCTCCCCGTCCATCCTTCTATACAGCAGCTGCAGAACATGAACTGGTAGTATTTTTCGTCCTGTGATACATGTAGTAGTCAATATGTTTACCACCTAGACTTTCTAATGTTTCACAATTCGGGTGATGCCACACATCACGCGCCTCGAACTTTGCGTTCTCTCGGTCGATCAATCCCGTCATCTCATCCGACCATCCAGAGTAAAAATGTTGTTCCAATCCGTTTCCTTCCGCGAGTGACTGACTGCACAACGCTCCCCTGCCGCCTCCTGTCCCTGGCGGTGCCACTGTCGCAGTGTGCGCAGGCACTTCCCCTGCCACGCAATACCGGTGTGGCTCCACTCGCCACGTCCTGCATCCACTTGCCATCGGATGCCTACGTGCCTCCTCTCACGGTCAGGGGCGTTCTGCAGGCTTCACGGTTACTAGGAGTAGACAGGGAACAAGGGTCTCAACCCGTCCGTCAAGATCGATGTGCAAGCGAATCGGAATTGAACCCCTTTCAGCATATCCTGTACCCGGTGAGTATGCTGCCTCGGTTGGTTGGGTGGAGGGAGATTGGTTCAGATGCGTTGTTGAAATCCTCGGCGTCATTCCTTGCTGAACTCGATTGCATTGTTTGCTGAATCGTCGTTTGCATTGTTTGCTGAATCGTCGGTTGCTGTGCAGACCAATGTGGAGATCCCTGACCACCTCGACGCCGATCTTACCGAGAGGAAGCTGAGCCGCTGGGCTAAACTGCGCTCAGGAGAAGCTGACGGGTACTCGCAGATGTGTTTCTGGGAGCTCAACCTGCGCGCGCTCAAGAACAAAGAGGCAGCGCAGATCGAGTACCTTAAGGCCCTCACCGAATCGAGAGATCAGCTCCAAGCTGCTCTGTACGACAACACCCGCATTGGGTCAGGATATTCTGGTAATTGCGTGATTCGTCTTCCTAGTTTTGGCGTCTGACATGTATCCTCTCATTGTCATCTCGTTTCTGACAGCTTGTTCCTGTTTTCCTTGTTCCTTCAGATTACACATTCAGGTAGTTTTTCGCTGTTGTTGACTGTTGAATCAGACTCGCCTGATTTCCCATCCCGGCACCCATAGAAATGGAAATGACGAAATCCCCCTAGTTGTTCAGTCTAACTAGCAGTGTTTCATTCTATTGTTTGTCTTGCATGCAAGAAATGGAAATAGGCATATCTGGTGACCCAGACAAGTTACCATGGTTTGCTGAGAAATGAAATGAAATAGTACCTCCTGCCTACTATTGTTTGTTTACCCCTTAGATTTCCCTCTGTGACTATTGTTGTGGCCGTGCATTGTCTATGGAGTTTTCGTGACTTGATGATAATCCAAAATAAGCACTAGTTATGATCATAGCAGTAGGTAGTCTTTACCTTTTTTTCAGGTCAATAATCAAGTAGTTTTTCTATTAACATCAAGTACATGACATATTAGTATTGAATATTGGCTGTCTAAAGAAATTGTTAGTAACATGATGGTGCTGAACAGAGTGATGCTTTTAAATGGTGCAGAGCGAAGGATATCTAGATCACTAAATGCTGCATATGGACTACAGTTGAAGCTAAGTAATCTGATCCATGATTGCGTGAATATGTAGCACAATGAACATACAAATGTCGATAGCGACATCACAAAATATAGGATATAAAATTATATGATTTACCTTTATGCCAGAGAGTGCAGATGAGATACCTTTGCAAATCTGAAAGATACAGAGAAGGCTTGTGAGTTTAGAGGGGTTGTGCACGAAAGGCTAGTGGAAACATACGACAAGTGGTACAAAATGCATAAAAGATATAATTTTCTTCGTTCTCTGTATGCAAACCATAGTACCTACCAGAACTCTGATTTATCAGTGAAGAATTAGAGATACCAACAACACCATCAGCATCAAGCTCCAATATATAGGTCACAGAAATTATTTAGAGGGGCAGACATTGAGGACTTCCTTTTGGAATAAACAATACCAAGTTGTAGAGCCTATGTGTCAAAATTAACCATAGCACACTTTCTATACTATCAATGAAGAAGAAAGAGGCTCACAATGTAAATGGCATTTGGAAAAAAAATAGAATAACGAGTCAATGATTCTATTTGAAATTTTTGGAACCATATATCCTTGGAATCCCGATGTCCGAAGTCATCAGGCGGCATTATGTGAATCCCTCAAGACCATTTCAATTACACTTCAGTCAGAAATGAACTGAAGTCCAATCTTTTCTCTGCAAACCTACAAGCATAGCTGGTCACTTTCTATTGTATGAGATTCTGTAATGCATGAAAGCACATAGCATTATCATCCAAAAACCAATTACTTGCATTGCATAACTAGAATTAGAGCCTATGTTATACAAAGAATTTGCTGCGTGCCCACAGTGGATGTCAATTGCTCACAGATTTGACTACACATGACACCTATGAGCAATAAAAAGAAAACCTTGCTGTAATTTTTAAGGATACATTCAAATTGGCAGCTTAACCCAAACCCTTGTAATTTAAGTTATTTCTGTAGAAGATAACTTTTTGATAATCACCATGACTGAGTTGCCACTTTTTCCTCTGCCAAGCTCTACATGATCTACGGGAATACATGTTTGACTGACTATTTATATTCAAGAGAAAGAAAGGGCAATAAAAATAAGGGACTTCACTCAAGAGTCAAGAATAAAACATTGTCAAAGTAGAATTGGTAGCTATCACTTACACTAAACAGCCATTCTTTTCTCTTGGATGCCTGCAAGATAATTAGATATAGTGTTAAGGTAAACTGGATACAAAATTCATAAACTTGCAAATCAAGGTGATTCACATTTTGTATATGTCTCCTGGTTTGTTCTGGGTCAAATTGAGTAACTCAGTGTTAATTGAAATGATTACTATATCAAGTAGTAACTGAAGGTAGATACTTATAAGATTGCTTCTAAAAAGGGCTGCACAACAAGCAGCTCTAGCTAGGAAATTTGCTTAGATTAGTCACAATAGTTATGATGTCATTTCTGAGTAGTAATTAGATTAGAAGCCATATCATTTATTTTGTTTTAAATAGTTTCTGGAATGAATGGTAATGCGATAACTCAATAACATTTGCCTGTTGGATCATGCATTGTAATTAGCAATTTTATGTCAGTTAGTGAACTTGTTAGCTGAATAATCTACTGGAAAAGGAAAGAAAGAAGATCTAGTTGATAGAGCTGTTTAACAACTACTGTTGATGCATTTTAACTAATTGCCGGGCTCCAACTTGTCCTCTGCCTTCTCGCCGCCTTCTTCCTGGTGGTTGCCCCCGTAGAGGACGGCCTCTGTCTGCCCCATGATGCCGGCTCATCCGCGTGCTCAGGTTCAACCTCCTGCCCAAGGAGGAGGCAGGGCTGGGTGGCTCCGGCGGCGCCCCAGTGTGGCTGTTTGGGGAGTTCTGGAGCGAACGTGAGATTGCTCGGCGCTCTTACTCCAACCTATGGTGACTACTAGCATTTGTTATCTATTTACTATTTTCAGGGGGGAGCCCCCGTCTGCTTCTGCTCCCAGCAATTACCTCTTTTATTTTGTTCTAATCTCAGTTGCTATTTGAGGATCTAAGTCGACCACTCCTAATTTGTTAAGCTTCTGCTTATTGATGTGCAGACATGTAGGGGTTAACTGAAAATTGGATTTGTTGCTATATTTGACATACTGTGATAATACAGATCTAGGCTGTGGTTGATTGTCGGGTAATATAAAGCTTAAATCAGAAGGAAATAATAGTACTGAGATTGTCTGATTAATTGTTTCATACCTAGGTATATCTTTTTCTTTTTTATGGTAGGTATATCTTTTTCTGAGTGACTGGAAAAGATGTTCCACTCAGGCCACTGAATAAGCATAACTCTTGTATCAGTTTTTTCTTAAAAAAAAAACTTTTAGTTGCCAATAGTTCCATGAGCACTGCACCCGTAGGTAACAATCGAAGTTAGCTGGACAAGGTACATTATGGCGCCTACATTACTAGATTAGTGACCTTTGGGCAGACTCTTTCAGGTGATTGAACGAGTTTTGTTGAAGCCTCGGCCGTCTGTACAGACTTCAGTGGTCAATAAACCTTACCTCAAGTTGGCATACAAGTATTTTGGACCATATGCAGTTCTGGAGCGCATCAGCAGCCTACAAGTTGGCTCTTCCACCTGACAGCAGGATCCACAATGTTTTTCGTGTGTAACATACTAACATTCACACCTGATCATTCACCTGCCTATTCAGAGTTTCAGACATTCACAAGTTGGTGAGGTGATCCTTGAAATTAAAAGACGTTTGGTGAAGAAGGGCAATACAGGAGTGCCTCAAGTATTGATCAAGTGGACTAAAAT
Organism: Panicum hallii; assembly: GCF_002211085.1. Lineage (NCBI taxonomy): Eukaryota > Viridiplantae > Streptophyta > Magnoliopsida > Poales > Poaceae > Panicum > Panicum hallii. The sequence continues at coordinate 16,846,818 of NC_038046.1, read as the reverse complement.
TCCTTGAACAGGCGTTTTCCAAATACCATTGCTTGGGGACAAGCTGTCTCAAGGGGGTCAATGTCATGCCCAGCCATGACTGAAGATGTGTCCGCCAACATCAGTTGGAAGGCTTACGCGTGAAGAGGCGTTTTCGACGTCATGTTGTCTTGTAAAGTTGAGTTTAATTAAACTGTCATGTGGGCCATAGGCTTGTATCTGAACCTGCTATGAACAATCTTATTCCAGTTCAGTAAACAAGAGGGAAGGGAGATATCCTTCCTCAGGTTATCGGCATTTTGATCTCTCCATTTTCATCTCGGCTACGGGTTATCACTAGTCAGCATGCGGGAAATTTCCGTGAGTGAACGGTACTAGGTTTATGCCACTTGTTCTAATAGAATGGTTCCTCGTCAGCTTCCACATGCATACCAGTCGATGTTGACCTGCTAGCATGCTAATTGTTAAAACTCCAGTGACCAAAAGAAAAGTGATTAAGGAACTTTATCATATTCTCTTGTCATCCAAACAGCAGCGGTATTACAGGCAGGTAATGGATGAATTGAATACAGCTGAAACCCAGCCCTTAGCCGGTTAGCCCCTTATACAACCTAGTTAGTTCCAGCTCCATCACAACCAAGCTTATCTGTCCTGCTCAGCTTCCAACGCAATCCAATATGGGTCAACTAGCTTATATGGCCAAACATTTTCAACATCCCTACGACGAACTTTTACCACATCAACAACACCACGATGGTCTGCTCTGAAAAGATATTTCTTGGCAGCTCTGTAGCCATCTACAAAACAAAATCCGTCTTCCGATGTGAGAAGAACATTCGTAGCAGCTACCATAGGCTTTGGATTTATCTTCATCGTCTCCAGCACACTAGCATTTCCCAGAATATGGAGCGCCAAATCCACTTTATCTTTCTGACCGTAAAACCCAGTCATATTAACAACCTTCAGATGGGAGTGAAGCTGTGAAGGAAGGCTCCTTAGCTCACCATGGCGCTTGCGATACCGTTCCAGAGTACGGTCCATCCACATCTGTAAAACTCATAAATATGAGTTACCTACACGAGACTAACACACACTGGCCAAACACTGATAAATTCATATAGGAAAATCAATATATTACACATGAGTAAACTACTCAGCTCTAATTTGACCCCAGGACAATCTACTCCGGAACACTCAACGGAACAAAACTGTCAAATCAAGCAAATGCAAACTTGAGGGCAGTAGTTATAGCAACCTGGATTTTGCTGATGCTGTGATACAGTCGGCATCATGCTAGCACCACAGCACTTCAGGTCAGGGTGAAAGTCAGGTGGATGAGGAGTTCAGGGTAAATCAGAAGACCTAAAGAACTCAAGTGCATAATATCTATTATTTTTCTTCTTTGATAAATAGTTGGTTAGACATCTAACAACATACTACTCTCTAAGCAGCATATCAGTAACACGAAACTCAACAGATAAACAGTAAATAAGGAGGCACCCAGGGTTCAAGACTTAAAAAAATCACCAACTTACATGAAGTTCCAGCTTTTCCATGTAAGGAGCGGCCTCAAGGAGGCAAGCAAGGTCAAGAACATCAGTTGTCCTTGTTTCCAGGGAGACAAAATTTAATTCCAGTCTCATGTGCCTTAGGTAGGTAAATCTGAGAGGCTTGTCCAGCATATCAGCTCTCAACATACACAGAAAGCAGTAAAATTAACAAAAATCAAAATAAAATGAAAATAAGAAATAGAACAAACCTCAATTTCTTGGCATCGTATGGTCAGCATCTCAAGACGAGGAAGAGTACTGGGAAACGCAGTGAAGATATATGCAAGAGCAGAGCAAACATCTGGCGACTTTATGCATACGTTTCTTAAAGTACTATGAGATGCTAATGGCATCAACGGACCTTCACATTCAAGTGTTATCAGGCCGGAACTTAACTCTAGCTCTTGAAGCAAGGGACAGTGACTGACATGCAAATGATTAAGGTGATTTAGAGGATGACGTGTCCACAGGCTTGTTAGCATTAGACAACGAGAAATTCCAAGAAACTCTAAGACATTGCAGTTAAACAACGTAGTCTCAAATTCTTCACTAGTAATGTTCACATCTACTAGCTCAAGTTTTGTAAGGTTTAGAAGAACCTTGATGTTTGAGGGCTTCTTTAGAGAAACAGAACCAAGTTTCATAGATTGCAACTGAGAACCAGTAGTGGCATCAAAAAGCTGGAAAGGGAAGCTATATGGTTCCATTGGAGGATGAACAAATGTGAAATCAAGAATAAGTTGTTTTGTCTTAGATGCAATAGCAAACTTGAGCCACCCATCTATGTACTCTGCATGTTCATTGTGCAAACTTGAAAATTCAAACTCCAATTTCTCAACCCCTCCACCAGAGTGTTGGTTTAAGACCGTATTGACCCTGTCAATAAAAACTTGCTCTTTTATCGACGAATAAGGAATCCTACATTTTTTGTTGTAAAACAATGATTTAAAAGAAAACTTCAAGTTCCTACGGGAACACCAAACATCTTTCCAATGCTTTGATAATATGCTTGTCCTCCTTTATTGGCAGTTGTGATATAATATAGTGCAAAATATCCTGTAGAACAGAAGGCAACGGTGTTATAACTAGCAATGGTTCAATTGCAACAAGAAAATATGCTCCATAGTGCAACATGGCGCAACAGATGTTATGAGGAGAGTGCATCACATGATGAATTGTGTGGAGCAGAAGTAAAGCAGTCACGTTACTTGATTGATATCTGACAATTCATACCGATGGTAAGTCGCTCAACTGGAGCCTTGATTTCTTTTTTTTTGACACGTGGTCCATTTAGTTGCTTCTTTGAGCATGTCTTTCTCTTTGCCATCTGTGTACACTGATCCCCTTCTGCAAGGAAAACATGCACAAGAATCAATACAGTTATCTAAAGCATCCCCTATTATAAGTTCATTCCAATCATACCACATCTGAAGTTTTTTCTTTCACTGAATTATTTGAAGTGAGGCACGATAATAGAGATTGAAACATTATCCAGGATGTGTTTGTCCTCTGAACTGATGTTTGCACTACTTATTTGTTTCAACACAAAACCATAATGTACAAATCCACGGCTTGTTGCCTTAATAGTTTTCTTTAAACAAAACTGCACACCGTATTATCTGAAAGCAGAAAAACTGAGAGCAGCGTGCAGATTAGCTCGTACGAGAGACTCCCATAGATCTGAAATTTGTGTTTTTTATCTACGTTGAGCAGGGACGGACCCGATCTAGAGCACGGATGTGCATGTACAACCGATAATTTTTTGCAAGAAATCGAAGTTAGTGGATTTGTGTGCTTTATTGATTGGGTCAGATCCGAATACAGATAGCTCATGTTAGGGTTTGGAGTGCTCGGTTTCGCACAGAAGAAGGGAAGGGCGTGCCTGGTGGATGGATGCAAGTCGCCGGAGAAGGGCCTGACAAAGACCTGGCAACGTGCGGTGCCGCTAGGAAAGGCTGGAGAGAGAGAGAGAGAGAGAGAAAAGGGGGGGGGGAGGACATGGAAGGTAAACAGGAGAAATAAGAAGAGGGGGTGAATCGTGAATTGCCTAGGGCGGCACTACAGTTGTGTTTTGGTCTCTTTAGGCTCCCTTTCGGTCCAATCCCAAACAGATCGGTTGGGCTAAGCCTACCAATTCAGGCCCGTTTCAGGACGAAGAGACTGGGTTGCCTTAGTCCGGTCCATGTCAGATGCATTTGGGCCTTCCCCCGCGAGCCTAGCACTGCCTCTACTGCCTTCTGCTACCACTACCACCACCGCATCAGCTCTCCAGCAGAGCACGTCTCGGACCATGGACCGTGCTGCTGGCCTGGTGCCTGCGTGCCCTGGGCCACGAACAGCCAGCCGCATGACCCCGTAGAAGCAGAAGGCGGCCGGTGAGCAGCAGGATGTGCGCGCGCCTTCACAGTCGCCATGTGTCTTCTCTCGATACAACATAATAAAGTTGTTGCTGGACTAAGATTATACCCTATCAACCCGCTCCTGAGCTAATTAAAATTAATATAAAAATAAAGCTTATAACTAATAATTATAATTATCTATTTCACACCTTCTTTCATCCATTAAATATTCTAACACACATTCTAAAATACATATTTATCATTATCTAGTTGCAATAGATTTTATTTTTCATCACACCTCCACGTGTGTTTGATATATTTAATTGAATCATTTGTTTGTGAATTGGTATTCTTATCTCTTCTGCATGGTGACACATATCATGGCTAGTATTTTTATATAAATATTAACATAAATAATATATTAATAATGATAGAAATAGTAATTTAGAATTATATTGGTGCACTTTAATATTTTATTATAATTATATAAATTAGATTTAGATTTAGAGGTTACTTTAACTTTTAATAATGATATAATTGGATAATTTATATATAAATTTACAGGATTATTTATATTATTTTTATAATGGTTTAGGTGGTTAATTTATATGAAGATTAGGAAGTTAGTTTAATTTTTTTATAACGACAGAAGTGGGTAATTTAGATACATGTTTAATCTATTTTTTCATAATAGTAGAAGTGGGTAATTTATTAGAAAATATAACAGATCCAATGACTATTATGATTAGAGTTGTCGGATTGGTGGCCAGATGTTTCTGATGTGAGAATTTCTAAATTTCTCTATTTTTTGAGTGCCATCTATAAAATCCTAGGTAGCTTCATATGGAGGCTTCAAAAGGAGCCTCCAATTAGTGATAGTAAGATATGGACTACCGACGACTGTTCTTTTAGTTAGTTTGTCAGGAAGTGCAATCCAATGCAGCAATGTAGAAGGAATTGCTGAGGCACCCTCCAAAAGAGGTGAGTCAGCTAGCTCAAGGCTATGCCACATCAGTTTTCTGTCCATATGGAAGAGAGAGAGAAGAGCTATCTCTGATTCAAGAGATAGTCTTAACACATCCCTAAAGTGAGATTGATATGTGAGCTTATTTAGATGTATGAGCTGGTGCTTGACCTAACTGTCGAAGGACATATCTCTTCCACTATCTCTAACCTTCGGAGGGTACTGTCACTCTGTCAGCCTGGCAGAACGAGCAAACCAAGGTTCAAGGGTGAACACTTCTGTTAGTGTGCTTTGTTCGAGGACTTGAATGAGGTAGAAAAAAAATGTCTGAATTGCATGAAGAATCAGAAAGTCAACATGTCCGTCTGGCTTGGCAGGGCTGACGGTACGTTTGGTTCTATAGAGCTAAACTTTAATCCTAACACGTCCAACGAGAATCTCCCTCCATTCAGTTATGATCGCTGTATTTCCAAAATTGAGAAATTCAGGGGGTGTTCGTTTCCGGGTACCTAAATTTTAGAGGGGTCACATCAAAGAGAATCTTATCATTTAGAAGTATTAAATAAAGTCTAATTACAAAACTAATTGCAGAACCCTAGTGCTAATTCGCGAGACGAATCTAATGAGGTATATTAGTCAATGATTAGCGAACAATTACTGTAGCATCACTGTGGCAAATTATGGATTAATTAGGCTCATTAAATTTGTCTCGCGAATTAGCATCTAGCTGTGCAAAAAGTTTTATAAACAGATTTTATTTAGTACTTCTAAATAGCAAGATTCTCTTTGATGTGATGGGTCTAAAGTTTAGATAGAAGGAAACGAACAGACCCTCAGTAATCGCTGTATTTAGTCTCCGCCTCGGGTTTCCGCGAAGCAGTCTGTTCAGCTTCATCATCGCAGTAACTCCGGCGCGCCTCGGGACGATGGAGAGGCAACGGCTTTGCCTCCTGGAGATTAAAATCGGCTGTCCACATCCCTCCTGATCCATTCACGAGTTCACATCCACTAGCGACTCGTCACATCCATGCGCCACCGCCGCTGCAGCCTGCTCGCCAGTGCCTCGCGCCGTCCCATCTCCAACGCCGCCTTCACCTCTCCTCGGGTCATGTTATCCCGTCGCCAGCGCCTCTCCTCGGCTCGCCGCACCCACCGGCAGCGCCTCGCGCATGGAAAACTTGGAGGACAGAGAGCACCATGGTGCTGAAGAGGTCATCTACGAGTCCGACGAAGTTCATGTCGTGCTCGACACCTTCGCCGGCGAGACTCAGGTTCCTGATTCCCTCAGCGCCGCGGACGTCGAAACGGTTGCCGTAGCCGAGAGCGAGGTCGACGTCGCTCATGCCCTAATGCTTCTCGCCAAGACTGAAGTGAACACAGTTTCAAGCAGACAAGGAGGCACGGTACGTGGCAAATTTGATGATTCCTCTGCTGGTTCCTTGCTTGTACAGAGAGGACGACGAGGATGTCAAGGATGCAGCGACTGATCTTTGATCTTCATTGGATCAGTCATGGCTATGGTCATGGGTTTGGAGCACCCGAGGTTGCTGATGAAGAGTGACGAATTCGATCTTGGAACATGTAGCACTGTTATGTTGAATTATATCTATTTTAAGATTGCTTACCCTTTGATGTATGGAGAAAAAAACTAAGCATTGTTCTGTTGATTTTTACTTAGCTTCTGGTAGGAAGTGATGGACAATAAGTACTGAATGTTTTTGGACGTGCTATAGTCCCATGCAAAAGAGAAATGAGCAAATCTATTTTAGTTGCAGATAGACAGTACGATCATCCAGTACATAGATAGACATGAAACACATGATAACCTAATGGACGAACTGAACAGCTTGATTATAAAGGTCTATAGGACACTTCAAGCTAATGGGCAGAGCACCTTGCATCTCCAAATATTTCTTCTTCATGTGGGGAAATGTCGTAGTGCTGACCTCCATTATGCTTCATAATCTCCATCATGCATCCTTGTTGTGTTAAAAAAATCCGATTGGCCCGATCCACCGGGTACTCACGGAATGCCTTCTCTACCTTGGCCACAATTTGATCAATATTGTTTGGTGTTCCTCTCTCAAACAATGCTTGGATAGCTGAAAAAAAACCGATTAAGATCTGGTGAATTTGGTGGCTGGCATGTTAGCCTAATGTCCCATCCATCAGTTTGGGCAGCGGCTACAAAAGCTGGGTCATCAACGGCAATATGAGTCCGAGCATTATCTTGCTGAATGAATATGAGCATATGTCTTTCCTCCGCTGGCCACCTTGCCTTTATCGCAGCCAACACCTTGTTTATGAGGAAGTCACGGCTATGTTCTTTCTTAACTGATGTCATTGCCTTTGTGATCAAAGTACCTACACAAACCAAGTAAATTTAGCAAAGTCGATTTAACTAATATGCTGAATTTACCATCAAATATGCAATTTCCATTTTCATCGAATCTTGGTCGAGTGACCATAGCAAGGAACATCACCTTCTCTATAAAGTTTTTGCTCTTAACTTCCCTATGTGGCATTTCCTCATCGTTCGCAAGATAATACTTTTGGTTTCATCGAGTCCTATAGAACCATTTCTCATCTATGTACACGATGTTGTACAGTGGCTTGAAGCTAGGAACGATCGTTATCTAGGTACAGTGCTTGAAGCATGGACAGGCAGTACGTGTACCTAACACGAGCCTTCTTGTTCTCATCGGTCAAGCTAAATTTGAGGTCGTCAGTGTGCCTACGGAAATATCCTTCCTTGTAACGGTTATAAAGCGAGGTTTTCTTAACGCCTAGAGCATTGGCAAGATCCTGGAACATTGTGCGCTGGCTCAAAGGCACGTCTTTGATCGATTCCATATCTATTTCTATTCTTTTGCGACCACAATTTCTAACAAGCTTGTTTTTAACACCTGCTATCCCACCATAGTCGTGTCCAGAGCGCCATATTCTCTGCACAACACAGCGAGGCACACCAAACTTCTCTGCAACTTGCCTAGACACTCCATGATGCAAGACAGGAGGATCTGTCTTCGCCAACAATTCTAGATAAATGGCGATTTTTAATTCATCAGAGTAGTACCTCCTCTTTTTATCATTGGAACCTGCACAAAATAAAAACCATGATAGCATGAACATCTTAGCTACTGTACCAAAATCAAAAAATAGTGAGTCGGCAAGACATATTCATGCGTAAAGAGGAAACATTTTCAAGCTAAAAACATGAAACGTCCAGCAGCTCCTACATGTCCAGCAGGTACTTACCCGCCGCAGCTGTTCCATCAGTAGCAGCTCCGTCAGATCGTCCTTGTCCAGCAGCTTCTCCATCAGCATAAAGAGGAAATGAAGTGAAGCTCAAAACATGAAACCGATCTTATCTTAATGAATCAGTGAGTCGCCACTGGAATTAAGTTATCCGCTGCAGCTATTCCATCGCCAGTAGCCCCATCATGTCCAGTAGGTACTCCATCAGCAGCAGCTTCGTCAGATCGTCGTTGTCCAGCAGACCCATCACCAGCAGCTACGTCGGCTCTTCGTTGTCCAGCTGCTTCTCCATCAGCAGCCGACTGCTCTTGTTGCGAGGCACCTAGGACAAAAAATCATCAGACATCATTCGAACCATGAACGGCACTACAAACAAACACCAATACCTTCATCAGTCCACACCAAGTTATAATCGAGTTCATGTGCAGGCCCTTCCCACTCGCCAATTTCTTCCCGGTCTATGGGAGGCTCAGCATTGAGGTCTAACCCATTGGGCATCATTGTTACTGAAGTTGGTCGAGGGTAGCAGCGGGGAGGAGAAAAGTTGCGGACTCCCTCACATACATGGCGATTTATATAGATGCATCGCTCAGTTTTGAATTTTGGATTGAAAATGGAAGCCCGGGCATTAGAGCGCGCCGTTTTCATCAAGCGATGCCAAAAAAAAAAGCAGCGGAGGAAAGGAATTGGCGCCCGCCGAAAAGAAAAAAGAGGCGCGCAGAAAAAGGATTAGGCGCGGAAGAGAGAATCACGCGCGGAGGAGAGAAAAAGATATGTTGGTTTTCGACGTGGGCCGCGACAGAAAACTCGTGGGACACGAGGAGTCCGGCCGAAAAACGATTGCAGAAACGAGGAAAGGATGGTTAATGTGATTAATGAACTCATAAGCATGCTTGCTGCCCTTGGTCATTGTGCCATGTGAAAATATTGCGATCATAACTAAATGGAGGGAGTATTTAGAGTATTAAATAAAATATATTTATAAAATTTTTTAAACATGCGGGTGTTAATTCGCGAGACGAATCTAATGAGCCTAATTAATCTATAATTTTGCAACAGTGATGCTATAGTAACTATCCGCTAATTATGAATTAATATATCTCATTAGATTCGTCTTGCGAATTAGCCTTTAGATTCTGCAATTAGTTTTATAATTATAATTTGTTTAATATTTCTAAATAATAAAATTCTCTTTGATATGATAAAGCTAAAGTTTAGCCCTCCAAAATCAAACACGCCCTGACCTTTTGAAAATCTAACGTCGTTTACGCCGGCCTCAAGCTATCAAGCTGTGACTTGCTCTGCATCTTTTCGCACGCATGACACACGAGATGCGTGGCTCGAGATTGCCTTTGTCATCAGCGTGGAACGGAGCCAGAGAGCTGCAGAACCATGCTGACCGACCACGCGCGACGCGATACACATGAATACGCCTAGCAACGCCCCTGGAACGAACATACAGATGTCTTTTCTTTTAATTATCACCATCAAATCAAACCTATACTACGCCATTCATTTTGCGTTACGGGCCTGGGCTACAAGCCCGTGTAGCAAAGCCTGGGCAGGCCTTCCGGCCCAGCTAGTGTTTCTAGCGTTTCGCTCTGAGCTCAAGTCATGGCCGCGCTTAAAATCAATCACATATGTGTATTCCCTCCGTTCAAAAATATATATTATTTTAATTTTTTTAAATTTATAGTGTTTGCTATGCACCTAGATATAATATATATATCTTGATGCACAGTAAAAATTATAAATTTAAAATGATAAAAAATTCTACATTTTAAAATGAAGGGAGCAGTAAATTGAGCACCAGGTCACCGGTTCTCAAGCAGTATGCTAATAAGGTGAATGGAAATGTAAATTTCTGTCATAGTAAACGGAACTTATATCAGGCAAGTATGGTGTAACGAAGGCCATTGTAACCAGTACGAACAGAAGATACATCCGCCAAGTACAGTGTACGGAAAAACTTTCAGGGCCGACAATCTATTTGTCCATCACATAAATTTGCTTGTTTTGTGGGCCATTATAATAAGCACTCCATACGTTTTTTTGTCAGAAAATAACTTGACACATAATTTAGGATAGCATCACTTGCACCCCTAGCCCACTGAATACAACACTGAAACTAATAATTTACTATAAATAAAAGAGCAAAGAAAATATAAAAAAGAATAGAACTGTCCCAAGAGCACATGGCCAGCCTCCGATCTCATCCCCCATATGAGACCGAGGCATGGATCGATCAGCTCGCGAAGTAGGTGACGAACAATGCCGCGAACATGAGCAGGTACGCGATCGCCTGATCAATGGCCTTCGCGTCGATCACCCGCGCAGCGGCCACCGCTGCCGGTGCCGGCTTGTCATGCGCCATGGACAGCTGCATGAGCCCGGAGAAGAAGAAGGCAGTGAACAGCAGGATGTAAGCCTTGATGGTCGCCATCTATCGTCTCTGCTACACGAAACAAATTAAGTTTGCTGAACTAACTAGCTTATCGATCACACACACAGAGGTCTTTCCTTCGTCTGAGATGTTTGTATGGCAATGCAGTGAGGATGGATTACTGGCCCTGGCCAGCTTGGGTATATATATGTAGTGCGAGCCAAGAGCGAAGGGTTCTCTCAGAGTGTGCTTTGTTTGATCAGGGATTCATCAGAGAACCAGTCAGTCTTGTCAGCCGGGGCTCGGCAGGATTGACCGGTCGTTCGCGTTCTACCATGCTGAGCTTTCGGAAGTTGTTGGTTTGTACTGTCGTCTGGGTCCTCAAGAAAGTCGATAGATGTCAAGCCGTGTGCAAGGCTTTCTGTATCGTTTCGCATGTCAAGCTGTGTAACACAAGAAAGGCGTGATGGCACGATGGGATGGTGTCGGCCTTGGCCCGTTGAAATCATCAGCAGGGAGCGGCGCGAGGTCAGTAGAACAACGCCGGCCGACACACGCGGCGCCATGCGTTTTTTCTGATCCGGCAGAGCGATGCTGACCGAGTCCTGGCGATGCGGTTCCCGTGGGCGGCGCAACACACGGCCGGCAGGCGCGATGCCATGGTGCCAACTACCAAACTAAACTAACAATTGTTAGTGCTTGTCATCTACTATCAACAGCTCGAACCTCGAAGCATGCATACTGATTGAGTGAGTTCCCAAATTCAGTCACGATGCATTTTTATTTTTTTTATCAAATTCATGGAGAATAATTGAACACATGTGACCAGTAAAACCACGTTTTATATATTTTCTTTTTTGAGAAGTCTAAAGCATTTATTCGTGGAAGAAAAGAACAGCGTGCATTCTCGCTCCATTCCCCTATTTTCCCGGTCAACAAATCCTGTGGGTTCCATGCACACAGCATGTGACACTCAGTATTTATGTTCTTCCGCAGTTCCGCATTTGCTGATTTCTTGTGTTTTCTAACCGCATACACTGAACTCACTCAATTGGCCTTGTTGAAAGAATTAGTACCATGATCTGAAGCCACAGTCGTTTGACTATTTTGGTAAAAGAATAAGACTTGCTTTTCTGCAACTTTTGATCTGCAGAGTCTGTAGGGAAGAGGAAGCATAGCCATGTTTTCACGAGTGTTTTCCTTGTGATGTGGACGAGCACCATTTTCAGGGTTTCAGATGGAAAACCTAATTTCATGAAGGACCATTGGTCCTAGCTATAGTAGTTAGAACGGAGAACCCCGAATTAGAAACTATCGGGGAATAGAACCCAGACCCAGATGAAAATGTTCTACCAAAAGGAAGCCAACCAACTGAATTGCAAGACTTGAGCTCAGTTTGTTTTGATATTCTTTAATATTTATCACGCTTTCATATTGAATATGCTGCTGATAACGTCACATATTCCACTCTTTTATAGGACCAGGGTTATGCGTTACGGTTTTGTTAATTGTTATCACCATATATATGTCCAGATCAAGCATATTAAGAATTTTGTAATTACAAGCTGTCTTGCTTATTACCATTAAAATTGCCAACAACATTGAGGCACTGTTCTTAAAAGGAAACATCTATACTTATCATGATTCAGAATACATCATATGCGCAATCACAGTACACAAGAAACTAAAGAAGAAATTTATACATGAATGTAGTCAAAACTCAAAACTCGAAGTTGGAACCATGTATCGTGGTGTGAAGTTCGTGTTTATTTCTTCCCTTGGTGACTCCATTTTCTAAAAGTGCTTTGCTAGGGATTTAATGGTGAATTCTTTGCTAGGGATTTAATTTGATGTTTATAGCAACGCAGAGGAATTGGCGAGTATATATACATAGGGTAGAACAAGCAACGAGTAGTGAAGTGCCAGTGTGCTTTGTTTGAACAGGACTTCAAGGAAAACTCCAAAGAGACGATGAACAAGTCAATCTGCTTGTCTGGCTCGGCAGGACTGACTAGAAGATAATAGTCGTGCGTGCTGACCCAAGTTCAATTGTTTGAGCAAGATGGCTGGTTGTCATGGCCATTTAGACTTTTTTTTAGAAAACAATATATTGAAACAATGTAAATATGTATACTAGACTAAAAATAGCATTGTTGGTAATAACCTCCAATAATGCACGGTACATTCGGGCTGCCGTCGGAGGGAATGCGTCTTATGTACTCCTTTAGAGCCAATACTCATATTTTGATGACTTTCCGACCATTTCATTACATTACTAGAATAGTCTGAAACAAGCTAGGTGAGTTTAATACACCAGTTCAGCCAGTTGTTGAAATGAATGCGTCGAATGTACTCCTTTGGATCAAATACCCATGTTTTGCTGACTTTCTAGCCTAAATCGGTTCGTTTTGGTGCGTTTAATGCACTGGGTCGGGATCCCGTCAAAATGAATGTACCTACTACTGCACTCCTTCGGACCCAATAATCATATTTTGGTTACTTTCGGGCCATTTTGTTAGCTTTGAAAATCTAGTGATGCCTTAGTTGGTTAATGCTCCACTTGAGAGGCTGTCTACCTAAGGCCAAGGTTTTGTATTATTCCTTTTAGGACGAAGAAAGGGTCTAAGGGGGATGTATGGTCTAGTTTTTCTTTAATAAATAAATCTATAAGGTTTGTAATTTTGCAAAACTGCTGTTTAAAACTATTGTACACTTCATCTAGTACTAAAATGCGTGTTGATTCATGAGGTTATCTGGCTGAAATATATTGGGCCCCTCTGAACAGGAAATATATTGGGGCTGAAACTTGTAATATGGCTCTTGATTTTTATCTATCTTCAAATGTCTGCTGGTTCATGAGGTTTCATATGCTATGGGTCAATTTGCTCGAGCCATGGTATATGGATGACTTACATAGGAGAAACCACTAGTTTGTGTTTATTATCTGCCTGAAATGATGCCTATTGATGATGTTGTGAGGTAATTGTTCCAAGTATATAGTCGCTGGAAATTGACACATGTTTGATGTGCCTGATACGCTTATGCATGAGTTATAGTCATTGCTAGTTCGATTGCTAGTACCTTTTCTGAACTCTAAATTGCAAATTTGATGGGAATGAATGCCATTAAAATATATTGCCACATTATCTCGACAGCAACGTGCCCTTTTTTTCTCAACACTGCACAGCATTAAAACTATATATCGTACATAATCGCGACATTCCTCTAAAGAAATTAAAAACTTGAACTTTATCAGGAATTCGGACACATCATCATGCGCACGTACAATTTCTGAACAAATTGACAACAAAATGATCTGAAAGAGCTGAACCGATGCATGGAATGAGTGAGCACTCGTCACAGCTAGACGCACTAGGTAACCAAGGGGCTTGTCTGCCTTAGCCCCCACTCATCATGATACTATATACTGCAGCCGAAGCACCGATCAGTGCGCGAAATAGGTGACGAACAGTGCCGCAAACATTAGCAGGTACGCGATCGCCTTTGCGTCGATCACCCGCGCCGTCGCCGCAAGGGTCGCCGGCTTGTCGTGCGCCATGGACAGCTGCATGAGCCCGGAGAAGAAGAAGGCCGCCAACATCAGCACGTTAACCTTCACAGCTGCCATTTATAGCTGTTAAATGAAGTTTGGCAGGAAAAGAAAATGCGAATAAATATGCTACGAATTTCTCTTATTCGTTTGTGATGCAAAGGAATTGGTGGGCATGTTGTATATGTAGGGCTAGAGCGAGACGACTAAAGGGGCGATGAACTGTCAGTGTGCTTAGTTTGATCATGACTGCAGGAAAAATTAGAACTTTGAAGAGACGATCATGAATCGGTCAGTCTGTCTGTCTGGCTCGACAGGATTGACTGAGAGTTGAACCATCTCCATCGTCATAAAAATGTGCTGAACATTTCTACCTCAGCAGCTTTGTCCCTACTTTGCAGGGTCCGCATGAGTTCAGTTTACAGCAATGAGATCATCGCTATTTGTGCAAGTTGTGAATGGTATTATTTGCTGAAATATTCAGTAAGCAGCAGCGTGGAAAACTGCAGAACTATGTTGACTGGGCCCTAGTACCTTCCTGCGATTGTAGACAGCAGATCGACGGCTCGCGTGGTACGTCACACACATTTGAGGCCCCAGAAGATCGTACAACATGATACGTAAATGACTAAAAAAATTAGTACTGAATATAGGTAAAATATTTCCTACGGAATACCGTGGAAATTTACCTGTCAGAGCTTTGGCATGACAAATATCTTTTTGTACTAGAAGAAGCAAACTGATTCCTTCTATATGCTCGAGCAAGTATGAGAACGAAGCACAACCAAGAGCCATGCATGGGCGATGTTAAATGGAACTCCACAAATAAAGATTTAAACAAATTCAGTAATCAACAATTCTTGTATGATAGCTGCTTAGCGTGGTACATTTAGCTCCTATTTCAGCAGTTATCCTTTATTTTTTATTAATACAATAAAACAATGTAAATTTGTATAGTAGGAAAGAAATGGAATCCTAGGTAATAAATACTGCCTCCGTTTTAGATATATGACAATGTTCACTTTTTTCTCAAACATTGACCAACAATTTTTATTTAATAACTTAGTTAAACAAAGTAAAAGGAGTACCACTATGTCTACCATGAAAAGTATTTCAGATTTAACTTTTAGGTTTATCTATTCGCATAAATATTTGTAGAAAAAATATCAATAGCCAAATGAAAGAAAAAAGTAAATGGGGTCATTTATTAAAGAACGGAGGTAGTAATCTATAAGCTTAGAGGTTTTATGCAAAGCTACTTTTTCAAACATTTTGTGTCTCAAATGCATGAGACAAGGTCATTTTTCCACATATACATGTGAAAAGTAAAATTTTGGGGGATTAGGGACCTTTTTGTTTATAATTTGCTACCTGCTTGCATATTTACCCATTTTTTTATTATTAGTTGCTGTTGCTCATGGATTTTTATCGTCATGCTTGATGTGGCTCAAGTCTTGAAGCCATGATTTTGCACTGTGGATCAAACTATTTGTTATTTTTGCTTGTTTGATTATTTTTGCTGCCTCCATCTTTCCTCACCCATGCTACCAGAGCCAGATTTCATTTAAAATGAGTATATTTATTTGTTGTCTTGTGTGAATCTGTCAACATTGAAAATGTGAAAATTGATTTGGAATGTTTTTAAGTATATGGCCATTTTCTTGGTAGTAAGTTATTAGTCAATTAGCCGGTGAACGTAACTTAATATCGGTATAAGAGATATAGTCATAATAGAAGTTTATATGTAACACGATTTCGTAAGAAGCATATTATGCACCCTTTCCCGAGTTAAGGCAAACTAAATTGGAACATACATGCAACGCTTTCATAATAGAAGTTTATATGTAACACAGTTTTTGTAAGCATGTTATGCGCCCTTTCCCTAGTGAAGATGAACAAAATTGGTACATACACGCAGAACAATATGTCGTATATAACTGAGACTTTACTCATCATATCAAGATACATTATAACTGAGACTTCTCTCATATCAGGATACATATATTGTTGTTGTGTACATTTCTTTTTTTAACAATTTAACAACAAACTGATCAGAAAGAGCTGAGCTGATGGTACAGTCAGATCTCGGAACGGCCGGCATTACAGAACCAGACCTTGTCTGCCTTTAGACCACTCAAGAAACTGTAGTACCTAAACACGGTCAGTGCGCAAAATAGGTGACAAAAAGCGCCGCAAACATGAGCATGTACGCAATCGCCTGATCGATCACCTTTGCATCAATAACCCGTGCTGTCGCCACCATGGTCGCCGGCTTGTCCTCCGCCATGGACAGCTGCATGAGCCCGGAGAAGAAGAAGGCCGTGAACAACAGCACGCAGGCCTTCATGACCACCATCTTCTGTTGCTGTACTAGCTGGAGAGTCTTTGAAGATGAAAACTATATCGCAGATTGGAGCTGTGATCCTTGAATAACTAGTGAAAAGTTGCTGCTATGCTCTCTGATGCTTACGGCGATGCAGAGGGATCGGTGGCTCTTCGTATTTATAGTACCAGGTCGACAGCAAAAAAGCGTGGTGAGCTGCATGCCCCGTTTGATCAAGACTTTTAAGGATAATTTGAACTGATGAGTGGGTCAATTTGTTTGTCTGGCTCGGCAGGATTGACCAGGCATTTGAAACATCTCGTCATAGTTTGAGATTTCGACATGCATCCACTGCATCTGCCAGGCCGGTTCTTGGCTTCTGCTTCAGTTCAGTTCAGAGCGTGAGATGACTTTTTGCATGCCAGGTCGTGAATGGAGTTGTCCCTTTGCAGAAATCTTCAGGGACAGGCAGCGCTAGAAAACTGCAGCACAACATTGACCTGGTCCTGCAAGCCATGCCATCCGTGCGATCTGTTTCACGTGCTGTATACATACTCGCAGAGGCGTACTTAGGGCTGTTTGTCGGGGTCAGCTGACCCCGACGTTTTTTTGTAGTTGTAGTGCAAGAATCAAGATCACTGTTACCCATCACTAATAACCCCGTTACAGCATCAACGTTACTGAAATGACCCTGGTCATCTCACTGTCTAGCCAGTGGCGAATCTAGGACTTTAAGCTAGGGTGGTCCAATAAAATAATTTTTTAAAATATTTTAGTGAATAAGTCAATCTAATTTTGTAAAGTTGCAGTTATTTGCGCTTCACCTTCTCAATTCGAGTATGAATTGTTGTATACAAGGAAGTAACATTATGGTTAAGTTTAAAGTGCTAGTTGGCTCGATCTGCAACAGGAGAATCAGATGAGCGGTAAGAAAATCAGGGTATAGGAGTTGTTGGGCTGGATCTTAGGGTGGGCCGGGTGGGCCACGGCCCACCCCCTAGATTCGCCGCCCCTACATCTAGCTCCGCCCCTGCATCCTCATATCTTCGTATCTTACATACTCGAGGATCCATAAGAATACGAGTGCCACTAACATGACCATTGCAACTTGTGTGATTTGTGAATGTGGTTAGTTTACAGAAAAAGTACTAAAGTATTTTATATCTTCAATGGAATGCTATGGGCAGTCAGCTCAGGATGTGGTATAATTGTCCTTTCGAGTATGTGTAGTCCACAGTGGCATTCTTGGGAACTACCGGGTACCCTGCAACTCAATGCAGCTCACGATGATAGGTTTGTAACCGAATGAAATTTGTTACCTTGTAGGTGAGTGAAGAATATATCTAGTTGGACAATTTGTAACCCTACCTTCTGGATATATAAGGCAGGTAGGGGACAAGTCTCAAGCAATATCAAACACCCAACATAGGGCGTATGGTGTTATGTCATTGGCAGCCCAAACCTGTCTAAGATTTATGTCCTTATGACCTTCTAGGCGTTTGAGTAATGCAACCAAGCAAGCTAGAAAAGCCATCAGATTGTCGACACAAAGCACATAAAACTTCTCTGATCATGTCAAGTCGGCAAAGGTAGGTATAATGGAGAAGAAACAAAGTTGCTACCATGCTATTTGCTACTGCAGAGGCGGATCTCGATGTGTTTCATTGAGTGTGCGCATTGAACTTTAGCGAAACTAAGATTTTTTTTAGTTATACATATGGAGTGAGATGTTGTTGACAGCAAAATCTCATTGGACAGGCAGCAAAACATGGGAACCTAAGAAGCAAGCCTCACGGGATTTGAGGTCATTTTTCACCATCTATTTCATGGAGACTCCCCAATTTGAAGGATCAACATCACTCACTTATTTTAAGGTTGGTATCTAACCACTCATTTAATTGCTAGCTTACTTGTTTGGTAAGATTGTTTACAAAATCGAGATGAAAGTGATGGAGGAGGTTCTTCTTTCATTTTAGAGGCAATTTTTGACCATCTTGTTCATGGAGACTCCCGAATTTAAAGAATCAACGTCACTCGCTTATTTATAGTTGGTATCTATCCACTTATTTAATTGTTAGCTTGTTTATTTTGCTAGATTGTCTACAAAATTTAGGTGAAAGTGATGGATAGGCTCTTTCTTCACATGCATGTCATTTTTAACCGCTTCTCGTTCTTTGTTAGCTAATTAGAGTATATATAATTCAATAAAATTTTGAGTATATATAATTTCAAATGATCTAATTATGTTTAGTATATTCTTCGCTTTTCTCATTCCGTGGTCTAGAACGCCGAGATAGATACTTCAAAGTTGCTACAAACCTAGATATTGGTGTTTCATGAACAACTAGCTGGATTCATTATGGAGCACGTCGTGAAACTCAGTAGAGAGTAATGCGTTATCTAGGGGCAAGGAGTAGCTCATGTTTTTTTTTTCTCAAACTTGTAATATATTAGATGTATGAACAGTGGCATGGATTTGTGTATGGATTCATGGTTCGGACTTGATGTATGGACTTGTAATATATTTTGATGCATTGTGCTAGTAACATGTATCCTGGTCATAAGATATGTATTTGTGATTCTCTTGTATTAATTATTATATTATCAAAATGGTGCTATATTTAATTTTAAATGTAGCTTTTGTGTGTGAAAATAAACATCGTTGTGGAGTTGAACCGGTGGTGAAATGTTCATTATCATTGCCAGTTTGGGAATAGAATCGCAGTGACATGTTCATTATCACCGTCAGTTTGGGTCCCAAACCCACGGTGAAGTGTTCATTACCTCCGCCGGTTCATGTTACAAATCGGCAGTGATAAGTTATTTACACTGCCTATTCATAACTGACCGTGATAACCAACATTATCACTACCGACTCAAATCCAATGAGAGCCCAAACTGGTAGTGATGAGCCCTTCTAAACCGGCAATGAAAAGCTTCATATAGTAGTGTATGTCAATGTTAAAATTTCGCAGGGACTTCCACAGTGTGAAGTTTATACATTGTATCCAACAAGTTGGAACTTATGAACTATTTAAAGAAATCACTACTTGGGCTTATGAATTATTATGGCGGTTGTTGCTGCCAGCACGTACCAACCAAAGTCTTGGCATCGATGATGGATAGGGTCTGAATGCGTACTAGACAGTTCTTAGTGAAATGTCACCAGTTAGTCATGATGCATCCGATATCCTAAACTTGAACAAATGCTTATAAAACTAAAAGCCCCTTTAACAATTAAGATTTTTTCGTGGTATATACGGAGGGGGTAGTATATATTGGCAATAGACAACCTAACTATAAACGCAACTTGCAAGGTGCTGCCCTACCCTCGCCTCGTCCAGCACACCAAGGACCAGATCACAGGTGCTGCCCTACCCTCGCCTTGTCGCTTCATGTTCTATCCATTTCCCGTTGTTTGTGTCCTTCATGTGGTCTGCTTCTGTTCAATTTTGGGGATTGTTAGGTTAAATATTTTGGATTGTTACCTTTTGATTTGAGGATTATGGCCAGTTTGTAGGCTGCTGCTTGTTCACTTAATGAAAGACAAATTGTTGCTCCGATTTTGGGGCATTTCTAATGTGGTTGCTCCAGTTAGTTTTTGTTTCAGAGATTAATAGGATCTTCTTTTTATTATCCTAGTGAAGTATAATGGTGTTAGATTACAAAATAAAGTTCCTTGTTGTTGTAACTGTTCTATTAATAAATCACAATGATATACCTAACCAAGTAAAAGATCAAGACAAAATATGACTTGGAGTTGATACATCCTGTTCTAGTAATGTTGTTATATTCATAAATAAATTCTTGTCTAATGTTGGTTGCAATATGGCCTTATTGGGCAAAATTCTAGTGCCTATAGAAGAGAAGTCTGCCTGGGGAACTGATGCTCCAACTTAGAACTCTTGAATGGTCTTGTGCATCACTAGAATGTCAGCTCAAAATTGTAGAAATGTTCTGTGTTGGGTATTAGAGACTTTAGTTCTCAGTTTACTGATCAGCTCCAACTTCAGCATCACTAAATGTTTTTATGATTTGCTTAATTTCAAATTTCTTTATGCGTGTGTTAGATAGATATAGAGAAAATGTGTTACTGAAATGCAAGTCCTGTTGGTCTGCGAGTGATTATATGGTTGTCATAGCATACATTTTCATTTTTTTTCATATGCATGGTGGCTTGGCAGCTTTGGGACATATGTGTTGTAGGTGTTCGGGTCGACTAGCAGCTTTGGGTCATTTGTTAATATGCTTCCTGTTGAAAAATCTTACTATTATTAAATAATTTGTTGATGTATCTTACAACCAGTTGTTATAATAAGTAGAGTGCAGAAATGACGTGTAATTTTCTAGTATGTGAGGCATGCTTTTCATGCAGCTTATCGTACTTTCATGATCACCGAGGATGAATGAGCCAAATGATACATTACTTGACTTTCTGATATTGCTTTGCTTGTAAATATTCAATTTCATCGGTCCTACCTTTCTATATTTTGTAGAAACAAGGAGTAGCTGAAGCCATGCGAAGAAACTCTCTTGCATGCATGCCTTATAAATTTTAGTCGTACATTTTAACTATACAAATTATACCATTATGCAATTGTGTAACTTTTAGAAATTGTATTTTGTAACTTCACTATTCTTGCTTTCTCAGTGTCCTTTGTGCATGTTGTATTGTCACAAAGACTGTTATGGGTAGCTTTTTTATTGAAGCTGTGAAAGTTTTCTTTTCCTTCTTCTTTTACCTTTAACATTCTTCATCATCTGTTTCTTTTAACATGTTGAAGTTTGGCTGGCTTCTAATGTACACTAAGGATCTTGTTTGAGGGCAACTTTGTTTAAGTTATTTAATACATTGCACATTTACCTGGTGGTTAAGTTCCATAATTTATTGGATATTGCTCAAGCCTCATAATTTATTGGATATTAACAATTTGTATGTTGTTACCAGGGTCCTTGATTAGGAACTACAAAGTGTCAGGTGCTCACCTGCCACTTCAAAAGTTTTATAGGTACTATATACGAATATTACACTGCTTACACTTCGAAGATTTTAGTATAATAGAACTATATTTTTTTCATGGATAGAAAATATGTTCTTACCAAGTTTAAATACAAAATCAAAAACCATTAGTACTAGAATTTTTTCAAACGACAGTAGTATAATTTTTTGTTACCTCTTCATATTTTTTAAAAAAATGCATTTCTGCATGCTTTTTAGTCTAGTGGCCAACTAAAACTTGCATTCTTCATGTATTTGTTCTGTGGCACAAGGACTTTGACATATGTTAGAAGGATTTTCAATTCACTTTTATGAAGTGTTGTTACTCAGTAATCACACAAAGAACATCACTAGAGTCCTGTAAGTATGCACACTAGAGTCCTGTAAATATGCATTCTTTTTTTTGTTATTGACCCCATTGGACCTTGCAAAAAATAGCTATCACAAGTTACGAGCTTAGTTACTCTCATAGACAAGTAATTTACTATTATATAAGTTGTGTACTTTTTTTGAACAAGATTGGTGCAAATTATAGTTTCTTATTTCTTACTTCTTTTCGTATATGAGTAAATTCTTTGCTTTTTCTGACTTTTCTGTGTTGCTCTTATGGGGTCTGACTTCATGCTTCATGATTTTTGTCTGGTGTATTTGCTGATCTTAATGGTGGAGTTTCAGTCAACCTTCACTTGGAAGCTAAGCTTTATATTTGTTGCTGCATATTGTTGTACTGTGCTTTATTCTTGCATCCATTTGCCAGCATGTGCTCAGCATATAGAAATTTAATTCCTTAGCCACCTTGCTCATGAAATATGTCACTCAACATTATCATTTCACAAGTCCGACTTCATGGGTTTAAGCTTTAAAGTGTAATTAAAGTATCTTGATGCAACTACTGTAAATAATTTAGTAAAGTCAACGGTCATAATTCAGGGAATTTATAGATCAAATACCCCTTGCGTTATTAACTGATAGTTTGATTTTTTCCCCCAACAATGCAATACAAGATTTCTTTTATTCCTGATATTGTGAGCGGATGCTCATTTCTGTTTCCACCCCCAAATTAGATTCCTAACATTGTTTCAAGTGCTAACTGTGTTTTGCAGAATGAGTTATTTTTGGATGGAGCTTGAGTCATCAGCATATATGCATCTAACCAAATAACACTTGCTTTTCGGGACGGAAACTATTGCAGGTGATGAACATGTTCTTACCGAGCTATATAATTTAAATTTCGTGCAATGCCTGATGAACCGTAGAACTTGTGCTTATCAACTTTAGATTTTACAACATTTACTTTATTGTACTTTTTGTATGCCAACAATTAGCATGTTTTTCCACTAATGATATCTTTGCTCATCATATTTTTATAGATATTTTAGCAAGATGCATTATGGGTTTTTGCTTGTTATCAAGACGTTCCAGGAGAAATTTTATCTGTAAATTTGTTGTCAAATTTACATGTAATTTTTTTGTTATTTTAGGGCTTTTTTATTATACTTTAGCTGGCAAAAGAAGAAAGCTAGAAACAAGTTTTTGTTCCGCATTAATTACTTCTTACAGAATGGATGAGTTGTTGGAACTGTTAGATGAATGGAAGGAATTACTTCCTCGTGGTAGTAGCTGGAAAAATGTTCTAAAAAACCAACAGCTACAACAGAGATGCATTTTGTTTTTTTATTTTCTTGTGAGATATTGTGCCTGTGAAATGCGTGTTGCATATGGTACAAAAAATATTATGTTTTTATATATATTGTATGAGTGAAGTCAGTGTGAATTTTGAATAGAATAGTGTGCTATTTTGTCAAAATTTGAAAATCTAATGCTAACGAACATGTAGTGTGACTGGGACTGTTGGGCTCAGAGTTCGCTACAAATAGTCCTAAACCGGCCCACAATAGCACAAAAGCCAGGCCATCGAAATGCATGCGGACAGTGGACCTGTACCGGCTACCGGGCGCGCTTTAGGAGGAAGCGGACCCATTCAGAGGAAAGCAGTGTAAAAAAAGGTAGGGGTAATTTGGGTTGTATCTGCTTGTTCCATTGGATCATCATCTAACACAACAACTCTTCTGTAGCCCCTATGTGTTGCACTATGTACAAGTTGTTAACAGGGCCACAGCTCACAGTTAACTTTTGCACTCTTATTATACGTCGGCGGTCTTATAAATTGTCTTATACAATTCCATATGGGATTTTTGATGATGTGAAAAAGAGGAAGGAAAGAGAGAAAATGAGATGGCTGCTTCACGAAATAATCTTCTCATAAGCTAAAGTTAAGGACTACGAGATCATTCTCGTGATTGTACAAGTTGCGGTCATACTGCACAATATTTTTTTGTTTTTTTCATTCCATAAATTAAGGAATATGATACTACTATGAAACAACAGACTTATGGTAGAAGTTGTTTGTTAAGTCGTCTTTCAAGCATCAAGTTTTTTCTTCTAATTTCTACTATTTCTTCCAGGATAAAAAATATTTGACTTGGTTGAGCTTTGTCAATAGATTGACAGCGAAAGAGATTGGCAGTGAAATAGAAACTTTTCTATTATAAAATATTAGAGAATAACTATAAAAAAGAAAATATCTCTTTTCCCCGCTGGCGCTCGCTCAATCCGTTCACCAGGGTTGTTAAGTCGTTACGTGTCATTATATAAAACTGGCTATTAGACAGCTACAATCTAATGGTGAGTACACACTACACACAGGCGGGAAATACGTTTCAGGGGAGGAACCAAAACGGGGGCCATTAAGCTGCCCCAGATGAACACCCTGTCCATTCAATCCGCCATAAAACACCCCGTTGTAACTCCACTAGCACAATAAAACAAGGGCAGGGCGCCACCGTTCCTGCCTCTTTAACGCACGCAGCTTCACATCTCTCGCCGTTCCCAATCTGCTACCAGGCTCCGCTTCTCACAGAGTGTTGGAGATGGAAGATGAGAGGAAGAGAACCAGGCTGCGCAAATCCTTGCAGCTCTACCTGTGCAGGACGCTCAAGAAGATCCCTCCGATGCACATCCCCAGCTCAACCATTCCGGCGAACATCACCGGTGCGCGCCTCCTCTCCACCTGCAGGTTCCCGAGAACCGCGTCGGTGGACATGGACGGCGATCGCGCCGCCGTCACGGCTGCCTGCGCGGACGAGAACAGCAAGGACCAGGCGGCGACGCTCTCCGACGTCGACCGCTTCCTCTTCGACAACTTCCGGTCCCTCTACATCCATGACGACGACGACAACAACCATCTATGCTTCCGATCGTCGCCAGGCACATCCACATCGCTCGTCGACGAGACACAACCGACAGCGAAGACGTCATCTTCCTCAGAGTCAGTCGCAGAAGACATCAAGGAAGCCAGGCCAGCTGAGGAGAGCGGCGACAACACGGCCATAGTGGTGTTCTCCATGGACCCGTACGCAGACTTCCGGAGATCCATGCAGAACATGATAAAGATGCACCATGGCCGCATATCTCAGCCATTGGACTGGGACTTCCTTGAGGAGCTACTCTTTTACTACCTGCAGCTCAATGATCAAGCTGTGCACAAGCATATTCTCAAGGCCTTTGCTGACCTGACTGCCGGAGCTCATCAAAAGGGCAGTTCAGCACCCAGAAAAGCCCAGTGGGCTCACAAGAGCGTTAGAAGTAGGAAACATTAGGATGGTAACTGTTACTTCAGAAATAGTACAAGGATACATTCAGGGCATTTGTGCTTGCTATTCAAGGATACAGATATGAAACAGCAAGCAACATGCTGCATTTCACTCTTCAAGTTTCCAAACTTCATCTGCAGATGTAGAAGGTGACCACACACTCAGGTAACCTTATCATACTACAAAAGATAATCAATTTGGGGACGAATCAAGTTTTAGATTATGTACTGTTTGAGCAACATATACAGATAAAAAGAGTAAGCCAAATTAACACTCCTAACAGCTTTACAGCACACCTCAAGAATACTTTAATTCATGATCTAATCATCATAGGGAATGCTGCCTCATGATATTCTACGTTTAACACCAAATTAAAGAAAAAAACTCAACCACGGGAGAGACTCCCCTGGGCTTTGTTCTAAGAAGTTGTCATGCTTCGAAC
Source organism: Panicum hallii (assembly GCF_002211085.1). NCBI lineage: Eukaryota > Viridiplantae > Streptophyta > Magnoliopsida > Poales > Poaceae > Panicum > Panicum hallii. Next base: position 16,821,378 of record NC_038046.1, on the reverse strand, counting down.
CTGGCTCCGGACGGGAGTTTCAAGGACTCCCGGAATTCAACGAGGTCCACCGCGAGAAGCTTGGCCGCTTGACAACAAAGCATCAAAGGATGTATGTTTTTGCTTGAGTGACATATCAAAAAGCATAATTCTGTTACCCAGAAGGCATAATTCCAATTGTAAAGAGAGGGAAAATACAACCACAAATAAGTAATATATAAATTAAACAAATATAGCACTGGTTCTGAAAAAAAAATTCTATATTCAATAAACTTAAGCTACTTGCCAATCGGAAGTTGATCATATGAATAAATATACCTGCAGTTGTCTGCAATTTATCTTGATAAAAAAAAAACAGGATGATTTTTGTTGAAGGAACTTGATAGACTTTTATAATTTAGGAAAACAAGGGGGCAATTAAATTTCATGCGGGCATAGACATGAAGGATGATAAACAGTGTGGAGCTTGGGACAACTAAGAGTATAACCAGAAAAGGTATAGGAGGCCTGAATTTAGCACAGATAAAAGAATTCGTATTATATTTGAAAAAGGTCAATGAATACTCTTCTTATGTGCTTAACAGGCTTTTGGCATGTCCTCTTGTCCTTAGATCCAGAACTGCCATATCACATTCTAAAAACAAACTGCATGCACCTCAAGAATGTGAGCATGTTCTGTTGACAAATAGTTAAGTGTTCATCACAACCAGCACTGCAGTTATCACTAATAAAAATATAACACATAAGCAACAGAAGTGCCTTTAAACATGAGCGGAAGAGGTTGTTATCATGTACTACAAACATTATATTTCCGAACAAGCTGCTCATATAGTGGAAGATGGTTCTTTGGAACAAAAATCCTGAACCTGTAAACGAAACGAGAACGACGATGGGGTATAAACAAAGGTGCAATAGCATAAGGGAACAAAGAGCAAAGGAAGAGAATAACAAATGGAAGCACCAAGAAGTCTAAGTTACCCTTCAAGAAGTGGAAGTCTTCCTGGAGAGGAGAAAAGCTTTGCTATTTCTTCAAGTGAATCTTTTATATGCATAGTCTTCAATTTTAAGGCCTTCATAAATTCAACAAACTCTCTGTACTCTGCGCCACTAAGCTTTTCTCGAGCCTAGTAAACATACCCAAATTTAAGGAATAATGTAAATGATGCAAAGATTAGCATATTAACAATATAGCACTTATTTCGCAAAGCATGACATGGGATCAAACTACAGTGAAAGAACAGCATACCAGCTTCAAGAAGCTTGCCCCTGAGTTAGATTCCTGGCCTTCAGATTTTTCACAGATACCCTCATTCTTTCCACATGCTTTTTCTATGGTGCTTTTCTTTGATTGAGGTGTAGATCCTTCACCCTGGTATCTGGCCAAAGCTCTTGAATCGATATTTTGAGGCAATTTTGAAGAGACATCATCCAAGCCAACAGCATCTTTGGATCTGTCCATTAGTTTAGCTTTTTTAAGTCCTAAAGACTTGAAGGTATGTTCCTTCAGATGCCCATGTATTTCAACATCATCAGTAATATCAACAACCTTAGTATCCTGTGACAATTGGTCTTCAGAGAAGTGATGTGACATCGATGAAGAGTTGTGCTTTGTAGCAAGGGTAGAACGATTAGCAGGAGTGATCTGAGCCAACTTCATAAAGTTACTCTTAGTGGTTGAATTTACTGATAATGTAATTTGCGGGTACTCATTTCGTGCATTGGCAGCCTAGCACAAGAAAGACAGCATCTGTAAGCTCCAGGGTCATTAAATTAAATCTTGATCAGCTATGTCAATGCAATGGATTTACCAAATCTGATAGATTCTCTTCAGGCATGCATTTCTTTGTAACTGGTGCTATACAATCTGCATGTAACAACATTTTTCAAAAAAAGTAGCAAATAAATAACAATCGCTAAGAGAAATAGCAAAGCAGCATAAAGAGAAGTAACTAAATGTCAAAGTTCCATATTTCATTTGCCAACAAAATTAAACAAATCAAATGAGGCTGCACCAAGTTGCAATGGGGATACAAAAAAAAACAGTTCAGATCACATAACTCATGCTGTAGATATTCAAATATAATCAACACCAGAGCTAGCACTGTGTTTCTATCTGTAGAGAAATTCTTGCAGTGATCATAAATATAAGAAACTGAAATATGTATAATCATGAATTGAATTATTCTTTCTTTTAACTTTAATAGTTGAATTGTCACTTGCAAAGCTATAAATTATCTTTAATGTTGTTCAAAACATGTATTCAAAATTAACAAAATTTCTTCAGTTATAAGCACATCATGAAGAACGACAAATGGCATTTTAAATTGTAACTATACAAGATGCAAAAGTTGAATCTCCACAGCTTGCTAGAAAACAGAAAGCAGTGCAAGCCCCATAGGGTCATCTATTTGGTCCAAGGCAGCCACTATAGTTGAATTTTGCTGATTTAGTCCCATTCTGCTCAAATTTGTAAAATCAAGCCCTTCTAGCTCACTGTTGTTTTCTTGAATCCTAAACTACCTATGTATATCTAAATGGGTCCTTACAAATATATGACTAGTGAATTAATGACACTTCGACTAATACATACGTGGAGTTGTGGACTATTATCCAAGTTTGACAGGGTAACTTGCTACAAAACCTTTCTAGTAATATTTTCCCGAGGAGAATTTTACAACATCAATATGCCAGCTATCAAATAAGCTGTGAAAAACCATGCTCACAGCAGAACACATATCATTAACAAGCACGCTGGATTAAGTTTCAAAAGGAAATTACTTAAAATATTTAAGTGTACGTGAACTGGCATATAGAAAAATAGATAGAAACAGATAAAGAAGTTTATCACACTATTCAAAACTAGATCTTTACCATTACAATCTGTTCGTTTTAGCTTTAAAGGATCTGAAGTAGCTTTATCTCGAAAAAAACAGGTCAATCCTTGGACGACTTCTCCATACTTTGAGTAGCACTGCAGCAAGAATATATCATAGTAAAGATACCAGCAAAGAGCATTGTAGGAAGACAGTAAACAAATGCCACCTTTATATAAGGTCGGAGCCAATAGGACATCTGAGATTGATAATTTGGCCACGCAAACCTATAACCAAAATGCAATTGAAAGCAGCTTAGTTATTTTGAAATGCTAATTGTTCTGTGAAAGTTTGAATGAAACAAGCAACATGTTTCAAGATGCAAAAGCTTGTGCATAACCACATGTAACTTAAATTGCATACGTTAGCTCACAAAATGCAAAGCCTATTTTTGAGATTTTTAAAGTGTTGATCCTTTTTGGGTGTCACTCTAAGGATTACAATATGGAACCTAAAATGTCAGTATACTGGTTGCAAATTACGTGAATAACAGAAGAAATAAATAAAGTGAACTCTTTATTTCTTTCAATACGACTCCTTACAAGTGTTCTTTGTATCTAGTATTAACTAAAACAATCAAATTATAATGATTGGACAAAACCAAGAAACAACTCCTTATGTGTAAAATGTCATGGCGGATTGCGCTGACCATGACAGATATTATAGAAGATCCCCTTTGAGATCCAAGACTGTATGCGTGCTAGCATCTACTATACCAGGAACATCAAGAAATAATTGACAACCCAGCAAAATACATAATATATTTCCGTGGGAAGTCCAGCACAAAACCAACAATGCTTAGATTCCTTGCATAGAGGACTATGATAAGCCTACCTTTCATCACAATATATAATAGCTCCATAGTCATGGCGATGTCTGATAACACGTCCAACAGCCTGATTGACAGCCCTTGCTGCTTGTTGCACATACCATTCGTTTCCTGTCAACATCTACAAAACAATCATGAGACAGTTTTTGTAAAATTGATCAGAAGAGGTCCACTTAACCATTTACTATGAAATTATTGAACCTTTGTGTTCTCAGATGGTGTGCCCTGCTTATCCAAATACTCACGCTTGAGCCGAACCTGGAACAGACACAAAGGAAAATTGCAAGGTTAATGAAAGGAAAATGCCAATTACGTTTGCTGAAAGCCAAAGAGCAAATAGTGTGTGCAAGCTCATGCAGGTTAATGAGCAAGGAAGCAAAGGAAAAACATTTTATCTCAAGAAAACCCAAAAATTGATGACAGAATCTTTCCAGACTTAATAGATACAGCATGAATTCAACTTATCCAAAAAGCCAATGAAATATGTGTGTGTGAATACAGATGAACCCATCTCAACATACAAAGCCAGAAGAATTGAATATTTTCGGTACATAATTGCCAGTGCCAAACACACCGATATGAAGGTAACAAAAGGGGACATTCTTGCCTTTTAGAAAAGTTTAGGTAGATAATTCCACAGCATACAGATAGAAACAAACCTTAGGATCGGTTGGGGTAGCGAACGGCATTCCAGTAACTATTACTGCCCTCCCAGCACGGTCAGCAAAATCAAGACCCTCACTAACCTGTGCAAGCAAAATTGCATAAATGAGGGAGCAAAACTTAAAGATTAGCCGAAAAACAACATTTGTCCTTCCGATGACCTTTTGATTTCTATAAGTTGTTTAATCACGCAGACCGTGCCAGGGAGAGGGGGCCTGGCAGGGCCCTCCCTCCCTCCCTCCCTCATGCAGGGGTGCCCTCATGCTCCATAATCTGGCACTAGAACCATCTAGTTCTATAGACTCATAAGTATACTATTTGGCCCCTGCCATCAAATTAAAGTAACTAAGAAAATTACCCTGCCCCTTTTTTTGTCGTGAACTCTTTTCTGACTCTGCCAATGGTTACTTCTATAGCTCAATGACTTGTATTTTATAGGATCAGAAATAAGCCTTCCTTGTTCATGGTCTCGTACTCCTGCTATCCGCAGGGTATTCATGAAATTTCAGCTTTATAAAGGTAAAATACATATCATCATTACAGCACCCATAGATTTAATGCTACGATGTTAACCATGTTTTATCTTTCAGCACACGAAAAATGAGTAAACATAACAGTTATAATAAATCTTCGAATCATACAGGCTCGCAAAAAAAAAAATATCATTCAACTCAAGAACATTGGAAACGAAAAACTAAAATCAAGAGAAGTTAGAATAGAAAGCAAAGGAAGCTGTTACGGTGAAAAGGAACAAACTTTGCCACGACAAACTGCAAAAAATATTGCCCCAGAAGTAGAAGAATCGCGTAATTTCGCTGCATAATCCTGCAAATAAAATGGTTCACAATTATATGAGCATATTAAGTGTTTAAATTCAAGTCAGTTTAGTAAAATATCCCATAACCTCGATTGCAATTGGAAAGTTTGATGACTGCCTAGGCTCTATAACTGGCTGCTTGTGCTTACAGATTCGCTGCCAGATCGTGTTCTCAGCTGCTGAATTTGAATGGTTCTGTAAGAGATTAAATTATAAGTGTCTAGGATAAGTGCTTCAAATGGTTAGAACTACCAGTCAGAAATTAGGAATACCCTATTTTTCCAGAATTCAACACACTTATCCATCATAGAATATGAAGGGAAGAAAACAAGGAGTCCGTCTGGTACAATGCGCGCAAAGTTTACTGCAAAATGAGCAAATAAGTCAGCAGAGATAAATCAGAATAAAAGCAGCTGCATTTTGTAATTATCAGCCTACCTATAGCAGTACCCAATTCTTGTTTATATTGTATAGTCTCACGCGTACGATAAGAAGAATTAAGTGCTTGTCCAGAAGGGCCCACAGGCACTACTCCAACCCATATTTGATCTGGGGAAATGACATGAGGATTCTCTAGTCTAACTGGGAATTCACTGGATTCATGGAAAAAATGTTATCTTGATAATCAACATCAAATAGAGAAATCAATATCAATAAGCAACCAACAAAGCTCGAAGTCAGCGATTAACTAAATAGATTTACTTACAGGTTTAGTTCCATGGCTAGTGAATCCAAGGGAGATAAAGTGCCAGAAGTTAATATAATGGAGCGCACACCCAGCTTGAGAAATTCTTCCATTGCAAGCCCCGGGTTGAAACACCACCAACTAAGGGTTCTTGAAGATTTACCTGGCAATACAAAAAAATTGTGGATAATTGAATGTATAGTTATTCACTTGTTGAGGAGACTAACTAAAGAGTACATTATCTTATTTGAAGGGACCGTGTCTGATAGCTATCAATGTAATTATTCTAATCATGCAGTTTAGAATTGAGCAGTGAACTGTACCATGTGTCACATGTGTTTTTTCCTATATCTGAAAGAAGTCAGTGGAATAATACTATGCGTGCAGTTCATAGTGAGCAATGAACTGTATCAGGGATTACAGACTTTTTCGTTCATAACTTCATATAAAGAACATATATGTTACATATCAACTTTGGACTTACCCAGAACTTTCAATGCATCTCCAGATGTTTGCTGAGATTCGTTCACATGAAACTGGAAAGATTGAGTGTGATTGTAAGAGTACATTAAAGTATGCAAAGCTTATGCTGCAAATATGAAAAAGAGGGTTGGATGACAACAGAAGAGTGAAGCCAGAATTATGGAGAGGCGTTGAAATAACTTAATTGGATAAACCAATAAAAATGAATGGAGAAATGCAATCAGAGAGATACACAGAATTGAAGAGAAACTTACTCGATAATATTTTGCATGGTCTTGACCACCGCCCCTAAAAATTATGTCTAAAATGTCCCTAATTGACTCCAATCTAGACACTGTGGCCTTTGCCTGGACACCTGGTCCGGTTTCAGCAGAATTTCCTAAATATGCAGGAACAAAACAACGTTACTGAACCACTTTGCATGAACCATCCAGATATTTGTTAAAAGTTCAATGTGTTCAACTAACACAACAGAGCTCCAAAAGATGGATGACTTTGGCCTCACTAATTATTAAGAATAATACTGTATTGTAATATAAAGAATAATACAAGAAAAAATCTATTACCTTCCTCTAATAGCAGTGAAGCACAATCAATTGTCTCAATTAATTTTTTGGATGTGTCAGATGTGATATTCAGTTCAGAGAGGAAATCGTATATGTAACTCCCAGCTTTTGTGCAGCCCAACTCCTTGGATTCGATTACCAACTCACCAATTTTTTTCTCAAGTGCCATTAGGAGAGCTGGAAAGAATGTTTTGATATTACCAACATGGAATTAGTCTCAAAATCGTCGAAGTGAAGGTACAAGCTTTCCACATAAGAACAAAAGAAAGGCCTAGTAGTTTAGAACCACATGGATCCGAGTACGGCTATGAGAATTTGAAAGAATTTTAGCTCACCTTTGAGGATTGCATAATTTTCGGCGTCAAATTGTTTATCAGCAGAATTTTCAGTGGACCTCTTTACTGAACACAGTTTGATGCACTCATGAGCTTCTGCTACACAAGCAGTTAGATTATTTGGATGTAAGTCGAAAGAAGCTGCATCTGCACATATACTCTCCTGCATAAAAGAGTTGTGGTAAACTTAAGTCTAAAGTATTGCTGCTTTTACATTCAGAATCAGAATTCTCAATTTAAGTTTAAGGCTATAGTATTGAGAGTTCAATTACCAAATTAAACAGAAGGAGCCCCTTACCAAGTTGTGTGCTTCGTCAAATATAAGTACCGCATTGTTCCATGGTATGCTATTTAAGGAACGACGGTTTCCCGGATCAATAAGATAGTTGTAAGGAGCAAACAAGATATCAACTGACTTCGAAAGTTCCCGGGAGATGTAATATGGGCATCTTAAATGGTAAAGAAAAAGATGCCACTAGTGGGTCAGAAAATCCATAAATATGTTTGCCATTGATCTGTAATAATGGAAAATACAGAGAAAAAAATATGAAACTTACGGGCCGCTAGATTTCCCTTTACCAATATTAACCAAATCTTCTATGTCAAAAGGCTTGCTCCCAAAGTCAGGTTTGTTTTTCATGAACTCTGCAGGAAGTGCCATTCATGATCAATGTATTTTTCTTTAGAATAAAAAGGAAAAGTGAGTAGCTAAAGGTGGATAGAACAGAATTATTCGACCAGCATTGAATAGGTGGATAGAGCATAAGAAAGGTCTCCCACTTGAATAGACATTTGCAAGAATCAAACAATAATCATGGTATTCAGAGAGATAACACCCTGTATCAATCTGAATGGATCAGGGTACAGGCAAGAATTTATGCATGTCTGTTTCCTTCTATGGTTGCCATTTATTTTTGTGTGTAGCATGCAGAGCCAAATTTAAGGCTTAGCTACAAATAATAACTCTCTGTTGCAATTACCAGCGACATTGTTATTATGCTGGCACCGGCGTTTCTTGCAGAGGAAGTGACAGGCATTGTTCTGTGCTCTTCCACGGAGTTTGCTCACTTCGCTATGGATGCACATCTGCTCACGGGAGCCCAGCACTGCCATTTTTGGCCTGTGAAACATTATACACCAAATTGATTATGAACCATCAGAGGTTCTGAGATCAGTCAATCTACAACTGCAGCTACTGAAGACATTTCTAGCCCTCAGCACCGTGGAATTCATGAGAAATTACTTAACAGCAGACAGTCCTACACAATTAGCTTTCAAATAACAACAAGGTACTGAAGAACAAGTTCAGTTGCTGACCTGTAACTAGTTGCCTTGAGCTCCTTGATGACCTGCCGGAGCTGGCTGTGCGTCCGGGAGGCGTATATGATCACGGGGTACCCCGAGTGCTGCTGCTGAGACACGGGGTACCCCGAGTGCTCCTGCTGAGACAAGGGGTCCCCTGACTGCTGGCTCCCGGACAGCTGGCTCCCGTAGTGCGGCGGCTGGCTCCCTCCGCCGCCACGGCCGCCGCCGCGACCTCCCCGCAGGAACTCGCCGAAGGTGCGGCGCCACGCGAGCGACGCGCACAGCAGGCATAGCGTCTTCCCCGTCCCAGTCGGGCTCTCCAGAAGCGCGTTCTTCCCCTGCCCATCGATCCGGCGGGGAAACGCCAACCCGAAGCAATCAGAACGGAGCCAAAAATTGGGTAGGGTTTAGCACGTGGATTTGGAGGATTTGGCGGCGGGGGGATTGGTTACCTGTTGCAGGGACTCGATGACGCGGTCCATGTAGGTGATCTGGCAGTCGTAGGCATCGAAGGGGAAGTCGACATCGACGCCGCGGATGCTGTAGACCGGCATTTCGCCGCCGCCGGCGGTAGAGGCGGCGGCGGAAGGAGGAGTGGGCGGGAATGGGGGAAAGCTTGCGAGGGAAGGAGTCGGAGAGTGCGCGCCGAAGAGGAAGAGGGGCTTTGGTCGCCGAACAGGCCGAGACGGCGCTGTTGGACAGTCGCGGAACAAAACTTGGGCCGCATCCACGGACGGGGCCTGCTGCAGTCCGAATCCCCGGGGGTTTTTTTTTTTTTGAAGAAAACGAATCCCCAGTTTGAACAGAAACTATTTATAAAAAAACTGGATTTGAACAGAAATTTGGCGAGCCCCGCAATCTAATTGACGTGGTACAAAATAAAATCTGGTAGCATTTTCTTTTTAAAGGAAAACCGTATTACAATTTCGGGTTAAGTCTAAACATAGTCTATTTGTGCTAGAGAAATAAAAGTGGCTTTGCATGCCTTGATTATCGTAGGCCGACGAAAAAATTATTAAAAGCACTCACTTAAGTGTAAAATGTGGGCATGATGTTTAACCGTCTAAGGAATTGTAATTCTACCATCGTTTTTATCATGCTCCATGTTAAGAATATTGGAAGTATAACTAGATGTAGTTGAGTAGGGGAGATCTCGATGCATCAATAACCATGTTTTTTTTGTCTCACTTTGGCCTCTACTAGCTTTATGTTAAAATTACAATTTATTTTAATTTTTTTCAAGTTTATAAAAAATTAACATCTTCAATATCAAATTAGTTTGTTTGCTATTATCTTTTATTGTAAACTTGATTGAAATTAGTCAGATTTAACTTAGGGTCTGATTGGATAGGCAAAAACTAAAGTGGCTAAACTTTAGATACCTAAATTCTAGATAATTAAAAATAGCCCTATTGTGTTTGGATACCTGAACTAAACTTTAGCTGTAGTACTGAGAAAAGTTATCTATACCTCTATATCAAGCATGCTGTGAGAGGATAAAGTTTGAGGAGGGTATTTTGGTATTACTATCCGCTATCAGAAACTATCCCTCAATAGCTAGTTTTGGAGGGCTAATGGACTATACTTTATTTAACACCCGGATACTCCGGCCATTGACCCGGATACTCCGGGCGTGGAGTTTCTATTTCCATAACGTGGTCATCTGGACCCCACAATCTTTTAAATAGAAAATATCACTCTCTCTCTCTCCCTCACTCTCACTCTCTCCCGTTACCTCTCTCTCCCTCACCTCCCTCACGAGCTCTCCCTCTCCCCTAAGCTCTAGATTCCGAAATCTTTCATTTCAACTTGATTCCAAGGCCAAGGGAGCTTCACTCGGCATGGGGGATCAATTTTCTACAAGTATTACACCTTGGGGCGACATCGTTTTCGAGTTTTCTTGCGAGAGGAACTAGCTCAAGGTACTAGAAGCTAGGGCTCACCGATTTGGTTGTTTTAGGATGTTCTAGGTGATTTCCTTTGGTCAGATACTCCGAGGAAAAACTCCGGGTAAAAGCCTAGATACTCCGGGTTTGGGATACTCCGGGTATAAGCCCGGAAACTCCGGACTTCGGAGTCCGGATACTCCGGATATGAATCCGGATATTCCGGGTTTTATTAGAACTGTTGGATGTAGAATTGGGTAAATTTGGGGTAAATTTGTAGTGCTTCTACTTGGGCATTTCAAAGATTGTTGTTGCATATCGTATTTGCATACATTCTCATGTCATGTGCATACGTGTAGACGCCACCGCCGAAGGAGTCGTATATGAAGTGATCGCGGAGGCGAAAGAGCACTCGGAGCAAGTCCAACAGGGGGTTCGCAAGAATCCGGCCCAAGGCCCGTCTGCCCCTAGCTCTGAGCAGCAGCCCGAAGGCAAGCCCCGGTGCACATCCTATTAATTTTTAAATTACGACACCTATATATGTAGTTATTGCTTATACATTATGTTTAGGAGTTGTTTGAAACTCTAGTTGCATGAACCCTAGGTGTCCTTGAGTTATACTAGTATGTATAGGACGATAGAAATGCTATGCTTAATAGAACTCGGTAGAAGTCGAGTAATTTTTGGTTACTCGCGAGATATAGGATAGCTTTATGTTTCCAGATATGAGTTACTAATTTATGGATGAAAGTCTTGAAATGAAAGAAAGAATAAAATATGAGACCGGGCGGAAGAGGTGTAGTTCCGCCTGTGTCGATTAAGGACCGAGCCGTTGTTGGCCCTGCTGATCATGTTTGAATTGTACTAACCGCATGCCGGGAGTAGGAGGTAGTCGAAACCGGTAAGCCGAGTACCGCCTTGCTTCGGAAGTACAGAACTTCTACCCACCCCTTAGGGCGAGTCGAGTGGCCGTGGAGAATTGGGATGCATGAGTTTACTTTTGGTGGTCTCTCGTAGGGCTCGGCTGACTATATGCAGGTGGGGCGGTTCTGTAGTTCGAGGTGGGGAGGGGAAAGGTTGGTGCGTGTGGTCCGACGGGGCATACGCGTGCCGTGTTGGTTAGGTCCACCTTGCAAGATTAAATCGAATCGATTCGCCGTCAGTCGCTCTCGGATATGAGCACCTTGGTCACTGCGTCGCAGCGTAGTATTATGTTGGGGATGACAAGAAATATAGATGAGGATCCATACTTTGAATTAAGGTTAATGCTTCACATGTGTGCTATAGATAGGTTATGCCAATGATTAGATTATAGTTAAGTTAAATAGAATCTGGAGCTAAAATAATGAAAGTAAGGGATTACTTTAGTCGCTTTTTCTGCAAAATAACCACCAGCCAAATGCTTTGCATGTCTAGATATGTGGGCTAAGTTATACCCACTGGTCGGGTAAGCCTTGCTGAGTATTAGTATACTCAGGTTTTTGTTGGAGAAATGTTTTCAGGACCCGCACACGTAGACTTCTGTCCGTGTTGCGCCAAGTTCGTTCGGCTGGACGCGGAGGGGTGGAATATCGAGGATCCAGGCACGTAACTGATTGCACACTCGTGGGCTGAGTGTGAAATTCTTATCCGCTCTTGGATGTGGTAGGGGGTGGATTCCATGTTATCCAACTTTGTATAAAGGGCAGATACTCTTGTATAATATTATGTATTTCGAACTCGGTTTGTAAAACTCTTTGTTGTTATCGTTTTGTCACTCTTGTGTATTTTCAAGTTATGTCATGTTGTACCATCTGCGCCCACTTTCGCATGGGACTACCGGTGTTGTTTCGATCGGGCCGTGTGTCAGACCCGGGGCCACGGGGCTGCATACGTCAAGGAGTCCGTATTGGGCTAAGGGATAGGACATGTCCTGTACCTTATTTATGTTGTATTCTACCCGCATGCGGAGTAGAACTAGTCGATACAGAAGGAAACTACTCGAGTTGTACTTGAGTACGATTTCTAAGTTAGTATCAGACTAGGATTTATGTAACCCTGTCCCCCCGGATATATAAGGGTGGGCAGGGACCCCCTCAAAACCAAGATCACCAAGATCATCATACAGGACGTAGGGCATTACGCATATTGCGGTCTGAACCTGTCTAAATCTTGTGTTGTCTGCACCTTCGAGTTCCTGATCTCGGCGCATCCCAACCGAAAACCTACCACCTTGGGTATACCCCTCGGTGGGCAGCCGGATAAAACCCAACAGCTGGCGCGCTAGGTAGGGGGCGCGTCGAAGATCCATCGGCGAACTCGTTGGCATCTTTCTAGTTCACCAGGTGGCGGATTGCTACCTTCATGCATGTGCATCGGTGGATCGATTTATCGAGTTCGAGATCGGATCCTTCAGCGAACGGCTACATCGACCTCGACTACTCGGTTCGACTTCGCCTTGCGCTGCAACGTCGATGCACCGCGGCCGTCGACCTCGACAACCCGGTTCAACTTTGGCTTGTGCCGCAGTATCCGCGCGCAGCAGCGACGGGTTCGACTACTTCGACTTCGCGAGGACGATCGGCAGCTCGCCGACGATTACTTCAACTACTCGTCTCGACTTGAAAACTAGTCGGAATCGACTCCGACTAGTCAAGCTTCATCAACAAACCATCGCAGCTCCATTAACGAGCTCCTCAGCTTCGTCGATATTCATCCACGAATCAAGCTAAGTGATTTTTACCTTTTCCGACTTGTTCTCCACAGAATCGGCTACCCTTTCGGGTACGCCTCTCGATGGGCATGAAACCCTCGGAGGCTACGCCCTGATCGACTACTCCTGGGATGTTAGACCGACAGCCACAACTTTGGTGCACCGAGTACTGGAGGCTCTGTCACAGACTTAATGCACCGAGTGCTGGCGGCTTTGCCACGGCCTTAGGACACTGACTACGGAGGCTACGCCACAAGATTGTGTTCTGAGTGCTGGAGGCTTCATGGGACTACACCCTATGGAAGTATAGATCTTTGCGTGTTGCCACACACGCACTCGCCGACTACTTATGCGTGTATATCTCTCGATGGGTACGAAACCCTCCAGAGCTACACATCGCCGACTACTTTATGCGCACCGCGCATCCTCTTTGTCGCATGACGACTTCTTTGTCTTCTCTTAACGGTTGCTAAAGTACTCGAGTAGCACACGCCTTAATCCGTGAAACCTCGACTCTTCTGTAAGCCTATGCTCCTACGCGTGCATGCGGCAAAGTTCCCTACGCTATGGTCTACGGCCATCAGGGATCAGGTGATTAAACGTAACAGGCTAACTGTCCGGGGAAATTACATGGCCTAGCAAGAGCAAGACGCGAAATTTTTACACCGAATAAATTTTGGTTCCTTCATATTATTAGTGTGTACTACTCGGTATCTTCGCATTATGCTACATAATGTATGTATTGTCTTTTTTCAGATCAAGCTTC